>NC_143402.1:34828516-35137559 GCF_052110815.1 Crocodylus siamensis | reverse complement strand
TAGGAATGCCATCAAGCACCAAGAGCTCCAACATTCTTTACAGGTATTACAGTCCCAAGCCAACAGAACCTATACCATCATCCAAACTAATAACAACCAGGTTACACAACTCCTTACCAAAATCAAAGAGTCCACTCAGTATAGCCCATGGGAACCTTCCTGGACTGGTCCCCCACAACCACTGGAATCCTAAATCAAATGACACACCCCATCATAGTACTGTTTATTTTAACAAATGTCTTGACATTTCTAACCCTGTTCTTATACTGCAAACTGGTTTTTACTCTACCAACAATATATGCTAAAATAGATGAGGCTAAAATATTAGCCAAAATGGTATAGTGACGTTATCCCAAATGGGCTGATGTCAAGGGGGAGAATATGTTGCAAAACCCCTGGATTTTTTTCTTATTATTATTATCTTAAAATGCATTCCCTCCCCTTCCCCAACCATTTCTGACTTTTCTCTCCCTCTATATTTGCTATAGATAAGTAAGCTCAAAATTAGGATAAGTTTTAAACATTTTTATTTTGGTAGCAAATTTTTGGTTTTGGATAGCCATTGTCTTATTATTATTAGGTTTGTATTAATTTTTCCTTTTGTATATTGTATTATTATTATTTTTGTATTTATTTATATTGTTTCATATAGCTATTGTATGGTTTAGGCCTGTGTTTGTAAGTGAACCAAAATCACGTCAAGTTTCCATTTTATATGTCAAGCCTCCATCTTCTGTCCTCTGCTTGGGTATCTCATGTTGCAACAATATGATTCATTGTACCCCTCCCATTTAAACTGGTTCCCCAATGAATGAGAATGATTGGGCATGATTGAAATACAATGGTAGCAGGTGTCTACTTAATGGCCTGTAAGGACTGGGCCATCACCTCACATTGATCCATCCAGGCACCATGGACCTCACCCAGGAAAAGATACAAGACCAGAAATTGAAAAACAAAAGAACCTGCAGAACCAGAAACTCTTTGATTGTACCCCATCATTACAGACACCCGAAACTGCACATCCCTGCATAGAGCACACATGCTCAGTACGCCAGGGGCTGACCCTTGCCTGGGCATGCCTCCTGTCACTAGGGTCATGAATGGTCTGCCCCTATAAAAAGAGACAGTGAAGACAGACCCAGTGGGAACAATATTTCCATCCAGACCAGACCAGCTTCACATCACCTATCCACCCCAGAGGCCCTGCCGGTGACCCCCTCTGGACATCTACTGGACAAGGCTCCCTTTCCAGCCTGGATAGGTAGATATTACCTGCATACCTCCTTCTACAATTTGGACTCTCTCTCTCCTCCTGGACTTCAGTAGACTTCAGCCTCTGCACCAAGCCTCTCTAACCCCTGCTGCCATTTTGTGTGTGTGTGTGCGCGTGTGCGCACGCAAAGGAACCAATTTGATATTGTGCCACCATCTCCCCTGTTCAATAAAACCACTGTCATTTGCAACTCCAAGTTGGATCATGTTTTACTGAATCCCAGTCCCTTCCCTATCTTAATTTCCAGCCTCATTCTCTCTTTCTCAGCTCCAGTTCCCACTTCCTCACCTAGTTTCCCCATCTCCTCCCAATTACATCTCCCCCTTTTTGCCGCCTCTCAGCCTCTTCTTGCTTTCCTGCTGTTCCCACTGCCTGTTGCTTTTCCTGTGATTTTCTGCTGCCCGTCTCTCTGTTTTCAGACTCCCCCCACACCTTCTGTAATGTCCCCCCTGCTTGTGCAGCTTCCCAGCTCCTATTAGCTGTCCTGCAGTTGTCTCCAGCTTCCAGCACCTGCTGCTGCTCTGTGCAATTTCTCTAGCTTCCCCAGAGCCATCCAACACCCACAGCCTCTCTTTAATACCCACACTTTCCCTTATTCCCATTTTTCCCTATTCCTTCCTACCTACCTTTTCAGCTCCCCCATAGCTGTGGTGGCATTGCTTCCCTGTTTTGTGGGCTTTGGGTGGTGTCTTTTAATCAATTAAGATCAATTAACCTAAAGTTACCCCTGAGCCTCAGTTCTTCAGCCTAGGCCCCTGTAGTATACAGGTTCTAATCCCGGTCTTGGTAACTTTAACTCCCTACACTTCTACTTTCTTATCTTAACCTTTCCCCAGGTATCCCAAGTACACCAAGCACACACATACATACATATCACAATACCTAGCTTAGGAACTCACTTGTGTGCATGAATAGGTGGGTGGTATGTGTGTAAATTAGTGAATACACACACACACATATATAAATAAATGCAGGAGGTATATGGTCCTACTAGGAGAAATGCCTTGCTGGACTTGGTGCGGGATCTGCATGTACAAGGTAACCTAGGAGATAGTGACCATCAATTGATTGAATTCACTATGCCACATAGGGTAGGAAAAGTAACCAGCAGGGCAGAAGTTCTAGATTTCAGAAAGTCTAACTTCAATGTGCTCAGGAAATTAGTGAGACAGTGAAGATGAAGCACATTGTTGGGATTGGAGTTCAGGAAGGGTGGTCATCCCTCAAGGGAGCAATGCCTTGGGCAGAGAAGAAGACAATTCCATCACAAATGAAAAGGGGAAAGGGGGCCAAGAAATCCTTTTGACTTAACAAGGAAATCCAGGAAAGCCTAAGGGCAAAGAAAGAGGAATACTGGCTATGGAAGCAGAGGGTAGCTATCAAGGAAGAGTATACCTCCTTGTCTTGGACTTGCAGGGACTCAGCAAGGCCAAAGCAGCAATAGCACTCAGACTGGTGACAAAAATTAAAGACAACAAAAAGTCCTTCTTCAGTTATATAGGGATAAAAAAGAAGGTGTAAGGTAAATTTAGACACCTACATGAGAGGCTAGGGCAATTAGTGACAGATAGGAGGGAAAAGGCTGAACTCTTCAATGAATTTTTTTGCCTTTGTATTCTGGAACACGAATCAAGGCAAATCTCCCAGTTGTATTATAGATAGGCACAGGAGGAACACCAGCCCACCAAGAGTCAGCACTGACCTAGTAAGGGGACACTTGGAGGGGCTGAATGCATTTAAGTCAGAGGCCTGGATGATCTTCACCCAATGGTACTGAAAGAATTGGCCGGTATCATAGAAGAGCCATTGGCATGGCTGTTTAAGCACTCTTTGTGCTCTGGTCAGGTCCCAGAGGACTGAAAAAGGGCCAATGTGGCCCAGAGGACTGAAAAAGGGCTAATGTGGCCTATTTTTGAGAAGTGGAGGGAGGAGGATATGGGTAATTACAGGCCACTTAATCTCACTTCTATCCTTGGGAAAACCTCTGAAAAAATTATCAAGGTTCACATGTGTGGGAGCCCAGCAGGAAAAATAAGGCTGAAGGGCAACCAACCCTCATAGCAGGTACATCCTGCCTGACTAATCTTGTTTCTTTTTATGACCAGGTCACAAAATGCATAGATGCAGGAGTTAAGGTAGATATCATCTACTTGGATTTTAAGATGGTCTTCGATATTTTATCTATTTCTCATAAGCTAAATGAATGGCTGTGTCTTAGATGATTACACGGTCAGGTAGGTGGGAAATTGGCTTAAGGGTCACACCCAAAGAGTGATGCTGGACAGGTCAGTATCGACCTGAAAGATGTGGGCTGTGGGGTTCCCAAGGTGGTACCCTCTTCCTGTAGGTGCTTGAACCACCTCCAATGGCAGGCTATTCCAGACCTGGGGGGCTTGGACAGTAAATAAATTCTTTCTTATGTCCAGCCTGAAATGGTCTTGCAGTAGTTTATAACCATTTGACCTCCTTATCCCTTGGGGTGCTCTGGTGAATAAACATTCCCCGACATACTGGAGATCACCCTGATAAACTTATAGGTGGCCATCAAATCACCCGAGCCTGCACTTTTGCAGGCTAAAGAGCTCCATACCTCTCAGCCTGTCATCGTAAGGTCTGTTTTCCTGACCTCTGATCATGTGCATGGCTCTTCTCTGGAATCTCTCAAGCTTCTCCACATCCTTTTTGAATTGTGGGGCCCAAAACTGGATGCAGTACTCCAGGTGTGGCCTCACCAAGGCCGAGTACAAGGGGAGAATGACATCCTGCGATTTGCTTGAGAAGTACCTATGGATTCAAGCCATCACATTGAAGGCTCATGTTCATCTTGTGGTCAATGATGACCCCCAAGTCTCCTTCTTCCGTGGTACTAGCCAGCGTAGCACTGCCAAGCCTGTAAGGATGCTGCAGGTTTTTCCTCCCAAGGTGGAGAACTTTGCATTTTTCAGTGTTAAACACAATCAGGTTCTTGTCGATCCATTTGGTGAGCCTGTCCAAGTGAGCCTGGATCGCCCTCCTGTCTTCAGGTGTGGATGCTTTGCCCCAAAGTTTGGTGTCATTGGTGAACTTGGCCAGTCTGCTTCCAATGTCCACATCATTAGTGAAGATGTTGAACAATATGGGTCCAAGGACAGAGCCTTGGGGGACCCCACTGGTCAAAGGTCACCATGGTGATTGACTTCCGCCAATTACCAACCTTTGGGTTTGACCATGGAGCCAATTTCCCAGCCAGTGGATTGTGTTGGACCCAAGGCCACAATTGGCCAGTTTCACCAAGAGGTGATCATGAGATATCAGATCAAAGTCTTTTTTAAAGTCAAGATATAGGACATCAATCTCTTCTCCCTTGTGCAGGTGATAGGTCACCCTGTCATAAAAGGAAATGAGATTGATCAAGCAAGACCTACCCGCAAGAAACCCGTGCTGGCTATCCCTCAGGATGTTGGTGTTGGCCAGTCCATTAAGAATGGCCTCTTTGATAAACTTTTCTAATACATTAGCCTTCTTCCAGTCTTTGGGCACTACAGATTAAATTCCAATTAGAGTCTCTAGAAGGCATGGCCTATCTGTGTACCAGTTTTTCTATGCTCTTGTTGTTTTGATCTTATCTTGCCACAAGCCACTTAAAAGTGAACTACGTAACATTAGTAGGTATAATACAGACTGACCCAACCAATAAGAATTCCCGAAGACCTTCCATGTCAGCATAAATAATTAAATAATTTAGTTTAAGTGAGCCAAATGAAATGCTAATAAGTGGGTTATCTTTTTAAGAAATGGACTTGTTCAGTAATGTGACCATTACTTGTCTCTATAAAATAATTACTGTTGAAACCTTCTGCATATGTTTTAGAAGACTAATAATTGACAAGCCCTCTGGAGGTGACATGCCTATGAAGTTACATGCTCCAATATTCAAAACTAAAGGAATCTTGTTTACATCTATGTAGATAGAAGATTTGATTGCTGGCAATGTGCCTCAAACTAGAAGGGAAGTCAAAAAAACCATTTTGGTTTAATATTAACTTGATAATCATCATCATCATGTGAGTGATTTGAAATGCTGAATCAGAGTATAACTAAATAGAAGTCTTAACTAATAAAACCATGCTGTGTAAATTAAGCTAATAAAGCCACGCAAAGAATGGATTATTTTGTTCAATAGCTTATAGACAAAAATGTAGTCCTGACCTAATTTGTATTTTCAGGCATTTGGCAAAACAAGTATGCAAAAATCCAGCTTGTTTGGACCAAGACAAGTTGTTTTTCACTCAAGACTTTTAAAAAAATCTGTTTGAAACAAAAGTGTTTCAACATAAAAAAGCCATTTATTTCCTCCTTTTGGTCAAAAACTATTTACTGAATTTCATGAAAACTCATTAATGTTTTGGTTGCCTTGAAACTATTTTTGTACTTGGAAATATGATACCTTGGGGAAATCTTAGATATGTGCTCAGCATTTGTAAGCTCTTTCAGTCCAATGTAGGAGTGCTGTGCTAATCACCTTGAATTGTCCCCTACCTTGTAGGAACTGTTACATTGATTCGGGATTATCTTCATCTCCTGCTTGCCTTTGTTAGAAGAAGAGAAGGGCACTGGCTACAGCTTTTGGGATTTTCTTTTTGATACTTAGCTTAAGGCAGTGAATAAAAGAGAAGTGTATGTTTTTCCCTTTCTCAGAATAATGGTTGTGCTATATACTGCAATTTTGGGACACTCTCTGCCTCTGAATCCTTTTGAAGAGAATAGGCATGGAGTTTCTAACTCTCAGATAGATCACAACTCCTAAGATTCTGGCATTTGCAGAAGGAGATATTGCTGTTATATAATAAACTGCTCTGTGCCCAAGATTGCCAGGACTACCCTTGCAGGCAGAAGTGACTGTGAAAACTTCAGGCTTGGAACCAATCCTACCTCACACTCATCTCCATAGTCTAAGGCATGGTAGTGGAGGAGAGCCTTGTGTACCCCAAAGATCCTCAGAACTGTCACCCAAAATCTCACACTTCTGGCATGGTCACCTATGGCAAACAACCTTGAGGGGATGTTCTACACAAAGGGTCCAACCCCAAGTCCTCAATGGTGGATGTGGTGCAAGATGTCAGAACTTCAATGGTTGTAAAGATGGAAAAAGGCTGCAGTAAGATGGAGGTCTCCTGTCACATAGGATTCTCCCTTGCCAGAGTCTCCCTAGGCCCAGATCTCCACCTTGTCAAGATTGTGTGGTTGCTATTTCCATGCACCAGCTTCCTCACGTTAAACAAAATTATACAGAACCTTTTATCACATGAAACAACATGCACTCCTGTACCAACCTCCAGAAGCCCTGCAGCAATGGATCTGTGGTGACAGAGACAGGGCGAGTGAATCCTGCAGTCTTCAGTCATAAATCTGTATGCAGTCAGTGGTAGCCTGATGTTTTTTTTTCACCTAGGCTGAGACAGGGGTGCAATTTGACAATTGAGAAGTCCTATTTCATAGGTAACAAGAGATGTCACCTAGTACTTTGTTTCAAACCCGTTTCAACATGAAACTGTGAAATCAAAATGAAACAAAAAGGTTTGAAACAGCTTCAAAATGAAATGAGGGCACGCAAAGCTTTTTGATAGTTTTGAAACTTTTTGTGTTTTGAAGTGGCCAGGTGGCAGGAGGCAGGGGAAGAGCCAGGGCTGTATTCTGAGTGGCAACATGAGCCCCATGCAGCTCAGCCCAGCAGCAGGAGGTGGAATGCAACCCTGGCTCTCCCTGCTTCCCACCACCAGGCTGCACTCTGACTGGCTTCAGAGCCCCATGGAGCTCAACCTGGCAACATCATCAACCTTCCCTGGCACCTGTCCCAGGCAGCAGCAGCAGCCTCCTCTCATCTGGCATGCAGATCCAGGGGCTGGAAGGAGTCTGACACAGCCTGGCAGCCCTCCCAGGAACGCAAGCCCCCAGATCTGCATGCCAAATGATTCTGGAAATAGACCTGTGCAAATAGGGAAGTATTTGATTCAGATTCGGATTTGGAATTGGCTGATTCAAAGACAGTGAAAAGGAAACGTAATTAATTTACCAAAGGAAACATCCATTCCCAATACCTAGTGACAAAGTCTCTAATTAATCATGGGTACCTTGTCCTGCAGAGTTTTCAGTGCCCTTCACTCCTGGTGCAACAGGTTGCCTGACTTCTGTTTTCCTTCAGGCACGCTGCCCGCTTCACTCCTGTGCCTCCGCTTGAGAAATGTCTCCATCACTGCAACTTCCTCTAGGCTCCAGCTCCTCTCCCCTTCCAGGGAAATTACTAATCAAGTCCAGTTACTCTTATAGGAGCTGAATATAAGACAATCCCCCAGTAGTTAGATTCTGTATATGGAAAATGTATAAGTTGGTTATAATTTTCAAGATAATTATTGGAAATTTATCTTGAATGTATTCCCCTCTTACCTGTTACAGTAAAGAAAATAAATACAGGGAGAGAACATGCATCCCCTTTACTTCTCCCTCTGAATTTCTTTCCTCTGCAGCCCGTTCTTCCCACTCCCTTTCTCTCAGACCCTGCTTTCCCTGAGCACATGGATATGAGCAGCATATTTGAAAACAATGACTTCAAAATAAACATATAGGGACATTACAATGGTACTATAGAATTCTTTAATCATAAATGAAGCATTTTACCTTTTTTTAAAAAACTGCTGCAAAGCTTAGCCCAGGTACTCTATAAACAGACTTGTCAAGGACAGGAGTACTGAAGATAGGGTGAACCTAGGATCAACAAACCATGAGCCATGTGCTGCAACAGTCCATGTAAGCATCAAGGAGCCCATTAGGCAGCAGGACAGGGGGGTACAAAGGGCACCCATTAGGTGTCTCTATACTAATGCCAGGAGCATGGGGAACAAGCAGGAGGAACTCACACTTCTGCTTGCAAACAAAGACTTAGACCTGGTTGGGTTAAACAGAAACCTGGCATGACCTTACCCATGATTAGGCAGTAGACATTGAGGGCTTTAAACTGTACAGCTGTGATGGAGTGCAGAAAAATGGAGGGGGGCATTGCTGTCTATGGTATGCAGTAACACATGTCTTCAATAATCAAGATGGGCTGAGAGAAGGGGAAAATTTAGGTACTGTGGGTCAGAATACAAAGGGGTTGGTGGGAAAGGGACTTGGTAGTGAGGGTTTATTGCAAACCATCACACCAGGAGGATGAGTTAGACCTGGAATTTTTGAGGTAGCTCTCACAGGTGGTACACTCAAGGGACATGGTTGTTATGGGTGACCTAAACTACCCTGATTTCTGCCAGTAGGAGCAATCAACTAGATCTGCCCACTCACATAGGTTCCTAACCAGCATACAGGACCTCACCTAATGTAAGAAGTATACGGCCCTACTAGGGGAAATGCCTTACTGGACTTAGTGTTTGCTACAGGGGATGAACTAGTGGGGGATCTGCAGATACAGGGTAACATTGGGGATAGCAACCACCAATTGTTAGAATGTACTATCTGATAAAAGGTGGGAAAGATAAGTAGTAGGGCAGAAGAAGTAGGGAATGCATAAGCTGGTGGTTGGAGTAATGGGTCCCTTGCAGATGGAGGGGCATTATACCTTATGGGATATTATTAGGAGGGCTCAGGATATGAGGCATTTCATGGGGAGACCTGGTGGAGTAGTAGCGGCAGCCCAAACTCCTTATGGTAAGTCTATTGCTGTCAGGAATCAAGTAACTTATTTTAATGAGAGTGAGTATCTACAGAGACAACAGAATACCAGAGGGTGGGGATACTGCCCAAATGGGGGAAAGCAGGCTGTCTGAGAAACAATATCAGAGGATAAGGGTAAGAAAGTTTGAGCTATGGTGTAGAAATTTCTTATGCAACAAGGAAAGCCTTGTGAGAAATGGGATAGGAAATCCCTGCCAGAACTGATAAAAAGAATGGCAAAATTGGGGGGAAATGCCAGAAATCTAAATGCCAGTGTGTCAAGTAAAGTGGCTGTGGCTGCTAGCGCCCTCCGGCAGACTGTTAGGGACCCCCCACAATAAGTACCCCAGGTCAGGTCCCAACCTTTGGGAGAAACTAGGAAATTTAAGATGGGACTCCGCAGGGGCAGACCCCAGATATCTGTTGCAGTGGGAAAACAGTGACTTACAGATGCTCTTTTAGATACTGGAGCTGCTTTGAATGTTTTTGGATTCAGAAGGGACGTAACTGCATATGAGTCAGGGAAAACATGAGTTGGGTCCTTCACTGGACAAGAGATTGAGAGAGATGTCTGCAAGGCAGTTCCCATTCTGATGCAGTTACAGGAAGCAGAATTTCAGGTGTAGATTGATGGTGTTCAACATGAAGAATCTACTGAGGAACTGATATTGGGGTGTTCGAGTTATTTGGAGAGCTGCAGATGTAAATTTAATAGAGAAAAATTGTTATTGGAGATTGGAATGGTGTATGGGTATCAGAGCTATAAGCATTGGCCCTGAAGACAAATGGGTAAAACAGTTCCTTGAAGTGTGAGCTAAAAGTAAGAGTGATTGTAGAAAAATAGAAGCCCGTGTTAAGATTGTGGGAGATCAAGTGCTGCCGCAGAGGCAATATAAATTTCCAAAACAAGCAGAGGAATCTAATCAGCAAATTATTAAGGAGCTGCTCCAACAAGTGGTAGTAATAGAAACAAATTCATCATTTAATTCCCTAATTTGGCCAGTGTTAAAAGCAAATAAGAAATCATGGCAGCTAACCAGAGATCACTGGGCCACAAATAAAGGCACTCGCCCCATGGCTCCAATTGTGGCTGATATGCAAGCAATGCTAAGCAGGATTAAAAAGAATCCAAGGCGGTTCTCAACTATCAACCTCGCTAATTGTTTCTAGGCCATCCCCTTGCACCTCCAGTCTTGGAATAAGTTTGCATTTACCTTCAGGGGGAAGTAGTATGTGTTTACCTGGGTACTGCAAGGGTTTCACAATGCCCCTGCAATTGCACATCATCATGTCACTGAAATGCTGCAGAAATTAGTAAGGAAGATCAGGAAGAGGTGATATATTATGTAGATGACATACTAGTCTGGGGGACTGATGAATCTGAAGTAGAGGCCCGCACTGGGAAGGTACTAGCCTTGATTCAAAAAACAAGGTTTACAGTTAGTAGGGCTATGTCCCAGCTGCCTGCAGTGGGTTGGTTTGGGATTGAGAGAGTGGTTGGAGTAAAAAGGTAAGAAAGGTTTATTGATCTAACAAACACATAATTATGCAAAGCTTAACAACACAGCAAAGACAGGCAGTAAATCTCCAAGTAGGCAACTTATCGGCAGTCCTCTTTTATGCCTGGTATATGACAAACCTCTCAAAATCCAGCGAAGTTAGGCATCCCCAATCTACGCTGTCCAAAGGGGTACCAGGAAGGACCTTAGTATTCAGTCTTCGGGCTCCTCAGGAACCACCACCCTGCTGAATCTAGGTCTACGGCTTCTATTTCACAATGATAGCTTCCTTTATCATGCTACTCCTTCCTTCAGCTGATTTTCGGATGCACCAGCAAATTTATAGATTTTTTTTGAGCTAGTTGTTGGCTTGCATCCAATTATAGTTCTATACTACAAACTTTTCTTATATGACTGACCAATAGCACTACAAGCCTTTGTGTTTTCCTTATATGATTAATTTTAGCTGTGCCATTGCTAGTGACGCTAGTTTTAAGCTATGGCAAAATGCATTAACAAAATACAGGAAATGCTTTACCACAATGGCTTCTTTTTACATTTTCTCTTCTGGCTATAAGTATTTTGCAATATATAGATAAGCAGCAGAAAACTAGGTTTAACCCTCAGAAAGCCAGTTTAGCTGTCACAGGATGCCTCAGCAACCACTCTTCTAAGCAGACACTATTTGTTGTCAAGAGACATGACCAAGTCACTGGCACAGGCTAAGGTTCAGCTAGTAACCCAAAAGCTGACATAATTAGAAGTGAGGTTAGGAGCTGAAAAGAAAAAGATAGATGTACAGAAAGTAAAAGCTTTGCTAGATCTACCAGCCAGAAAGGATCATAATTCTTTAAGAGATCTTGAGATCACATGTATAACAGTTTGCCTTTATGGAAGTTATTGAAGAAAAAGACTCAGTGAGAATGGGGACTTGGTGAACAGAAGGCTTTAGAGAATCTGAAAACAGCATTAGAAAGCAGCACCTGCTTTAAAGTATCCAGATCCTGATTTCATAGACATTAGGGCTAGAAGGGACCCCAGAAGATCAATGAGTCCAGCCCCCTGCCTGAAGGCAGGAAGTCAGCTGGGGTCATAGGATCCCAGCAAGATAAGCACCAATTTTTTCTTGAAGGTGTTCAATGTAGGTGCTTGAACCACCTCCGATGGCAGACTGTTCCAGACCTTGGGGGCTCGGACAGTAAAGAAATTCTTCCTTATGTCCAGCCTGAAATGGTCTTACAGTAGTTTATAACCATTCAACCTTGTCATCCCTTGGGGTGCTCTGGTGAACAGACGTTCCCCCAGATCCTGATAAACTTATAGGTGGCCATCAGATCACCCCAAGCCTGCACTTTTCCAGGCTAAAAAGCCCCATACCTCTCAGCCTGTCATCATAAGGTCTGTTTTCCTGACCTCTGATCATGTGCGTGGCTCTTTTCTGGACTCTCTCAAGTTTCTCCACATCCTTTTTGAATTGTGGGGCCCAAAACTGGAAGCAGTACTCCAGGTGTGGCCTCACCAAGGCTGAGTACAAGGGGAGAATGATGTCCCAGGATTTGCTTGAGAAGCATCTGTGGATGCAAGCCAGTGCTTTGGTCACTTTACTAGCCACAGCATCGCATTGAAGACTCATGTTCATCTTGTGGTCAATGTTCATCCCCAAGTCTCTTTCTTCCGTAGCGCTAGCCAGCATAGCACTGTTGAGCCCATAAGGATGCTGCAGGTTTTTCCTCCCAAGGTGGAGAACTTTGCATTTTTCAGTGTTAAACACAATTAGGTTCTTGTCTGTCCATTTGGTGAGCCTGTCTAGGTCAGCCTGGTTTGCCCTCCTGTCTTCTGGTGTGGATGCTTTGCCCCAAAGTTTGGTGTCATCAGTGAACTTGGCCAGTCTGCTTCTGACTCCAATGTCCACATCATTAGTGAAGATGTTGAACAATATGGGTCCAAGAACAGAGTCTTGAGGGACCCCACTGGTCACAGGGCACCACGATGAGTGACTGCCATCAATTACCACCCTCTGGGTCTGACCATGGAGCCAATTTCCCAGCCAGTGGATCTTGGTGGACCCAAGTCCACAACTGGCCAGTTTCACCAAGAGGTGAACATGGGATACCAGATCAAAGGCTTTTTTGAAGTCAAGATATATAACATGAATCTCTTCTCCCTTGTCCAGGTGATAGGTCACCTGGTCATAAAAGGAAATGAGATTAATCAGGCAAGACCTACCCGCCAGAAATCCATGCTGGCTATCCCTCAGAATGTTGGTGTTGGCCAGTCCATTAAGGATGGCCTCTTTAATAAACTTTTCTAAGACCTTCCCCGCGATAGAGATCAGGCTGATGGGTCTATAGTTTGCCAGATCTGCTTTCCTCCCTTTCTTGAAGATAGGATTTTTTTTTTTTTTGGGCTGATAATCCATTCTATATGAAATTGGCATCTACTGAAAAGACTATCTCAGCAGTTTTGATTCAAAAGGATTCAGAAGGCAGATTTGTGCCTGTGGGTTATGAGTCATGTAAACTGACTGGTCCAGAAATTAATTTTAATCTGTGTGAAAGGGAGTGTTTAGCTGGAGTTTGGGGTGTGCAAAAATTTGAGAGTTTAATTGAAATGGCACCAATTATCCAAACCCATCATTCCCCTTTAAAATATATATTGTCAGGGAAACTAGCAGGTTCAAAGATCTCTAACACCCAAATAGCCCAGTGAGTATTGTTTTTGACGGGACAGGAAGTTCAGCATGAAGTTAACTCAGAACCCGACATGCTTCCATATGCCCTGTTAATTGAGGAAAGCACACATGAGTGCCCAGATATAGATCCTCAACTTGAACAGACCGTATTAGAAAAAGCTCTGCCCCTGAAGGAAATACAGCTATAACTGACTGTCCTCAAAATGTCTGGTTCACTGATGAGAGCTCTAGGTATGAAAAGGGAAAGGGATATACTGGATATGTTTATACTGTAAATTTTTCAGGTGAGAAGCTAGGGAGAGCTTTACCCCCACAGGATTCAGCACAGGCAGCAGAGGTTAGAGCCACAAAGGAGCTGTTAACTTAGAAATACTCTGATGGGCAAACAGAATTGTGGATATATTCCAATTCTGAGTTTTGTAATAAGGCACGAATATATTGGATCAAAAACTAGAATATAGCAGCATGATTTACAGTAGAAGGGAAAGAGATTTCCCAAAAGGAAAATTGGCAAGCAATCTGGGAATGGGTACATAAAAATCCTGGGCTGTTAAAAATTAGGCATGTGAAAGCACATCAGCGTGCCCCATCCTTGGAAGCCCAGATAAATAAATTAGTTGATGCTAAGAAAGGGGTGTGAGTGGGTGTAGCTGTAGTCCAGACATGTAACCAAGGCACACAGACATGGGAAGTGCAAGGAGAACATGCAGTTGACCACGACACAGGGGAGGTTAAGTGGTAACCCACCTGCAAAATGCAGAGAAGAGATCATAAATGCTTGTCATAGCTTGCAACATGAAACTGTAGAAAATACCCTTTTAAGAGTCCAAAAATTAGCATTTTGGCCTAAATTGTGACAAGAAGTAGAAAAGTGGGTTTGTAGCTGTTTATGCTGTGCTGTTGTAGGTGTAAAATCAGGATTTGGAGGGACCCTTTTGAACCAGAGGGTAGTGGGACCATGGCAAAGGAGTCAGATGGATTATATCGACAAGTTGCCCCAAACTACAGACAACCAGTATTTATTAGTAATTATTGATTCCTTTAATGGTTGAGTAGAAGCTTTTCCAATGAAAACATGTACAGCTGAGGCTACTTCAAAAAAGTTATGGGCAGAAGTGATTTGCAGGTTTGGGACCCCAGGAATAATTGACTCAGATCAGGGTTCCCATTTCACAGGGCTAGTAGTTAAACAGCTGCTACAAGCTTTAGAAATAAGGTAGCAATTTCATATACCCTATCACCCACAAGCATCAGGACAAGTAGAGTGAATGAATCGCACCATCAAAGAGTCACTTGGAAAAGTAGTTAACAGTATTGAAACTGACTAAGATAAAAAGTTACCCCTGATTTTAGCAGCCTTATGAAGTAGGAATAGATTAGGTACAGGGTTGCAACCATGTCAGCTGTTGTTTGGAAAGTGAATGTCTTTATTATCAATAGATATAATTCCAGATATAATAGGAGCTGAAGTGGTGAAATGGGTAAAAGTGTTACCGGAACAACTCAAACAATATGAACAGCAAGTAACAGATGCCATACATAAAACCCAGAAGGAAATGGACCAATATCAATTACAAGAATCCTGTTTATGGGATATTGGGCAGCGGTTATATATTTAAAACTGACCCAGAAGGCACGTGCCCTATAATCAAAATGGATAGAGTTACAACTCTCTTTCAAGGTTGCTATATTTCTTTCTGCTATCAAGCAATTTTTTCTAAAATTCCATTCTCACTCTCTCCTCTATTCTCCTGTCAAGGTGGCACCAAGATGAATTTCTGCCACACATCTCTTTTCCTTAGTCTTCACTAAGGGTTTTTCTGTCGGGGTATGCTTCCCCTAGCCTTTTCCCAATTAAGGGTAACCCACAAGGTGGTGGAAGCTAGGGTTTTAAGTTGCCCTATATTCACCCCTGCCCATTCCCCAGGGTGATAATTATGTGCCATTTTGCAGAGACTATTCCGCTACGGGTAGCTCCACTACACTAACCATACCCAGGAGGGTAGCAGTTTTAGATCATACCCAGGACCAAACTCTCCACTCTCCTTCTCTGGTCTTCTTTTCTTCTCATGGGCACAGTCTCTTACTTCTGGGCTTCCTAGCCCCTCCTTGGGCCAGTTGTGATTGCAGGCTCCTGGCTCTGGCAGCTCTAACAGTGATATTTTCTATGTGCCCCTTCTCTGGACTGCCAGATCACTTGGTCTTCTAGGGCCCTAAAGACCCCTTTCTCTTTAGCAACTCTTTAGAATCTCAACACTGTCTTCTAGGTCTTACCTAACTTCCAGTTTTCCTTTTCTTAACAGATCTTAACCGGAACAATTTCTGAGCTACAAGCTTCACAATCCATTCTTATCAGTGGCCCTGTATTACCTTGCTCTTTGCAAACCAATCCATCTATCAAATCTCTCTCTGTTTCTTTTACAGCTGCACAGCCCAGCAAGCTCCATTCTAGGACTGAGAAAGTCTCTCCACAAAAGATCCTGGGTGATGAATAGGACACCACAGACAACCCCTTCAGGAAAACTCTTTCTACCTCAAAAAGGAAACCTTTAAAATATGCCACTGCAGAGAAAAAAGAAAACATGCCTCTGATAAGCTCACTTCTATTCGCTGCATAGAGTAACTCAAGGAAATTCTGGGCACTGATCTCTGTTTACACAGTGTAGCAAAACCCCCAGTTTTTCTTTTTCTTTTTAATTTTAGAATGCATTCTCTTCCCTTCCCCAACCATTTCTGACTTTTTCTCTCCCTCTCTATTCCTTATAGATAAGTATAAGTGAGCTCAGATTTAGGATAAGCTTTAAGATTTTTATTTTTGTAGGAAATTTTTGGTTTTGGATATCCACTGTTTTATATTTCATAATTATTATGTTTGTATTGATGTTTACTGTTGTATATTGTATTATTATCATTTTTGTATTGATTTATATTGTTTCATATGAATATTGTATGGTTTAGGCCTGTGTTTGTAAGTGGACCAAAGTCATGTCAAGTTTCCATTTTATATGTCAAGAACAGGGAAGCATGCTGGCACAGAGTCTGGGACTGGAGCCAGAGCTTTGGGGGAGCTGAAAAGGTAGATGAGGAGAGGAGGAAAAATGGGACTAAGGGAAAGTGTGGGTGTTAAAGAGGGGTTCTGGGTGTGGGGAGCCAGAGGATGGCTCCAGGGCAGCTAGAGAAGTTGTAGACAGAGGCAATAGGTGTTGGAAGCTGGTGACAACTGCAGGACAGTTAATAGGAGCTGAGAAGCTGCAGGGGGGATGGAGATTACAGAAGGTGTGGGGGGGGGAGCCTGAAAACAGAGAGACGGGTAGCAGAAAATCACAGGAAAAGCAACAGGGACAGCAGGAAAGCAAGGAAAAGCTGAGAGGTGGCAGACAAGTGGAGATGGAATTGGGAAGAGATGGGGAAACCAGCAGAGAGGGTGGGAACTGGAACTGAGAGAGAGAGAGAATGAGGCTGGAATTTAAGATAGGGAATGGACTGGGATTCAGTAAGACATGACCTAACTTGGGGTTGCAAATGACAGTGGTTTTATTGAACATGGGAGATGGTGACACAATGCCAAATTGGTTCCCTTACACCCTCACAAACACCAACACACACACAATGGCAGCAGGGGTTAGGTAGGCTTGGTGCAGGGGCTGAAGTTCACTGAAATGCAGGAGGAGAGAGACAGACAGAGAGAGAGAGAGTCCAAATTGTAGAAGAAGGTATGCAGGTAATATCTACCTATCCAGGCTGGAAGGGGTCCTTATCCAGTAGATGTTTTCTAGAGGGGGTCGCCGGCAGGGGCTCTGGGGTGGTTAGGTGATGTGAAGCTGTCTGGTTCAGATGGAAATGATGTTTCCACTGGGTCTGTCTTCACTGCCCCTCCTTATAGGGGCAGATCACGTGTGATCCTAGTGACAGGAGGCATGCGTAGGCATGGGTCAGCTCCGGCGTACTGAGCATGTGTGCTCTATGCAGAGATGTGCAGTTTCAGGTGTCTGTAATGGTGGGGTACAATGATAGAGTTGCTGGTTCTGCAGGGTCTTTTGTTTTTCTAATGCTGGTCTTGTATCTTTTCTTGGGTGAGGTCCGTAGTTCCTGGATGAATCAATGAGAGGTGATGGCCCAGTCATTACAGACCATTCAGTAGAGGCCTCCTACTATTGTATCTCAATCATACCCAATCATTCTTATTCATGTGGGAACCAGTTTACATGGGATGGGTACAATGAATCATATTGTTGCAACATGGGATGCCCAGGCAGAGGACAGAAGCTGGAGGCTTGACATATAAAATGGAAACTTGACATGACTTTGGTTCACTTACAAACACAGGCCTAAGCCACACAATATCCATATGAAACAACAAAAATCAATACAAAAATGACAAGAATACTATATACAACAGTAAAAAGTAATACAAACTTAATAATTATAAAACAATGGATATCCAAAACCAAAAACTTGCCACTAAAAATAAAAATGCTTATCCTAATCTTGAGCTCACTTAGGGAATAGAGAGTGAGAGAAAAAGTCAGAAATGGTTAGGGAAGGGGAGGGAATGCATTTTAAAATAAATAATAATAAAAAAAGAAAAACTGGGGGTTTTGCTGCATAGACACACCACTCATATAGACATGCAAAAATCATCATACATATCATATATCATATGAACAGATACACACACACAATACAACAATTCTATTCAGACATTATAGCTACCAGCAGCAGTTGTTCAATAATGGCACTGGGTAGCTAGTCCAAGACTTATTGGAAGAGAAAGAGATCTTAGAGATTGCAGCTTGGAGATAGCAGCTTGAAGCAGGATGAACAGACACGTCTGTGCTCCGATGAAACAGCAGTTTAGAGAGAGACTCACCCAACTTGGCATTTTTGAAGTCTTCTTTTATAGGGATTGTTTCAGCACTTTGAGGTTTTTCCATACCCAATCTCTGTTTTTGCAGTTGTTTTTCATACATCTTCATCTTATCTCAGCCTATGACAGGGTCCCTGTTAGGAGCCCTGTTACTTGGGAAAATCTTTGACAGCTGCGGTGAGGACTCCCCACAACCTGCAAGGTCAGAAAATGAGATACTGCTTTCAGGAATAAAAGAAGGGGGAGGTCCCGAAGAAAATGTCTTTGGGCACCAACAGATAGAAGAGGGGACTGTTTGAGACCCCAGAGGTAGAGGATCCAAGGCCTAAGAGAAGCACTGACACCGGAAGATCACCAAGATGGCAGGTCGGCAACACCATCAATTACTTACGGTGGAACTCCAGAGGCTGTGGTGAGTCTGGAGAAAAGCTGAGGCTCTGCGCTGGGATGAGGTGAGGCATCCCTAATTAGAAAAGGGTTTTCATGGTGAGACCCAGGGGGAGAAGCTGGAAACAACCCTGGAGCTTGGGAGATGACAGTTCTAGGTCCCGTGGTGCCAGCTCTGATGATGAGGGAACCCCCAGAGCCTTGCCAGCACAGATTGTGGGGAGAGACTGTGAGACACACATAACAAGCTGGTAATGAGCTAATTAGCCATGATAAACTGAGACACAGGCATGAGGACTCCTTATCTCCCTTGACCTCCAAAGTGACTGAGCCAGGATTGTAAATTATTACCACGTACTGATGGGAAGCAGCCAGGAACCCTCCCCACACAAGAAGCCAGCACAGAATGAAAGGCACTGGATGCACGGCCTGCTAATAAGGTAATTAGCACCACAAGACACTGGCCGGCACTTACCTTGAGGATTTCAAATATGGAGAACCCCTCTTGAGCCCAGGGGTGATCCGGAGGCAAGTTGAATGGGGTGCTGTCTACAATCCAGGCTTCTGTAAAAGAAAAGATAAAAAATAAAATAAAATAAAATACCTAGAATAGCATAATGGGTAGGGAGTAATCATTCTGTGGATACCAATTAACATTCCATCAATCTCTTTCCCCCCCAAAGAAAATCCAAGTCATGGCAGGAAAGAACCAGAGGAATGAGTTGTATCCCACTAACCCGATAACACAGCTCAAAGTCAGTTTGGTCATCAAAGTTGATATTTCAGCCTTGGAGTGTTCTTGCTGCCCATCTGGCAGGATGTGTGCATTCTTTCTCCTTGTTATCTCTCTTGTGTTTGGCCTCAAAGGGATTCTTCAGCCATTCAATAATTAGTTTACTGACTGGTAACTTACATTTGGTGCCTTGCTGCTTACATAAGAAGTTAAATCTTCTTCTCCCATCTCTATGCCAGTCTCTCACCATTCACCCTTTTACACACACTCATATATAAAGGCTATGCTGAGTTTGTTCACTTATGTCAAGCAGTAGGATACAAAATGGAGTTTTCAAGTTGCTTACAGAACAAGACTAACATGGTTACATTTCACTATTATTACAGTCTATGTTAACATCAGCTACATTGGTTCAGTTCCTGCTACAATAGGACCACAAAATATCATTAATAAAATTAGTCCTACAGTGGTTCAAATTGATAAAGGAGAAAATGGTAAGTGGGTGCACACCTCTCAGTTAAAAGTAGTATAAAATGCCAATTAATTTAGTCTTTTGTTTAAATAAAAGGCAGAAGAATGATATGACTGACCCTGCAACAGGAGCAGGAACTTTGCCATGGATTTCAACAGAAGAGGCTGAAAAACTTTTGTTTGCAATTTGCTTTGCTGGCTTGCTTTTACTTTTGCTTGCTGTTTGTTATTAATTAATTAAGTTTAAATTTTCTTTTAGGCCAATTTGCTTGAGCAAAGAAAGAAGATGAAGAAACAAATGTCGTAGTGATACTACAAATAATAGGTAAAAGTTTTATTAGTAAGCAGTAATGAATTTAAATTCTGCAACCAAGAGAGAGAGTTGCAGTTTTGCAGCACCTTTAATACTAAATTGAAATGTTGTGTAGGATTAAATTTGTGTGAAAATAAAACAGCCTTAGTATCAACCTCAGCTGAATGCATTACACTTTCCCCTTGAGTATGGGTTATAAATCAAGGAATCACTCGGTATGAACACAAAGGTACAAACCCAGGAAGCTTGGTGTACCTAACATCATAGTGTACCTCTTATTTAAATGGATGTTCTATGGTTGTTCTGTTACCCCAAAATGGTACTGGGCCCCACTCACCATATAGATAGATAGATAGATAGATAGATAGATAGATAGATAGATAGATCCGAGCGAGCACCCCAAATTTAGAATTAGTTGTAGACTTAAAAGAAGGTGCTGTAGGAAACCCAATTATCCAGCATTCCTGGTGTAGAGGTTTTGTGAAACCTTTGGTTAAAGGATTGAAGAGTTGAATATAGCAAACTTTATATGATAATGTAACTAATTTCCCCAAATGAAAGACTCAGAGAATTCAATCTGTGGATACAATCTTGGAAGCAGTGGGTACTGGGGCTGGAGTGCTCAATTCAATGAATTTAGAAGTAATTCAAAACAAAATATGAATACTGGGCAAATTGTTGCATCAATTGGACAAATGAAAATGTTGAAATTTCTGTTGAATTAAGTCTCTCCATTGTAGATGTTTTTAAAATGGTTACCACAACTCCAGGAAAAACTGAAAGTGATCTTGCAGAAGCTATTTTAACTATCCAAGATAGTGCCTCCATTGCTGTGATGTGTTTGCAGGCTCAGATTTAGTATTTAGATGTCTGTCACGGGGAAAAGCAGAAGGGAGGACCCCAAAATACAAAAGGGGAACCCCAGGGACAGGAACCCACAGAGGGGGAAGAAGGAAAAAGCAAGGGTAAAGGGAAACACTTACCCGCAGCGGGACCCACAGCAAAGCCAGAACGCGAGGAGGGACCTGTGTGGATCATCAGCCACGCCTTTATACAGCTGCAGCTGGCCGGTGAAGTCATCAGTGATTGCCAGCTGGCAGAAATAAAATGGGCCTCTGGCAAAGAGGCAGGGGAGAGAGAGGTGCTGGCAAGGGCACCAGCAGGAGGTGTCTCTCCAAAGCTCCCACTGAAGCAAAAAGAGCCAGAGGCTGCTTCCTCCAATGGGGAAGAACCCTCCAGCACAAGCTGTAAGCCAGAGACTGCTGGCTGCAGCAAGAGGATCCAAGAGCTTGAGTAACGAGGGGATTGGTGTCCACTGGAGATCCACAGGTAGCCCGAAGTAATAAAAGTCTGGGTGATGGGGGAGAAGAGGCATGGTGGAGTCTGCAGGCTAGTTATCTCTCAGCTTCATGTTCTTGGCCAACCCTGACACAGGACACAGACTGTTTGACTCACAAAGACTTCCCCCCCACCTAAACAGAAACTGATTAAAATGCAGTGAGAGACACACCTAAAACCCTCCAGATAAGGGTGACAAAAGTGAAACAACTGCCCTAGGTCTCATTTGCATCTGAGATGGGACCAGATGACCATTTATTTACATGAGAGATGGAGAACAGAAAGCCTGAAGCAGAGACTACAGTGAATCCCGGGATCAGTGAAGCAGGGGAGCACTGCATGATGGGGAATCTGTGCTCCAAATGCTAATCAACCCACACACCCAGCTCAGCATTTATCTGACAAGTTCTAATCTGGATTTACAAAGAACTTTTCCTGCCCCCCGCCACACCTCTAAGCAAAAGTAAGTTTACTAGGCATCTCGGGCCATACATTCCCAGGTCCCACTATGGGAGGCCTATGTAAACTTAATTGGCTAAAACTCGGTTGCCGGGTTAGGGAATGCTGAGGCAAGACACCGAGTCAAGGGGTATGGGCAACATTTGAACAATGGTAAAGTGTTCATCACAGCGTCCAGCCCATTGGAGCCCTGACTACAAGTGTTATTATACTTTTCCCGGGATGATAGGTGGAAGTCCTCTCCACAACAGGTTATGAACACTGCAATAATTGCCTTAAGTCTGTTAAAAGACTATAGTAAGATCTGGAAAAGTCATGCTGAGCTGAGGCTTGTTCACAGCAAGTAAAAATCCAAAACCCTGATGCTGCAAGCTATCTATTGTTTCTGAAGACACCAGGAGATATCCCATCAGTATATCTTCTATCCATCGGAATGTCGAGCTGGCTCCTAAGTATGTGTTTCCTGAGTATCAATCAGTTTCCTGAGATGTTCCAACCAGATAACTCCTTGTCAATAGAAAAGACAATTTGATTTACACTACTGAGAATGCTTGAAAGAAGCTGAACTAAGGGTATAAAAATCTGTAAAAGCAGCAGCAGTAGGTGTGCTGACACCACCTGCTTCTTCTCGAGAGGCTGCAGGAAGCAGATCATCCCCCTTCAAGGATCGTGCTGAGAACTTTAACCTGACAGCTTTGCAACCCAAGTGCCTTGGACTGGTGAGATTCCAGCTCTTTCTCGCTTTTCTCTTCTCTCTCTCTAAGCATAAAATTCTGAACCTGAACTGTATTAATTAAGCTTGAGCTAAGTTTCCACAAATACTTAGTGAAACCAGGGTAATACTGTAACTGTTTGTGTTTGTTTTTCCTTTGCATGTCTATTACTGCTAGTGCCATTGTATATTTCATATACTTAGCAATAAATAACTTTTATAGTCAAACTGGTGGTAACTGGGTATATTTTTCCTTCCTTACTTCTCCTTCCCCACTTGCTTTGCAGCAACGCTCCTTTTACCTAACCTAAAGATCCCTGTGAAGCCCCAAAATACTGTGGGGTCTGCTCATGAAGAGGCTAAAAGGTTGGAACGTACTGAGTTTGAAACACATAAGGGGATCAGCTTGTACAGTTTGGCTCAGATGTGCCCTAATGAACTGAATGCTGGCTCATGAGGGTGTCATCTGGACACCCAGCTGGATTCTGAGGTATTCTGTTTAACTGTGTGCTTGTGTCTGATTGCAGTTATTGTTGCTCTGATGAACTGATTCTTGGCATATGAAGGTGTCAGCCTGTCCATGCTGATCAACCCAGCCAGGTCAGGTGTGTCACATTAATCTGTGTGCATTTGTGTGTATGACTGATTTGGGGACTGGAAGAACCCAGCCCCAGTGGGTGCAAGATAGCTCCATTGGGGGTGAGGGCTTGCAAAGGGAGAGATACAGCTCCATAATAGGCACACAAGTAACACAAGCAGCACATTAATAAAAATGCCAAGACCCTAGCCCTAATAAATGAGCACACCCCAAAGTAGTGGGCAAATCTGGTAACACTACCCTGGCCATATACAGGGCCTAACCCTGACCCTTAGGGTGGGTGGTTGGCAACTAGGCAGAGAGGGCCCGGCAAGGGAACAGTTGGGTCCCTCAAAGTGTAATGGTAGTATTCTTTGTGTTTTATGTTTCCCCCTTTTGGAGGGGCTGAGGGGTAGAGGTCTTTGGGAGCCTTGTTGTTACTTAAACCCCGGAGTTGGTTTGCTAGCCTTGGGGAAAAGACGGTGGTTTTGCAACCTGGGCAGGATACCTCAGGCTGCTTAGCTTTAGCAGAGAGGGCCACCCCCTTTGATAGTAATCAGGGGTTCAATGGTCGGGAACCTGGCCAGGAGGACCACTGTGACCCATCAAGGTTTGGTGTGAGGGTGAGGTGCAGGGGAGGTGGAGCCTCACAAAAGACAGCCAGAGAAATGTTCTGCCACTGGGAGACCCCAAGTGGTTGGACCCTCCACTGGTGGCAGGCGAGATTGGGGAAGACCACACCAGAAGCGAACACCTTTTTGATGGACCACAGGGGACGGTAAGGTGAACACCATCGAAAATCCGGGCCAGAGTGACACGTGACCAGATGTTCAAGGCCAGACGGGCACAATGTCATGAAAGGACTCACCACTAAAGGTATAGAGGGGCAGATTCTATTTGAAATAAGCAAATTATTATGCGATCAGACCCAACGGCCAAAATGGCTACACCCTTATAACCAACTTTTAGATTTTGTGTTTAGTTTAAATGGTATGCAGATTGAGATTAGAGTGTCAGCAGTTCAGAGCACCTGGAGACAAGCAATATTTCCAATCTATGCTTTGGGAAGCAAGATTAATGAGTCAGTTATGATACCTCAAACATCCAAACATTGGGCACGAGGAGCTCCCAAAGAATATAAAGCGATATCAGTAGAGAGCTGTGAGCAATAAAACAAAGGTTTTATGTAAAGAGTATATGCTGCAACCAGACAACCTTTGCTTTGATGCTAATTTTACACTGTGTAATTATTTGTTGTATAAAAGTTTTCCCAATAGTTCTTTGCTAGTAGCTATAGGCCATGGATGTGTCTGTATTAGAACTATATATACTTGATTGTATATTAATCAATGGTACTATATTAACCCTAGTCTTTTATTGGATAATATTTGTTTATGTAATATCTTGACTGTAAAAGGAAGTAATATTGACTTCAGATAAAAAAATAAAATAACCCAGGGTTTCACCATTGGCTATGGTTTATATAAAAAGGCCAATTTGAAACGCGTAAGTTTAGGGTTTTCGTCTGCAGCCCTCTGATATATGGTCCAACACCCTGAATTAGTGCAAGCTGCAGAGAATGTGAAAAACAAGGCTAAGAAGACACATCATGGTGCAGACCAATTCCAGATGTGTCACTAAGATTTTGACTGAAGTGGAAAAAGTGGCCCATTATAGCTAGTGGAAAACCTTGCTAGGGTGGTCACCATCAGACACTAGAGTATTAAATATAATTCTGCATCCAATAATTGTATTAATTTGTATTGCTAGCATGTTATTTACAATAACCTTGGTTTTATAAGGTAGAATATTAAGCACTGTATATAAATTAAATTTAAAGATTACAGAAGCCAAAGAATGGTGACGCATGCTTTAAAACGATACCCTAATAAGTTGGGTATCAAAGGGGGGAAATGTTGGAAAATATTTTGGAATATGCTATTATTGTTTAAAATATGTTAAATTTCTGCTATTACTTTGCTTATGTTTTTGCTTATGAATGCTTATATTAAGTAGCCATCTTAACTGTGTCAACCATTTTAAAAACAGCAAGTGAGTCTCTGTAAGTCTGTGTGCTATAAATGATGTGAGAGTAATGGTTGAATGGAAGCTGGTAAGAACCAGCTACAGTAAGTAACAAGATAAGATACAGGGGTTTTAAGAATGTGAAAAATGGTACAATCTGGGACTGAAAAACAGACTGGAATGTGAATAACATGTAACTGGTAAAAGAATCCAAAATAAACATATCCAGCCTCCAGAAGTTTCCAGGCTTTGGTTGAAGTCTGCCCAAAAGGAGATAAAAATACAGTGAAAAATCAGCCTGATGAGCACCCTGCCAACACCAACCTACCTGCATGTCAAGAGAGAGAGAGAGAGTCGGTGCCCCCTCTCACCTGGACATCACCTTGAAGAAGCTTGTGACTGGCCATCACAGTGTAATTCCAAGAGCGGTGGATAGGTGACTTAGTATGCATGGTGTGCATGACGAGTATATGATATGAGTTTGTTGTGTGCTGCTAAATAGTCTGACTCAGTGCCCATTACTAAGCAATAAACCTTGGTTTGCTGAACCCATGTGCTGGTTTTAAGTCCAACACTAGGAACAATGGCCATAAACTGATGGAAAACAGATTCAGATTAGATGTTTGGAAAAAATTCTTTACAGTAAGGGTTGCCACAATCTGGAATGGGCTTCCAAGGGAGGTGGTGCTCTCCCCTACCTTGGAGGTCTTTAAGACTAGACAAGCACCTGCCCAGGGCAGGGGTTCAGACTCAATGATCTACTAAGGTCCCTTCTGACCCCAAAATTGTATAAAATCAGGGCTAGGACTAAGATTTTGTTACTGGGTTAGGGAAAGGGCAGTGAGTGCGAATGGGTGCATGGGAGCACAGGGATGCAGGTGCATTTATTGTAACAGATGCATGAGTTTGTAATGTGGTTTAAGACGTGTGAAGGAAAGCTTATGCTAGATGCTGTATGTATAACTCTCTCTCTCCCTCTGTATATATATACACAGAGGGAGAGAGAGAGAGAGAGACATATTTTTTCAAAAAAAGAGACTAAGAGCAAGCATTTTGGCACCAAGTGGGGAGGGTGTCACTGCTAGCTCTGGAATCCCGCCAGCCTGGTACTGTAGTTATCCATCCCTAGTGGCAGTTCCCCCTATAGAAGGAACACTCACCCATTTTTAAGGGTGAAAAAAAGTTTCCATAAGCTTTTTTTTCATCAGAGGAAGGTGTCAGAGCTTGCTCTGGCCTGTCTAAATTCTTGTCCTATATTGCATTACTTCCAGGCCCTGTGCTTGCTCCCTCCTAGGGAAGCAATTTCCATTTTTTTTAAGGACCACATACATACACAAAAAAGATTCTCATCAGCATGTTTGGTACCATGGGAGAGCATCAGAGCATGCTCAGGCCTCTCTGAGTGCCAAAGTGCCAGCCTGGTATTGCAGAACCTCCAGGCCTGGTGCTAGTTCCTTCCTCAGGGAACAACTGCCTTGTGTCTTTTAATGTATTTAATGAGGTTTCCTTGCATTTGAATGCAAGACGAGGAGCTGTTTTCCCCATGCCGATTGTCTGTGTGTGTGCACTGGGGGGAGGCGAGTGGGGGGGAACCTTGTCTTATAATTGAGTAAATATGGCATATAATTTAAAGAAAACAGGTTTTCTTTACAATTTATGATTTCTTCCAAATGGATTCTATATACTTGGGGTTCTACATTCTCATCCTAATTCTCATAACCCTCCTCATGAAGGAAGACTGTTTATATGCAGAAATTGTTTAGTGCCTGTTTCTGAATGTGTAATGCCTGTTGTTAGCAATGCTGTGGAGAACAGCATTCTATCCAGTAGCTTGGGCAGTAAGATACAGCCACTCTACTTTATTCACTTAAGTAAAAAAGAAAAGAAAAAGAAAAAAGTAAAAATGCTTCCAGGAAGTTCACTTTGTTCTTTGACAGACAGTTCTAATGGAATGTCCAGATAGATTTATATTGCTACACCATATAATGAAATTGCTAAGTCTTCATTAGTTGAATAGAGCTGTGATTCATGCTGGCAAGTCACTAAGAATTACAAAGCAAGGGGAGAGGAATGAGCACTTATAATGATAGCTGTCCAGTGTTCCTGTTACTAAATGGAAATATACTGGCATATCTACACTTGACACCAAATTTTCCAGATCTCAAAATAGTCAATGCCAATATGTATGTCACCTGAGAAGTAGATTTTAGCATTTTACTAAATATGTTCTTCAGCTTGATAGTTTATCCTAATGTTGTCTCAGAATATCTTCTTTCATCAGTAGAAAACTAGGCAATCTTTAAATTAAAGAACTTTAGATTTAGAGGACAAGACAACCTATTCTATATTTAGAATAGAACACACAATAGTTATGGTGGGATTTAGTAGGATGCAATTTTACATTCATTAACAGAAGAAGAATGTTGAAAGTCAACTTAGTTCTTTGCCTTCGTAGCCTTTCTTTGCCACCAACTGCCCTTCTAATATTCAATCTGGTCATCAGTTCCCTGAGCTATTACAAAGGAATTCCTCAAGGGACTTTCACTTATTATTGGTGTATCTTTCTGTCTGTGTCCATTAAGTATTCTCTCAGGCACCAGGATGATGTTTTTATCACTTGACTAATTTAGGTAAACTGTAAAAAAATATTAAAAGGAATTTAGTAATCTGACATGAGAAAGAAATTATAATCAATATTCTTCAAAGAAAGCTAATAACAGCGGGACATGAGTATATACTACTGAAACAGTAGCTTTGCACAGTAGTACAAAAGTTAACAAGTCAACAATGTAAAGGATTATGAATGGGAGAATTTGTAGTTGTGATAAGCTCAGCTGACCACTAGATGGCACTGCTCAATAAAAATATATATCCTAGGAGGGGGTAGTTATAATACACAAACTTTAGACTTAGAGGACATTATAAAAGTGACATTTAGACTAGAGTAACTGAACATTTATTGTCAATTTTTTAATACTTTTCTTTGAAGAAGCACATAACCCACAACATGACAGAACTGGCGGTACAATTAGCATATTAACTGAAGCATATTAAGTGACCAGCAAAGTCATCTTTAGCACAGCACATCCTTTCTGTACTATTCATATGACATTATAATATGACACTAAGTAATTCTGTTTTCTGATAAAATGATCTAAACCTATTTCAGGATGTAACTGTTTTACTTATTTTTGACCCTTCCACTATCATGGAACTTGAATGCCTCCTTTTGTATCTCCTTTCCTGTCAACAAAGGGGGCTTAGGGTCAGGTTTTAATTCATTTTTTAGGTGGTGGTGAAGTATGTACCTATATTACTATTTCTGCATTAGCACAGAACCACAGAATCAACAGTCTGGCAAGGTATCAAATTCCTCCTTTGTTCTTACAAGATTGTAGGTAGAATTATCAAAACGTAGTGTGTAAGAATGGATTGTGTTAGAAAACTGTTCTACATTTTTCTTTATCTATTCTTAATCAACAGAAATCTTATTTTCATAAAAGAGCCATCATTTGGGGGGGGTGGGGGTGAAACCAAAGTATAGGTTTTCAACAGGTTTGAAATTCATATTTCAGAGAATTTTGCCAGCATTTTATCAGCAATAATTGTAGTTTAATCAAAATGCCCAGTTAAGGGAAGGAGAGCAGATTCTAGGCACAGGGAATTTTCCCTGGTATAATGTGTCAATAGTGTGGAATGGAAGAAGGAGATACAAGATATAGTTAGCAAGCATGGTAGTAGATGAGGCTATTTAGGGCAGTTACCACAAGAACTTTTCAGAGGTGCTGAAATGGCCATGCCAAGCCTGTGTGCCTTGTGAACAAATAGATAAACCTAAAGAAGATAGGTATAAATACTCTTGCTGCAGCCCATCTTGCATCTCCTAGAAAGAGAGGTGTGGAGGGCAGGTGAAGATGTCCCATACCCCATACTTCTGGGAGGAGCAGGTGAGGTAGAGGAGAGTGGCGCCTCAGGACCTTAGGTAAACAATGGAGGGTTGCTGCAAGAGCAACCAGTCCCGCCTGATATAGTCTTATTTGACTTCACACAAAGAACACAAGGCAGTTACACCTGGCTGTGACAGTGACTTCCTTCTGGTTAAAAACTGCTGAGGCAAGCTGAGACAGCACAGCATGGTTCTCAACCAGGGGTGCTAGCAAATTAAAGAATTTTAAGGAGGGGTTCTCTCAATCGAAAAAGGTTGAGCACCACTGATTTGAGGTAGAAGAGATTTCACTACAACTATGTTACTGTTCAATGTGCTCCCTTTTTCTGTATTCCCTTGGGGCCTCTTTTTGCAAAGAGTAAAGCCAGTGTTGATGTCCATGATGCATGTTCAAGTCCCATGCTTTGGCATTTTTCCTCAGTCTTTACAGAACTTTGAAAGTTGATCAGTTGTTAGACATAATGACAGAACCTTTCCATGTGAACTGTATGTTAAAAACTAATATGGTGAAACTTTTTCCTGTTTCTGTAGTTCTGTACAATACAAATGTTGCCAAGCAGCGGTGGCAGTTGCTGAACCATATATAGAAGACTTACTCATTGGATTCATCATATGATTCTTATGGCTATATCCCTGCCATTTGTTTGCTTTTCAACAGTCCTTTTGTTGTGTGAATGTGGGGGAGGCATTTTTGTTACCATCTGTGGGTTTAAAATTTATATAGTATCTATGTATGTTAGGAAGCAAACGCTATGGGCAGAAAGGGTAAAGAGAAAGTACATAAGGATAGAGACATTCATTATACAATGCTTCATGTTTTGAGGACAAAATATTTCCAGTAAGAATCATATGGGCACAGATAGGCATCACTCTTTTGTGCAAACACCCATAAGAAGACACACAGGAAAAAAAATGATTCTTTTGCTAGATGGTATTGTGGCAACGCATAGTCATACCTATTGAAAAGGAGAAAGGCTTTTGATCCTATTGTTATTTACAGTGAGAAACAACAGGCCAGTAATCACCCCTACAAGAGTCCTGGAGTAAGCAATATGGACACTAGCTACAAATTATTACTCTGTTCATTATAGATCTGGTTCAGTGCCCCCTTTACCTGAAAGTACTCTTCACTCTTACACCAGTGTCCCTGTCAAATGTAATTTTTATCAGGCTATTATCGTTAACATGCCATGCGTTCAGGCAATTTGCCAACATGATAAAAGTAACAAACCATCCACAAAGCTGCATCTCATTAAGCATGCGGGTAGCTGTAAGCATGCTATTTACAGACCATTGGGAGCTCCATGTCAAAAATTCAAACCAGGAACACCCTGATGCCCAGTTTCTTGCACCCCAAATGCATGCAGCCATTTGCCAGCTGGCTTGTCAGAATCTGAGTTTTGGCACTTTCATGATCCTGTCATGCAATTAAAATAATGTTTGCCGGAGGCCGGAAGAAATTAAATTTCAATTATGTCTTCTCCACAGAAGAGTTGTCTCAGGGCCCTTAGAAGCCAGTCAAAGCCTTGGTAAAAAAAAAAAAGTCTTGAAAATTAGAAGCAGTAATCTTTATTAAATATATAGAGGCCTTACTGCACTTTCGTTTTAGGCATCTCCTGGAACTCTTAACTCTGAGATTATCCACACATTAACACCTGAAACTAGTTTTAGGCACACTTTAGTTTGCTTAAAGTTATGCCTCTCCCAGGCAGGTTTATGTCTGATCTGTGTTACCCAAGCTTGTGTTCTATAAATATGTGGGTGCTCCCCACAGATGAGCCACTCAAATTGTAGTTCTTCAGCATCCCAGGATGTTTTGGCTCCTCCTTCACTTCCCTGTTCTGTGTGAACAGATTTTCCACCCCCTGAACTCTACTGCCTAAGGGCCAGTTCTTGCACCGAATCAACTAACTCTTCTGCCCCCACAGATGTGACCTTCCCACTCCCAGGGTTGCAATCCCATGCAAACAACTTGCAGAGCTCATGCCAGCAATGAGGGGTCCAAGAATGAAGGTGAGGGGTGGGGAAGGAACAAGGTTAGGGGGAAGATCTGGTCCCCATGAGCTGGGGCTTCCTTCCTGAGGCAGGATTAGTAGCTCCCCCAAAAGCACCTTCCCTCACTGATCCCACCTCCCAGCCACCTTGGAAAGTATAACCATTACCTCCTACACCCCAATTTAAAATCATAATTTATTAAAACATGAGGCCTTCTTTAATTTATTTTCTGTTTACTTATTTATTTGTGTCTTTGTTTGTTTGCTACTTCTCTTTATTTTATTCTTCAGTGTCTCACCACCATTCCCTCACCCCCATTTCCTTTCCACCTCCAATTTCATTGCCTCTCCCCATAGAACCACAGAAAATTAGTGCTGGAAGGGACCTCGGGAGGTCATCAAATCCAACCCTCTGCTCAAACCAGGACCATCCCCAACTGTATCATTTCAGCCAGGGCTTTGATGAGCCAGGCCTTAAAAACCTCCAAGGGTGATACTACTTCTGTAGGTAACCTATTCCAGTGCTTTACCACCCTCCTACTGAGAAAGTATTTTCCTCATATCCAGCTTAAATCTCCCTTGCTGCAACTTAAACCTCCCTTGCTGCAATGTTCTGTCATCTGTTACCACTGAGAACAGTCCAGCTCCATCTTCTTTGGAACCACCCTTCAGATAGTTAAAGGCTGCTATCAAACCCTCCCTGCCCCACCCCCCAGTCTGCAAACTAAATAAACCCAGTTCCCTCAGCTTCTCTTCAGAAGTTATGTGCCCCAGCCCCGAACCATTTTTGTCATTCTCTGCTGGACTCTCTTCAACTTATTCACATAATTTCTATCGTTGGCGGGCTGGGGGGGAGGGGGGGGGCAAACTGAACACAGTACTCCAAATGTGGCCTCACCAGTGCAGAATAGAGCAAAATAATTACTTCCCTCAATCTGCTGGCCTTATGTTCCTGTCCTCCTCCCCAGCTGCTCTCTCTCTCATCCTTGGCCTGCCCTCTAGTGGCAGGTTACAGCAGTGCAGATGGGAGAAATCCAATTTAGATCAATTTACTTGTTCGCAGAAAATGTTTCTTACTGTTGCTCCTTGTTTCAAACTTTCTACTCCATATAAGTAGAACTTGTTTCATTTTTCAAAGAATGATCCTACACTTCTGAAATTTTTATCAAAATTTGACACTAAGGCCCATGTCCCCATGTGTAGGAATGTGTGGTTTGTGGTGCCTCAAAGCCTTTTGAGGCTCCACAAAATACATGTGGCACTTGTAAATCTGTTCTTTGTGCTGCATATTTGCAGCATGGTGGCAAAATTAGATACTTGGAAATCCTGGTATCTAAAAAAAGAACAAAACACATCAGAAAAAAGTGGGGCGGTACACATGGGTGCAGTGTGTGCCACTAAAAACCAGAGCCTGGCCATCCAGAGCCACTCTTTGGTTGCTACCCAGGCTCTGTACACCCAGATCACCACTGCTGATGCCCTGGGAGGCTCCCAGAACCCAGGTAAAGCAGCTGGGGCCAGCCCAGATGCTGGCCACAGCCTACCCTACCCCACCTCAGGAAATTTTCCATGCATCAAAGCATGCTTGCAGGGGCATACCCAGGGACAGCTTACAGTGGTGCAAGTATGTGCTGCTGCCAGTTATCCCTGAGAAAATGTATATTCCCACTTGTGGGGCTGCACCCTAAGAGATCACATTCATAGACAGTATGTTGTCCTTTTAAAAACTCATGAAATGCCTTCTAAAGTATGCTTGTGCTTATTACAGTGCCCTTTAGCTATTTGGTAACTGATTTTCAAAATGGGGGTGAAAAATATATACATGCCATAGTCAGCAAATAGCCTTCTATAAAAGTGCAGAGCTTGAAGCAGTAGGGAGGCTCCTGCACATTTGAAACTTACAGTAGAACATTTTTCATGTCAAACATCTCATGGTGAGCAGTCAAACTCAGAATTGGCTTATTTTTCACCCACTGTGCAATGTACATTGTTTGCTGAAGTTCTGAACAGAGTGCACAATTTCCATTGACAATCTGAGAAGTTTTCAGATTCATGAGTGGGAGAAGGTGATTCCTAGGTTTTCAGAAATAGAAATTATTTAAGAAACCAAATAGCAGGAGAAGAGGGCCTATCGTGATATGCAAAGTGTTTTATGTACTTAATAGACTTATTTTTCCAATCTAAAAATAAATCTAAGATATTTGTGCCTATTCAATATATTGCAACACTTCAGAGCTGAGGCTATAAGTGTTTATATATCATTCCATCTCTACAATGTAAATTTCAGAGGCACAGTGGTCCACTGGATCTGAGTTTTCTTTATGACTCTGCCCCTGGCTGCCTGTCTGATGTCTTGATTCACTCCCTATATATCTGTTACTTCTTTTATTCCATCTTGGTCACATAGGTACTCAAAGAAAATGCATACCCCAAACAAACTTTCAGTATTCTTGTGCATTATCTGCATAACAGGCTTCCAATTTCAGTTGGAGTTTCTAGATGTTACCATGATCAGATTACTCATTCTTTTTCCATTAAAAGCATGAGGAAAATTAGTTTTCATCTCCTAACCCGAAAGGGCAAGTAAACCATGATTCATGTAAAGGGCCTGCTTCCTGCTATTTATGGCTTTGAAAAGAAAAAAAATCTGTCTTTAGATAAAATGCATGATGTGAACTAATGTTTTTGGGGAAAGAAAATGTGCATGTGATCCCTCTGCATTATCTATATCTATTGATCAATAGATAGATAAATAGATATGCAGTTGTCAAACTAGACAATTGCTGGAAGTTTATTTAAAAATCTCATTTCCTATTGAATTGCTGTATTTCTGATGCCTCTCCTAAAAATTGTCACTTTTATATATGTTTGGCAGCAGACTGAACATTTTTGTACTTTTGTAAAAGGTTTTCACAGTATTTCCCTCTAAGATAGGGACATGTATTATCTTTGCAAATGATGAATTGTTTGTAATAGATGAGATAATTGGGTCATGTTTATGTCCACTAAATAGGAAATGCAAAAACCCAGTGTGACATTTTATTATCCATCCCCCCTTTGAGAATACTCAACAAAGTTTTGGCTGAGTTTTCTCATATTCTGAAGATAAAATGTGATTGAGTGTTTGAGGATTGGGATCTTCAATGTAGGGGTATAGTGGAGTGCTCGGGGAGGGGGATGCACAGACTTTGTGCAGGAGGGCATTACAGCACGCAAATAAGAGGAGGTTAATTAAACATAAAACAACACCGGTGACTAGGAGGTGAAGGATGCTTGTTCTTAGGCCTCTGAGGTTGGGCAACCAGCTTCAGAGAGAATCAAAAACAGTGGGTTCACGTTCCTGACTTTTCCACTGTTTAAAAGCCTGTTTAGCTGACAAAATGTGTTTGTTAATATCTTGGGAATTTTCTGGGATATAAGTACAACATTCGTTTTTAATTAGAGCACATACTCCGCCCTGAGATGTTAAAACATAATTTAGAGCCTGACGGTTTTGAAGAGATAATAAACGAAGTTGATAAAGCTCAGAGTTAAGGCTCTTTTCAATAGTAAAGTGTCATTGGCAAATTTTGTAAGAAACGCAGAAAGTTGACGATACAGCTTGGCTAATCGGCTTACTCTATACAACGGGAGAAAGATCATGCCAAATCTGTCTCGTGATGAATCCAGTTCTTGTGTCTATCGACTTTTGCCGCTGTGTGGGAAACTAGTAGGACAGTGTGAGGTCTTTTCTACTTCTCTTGGAGGGGTTCATCTTTCTAGGTACGAACGAGCACGGAATCCCCCGGCGGTAACGAGTGGACTGGAACATCTAGCGGAAGAGGCTGCAAGTCTCTAGTGTACTTATGGAGAGAAGAAAGAACAGCAGACAGAGAGCACATATACTGTGACAAAATATTATATTTTATTTTTCACTCTCTTGCTGGAACTAGCGTCTTGTTCATAGGCTATGCCCTTCCAAACATAATTTTAAAGGGGCTAAGCCTTAATTTTCTTTTGGGGAGGGCACGGATATGAAGCAAAGCAAGGGGCAAAGCATTGGGCTATTGCAGAGAGGCTTTCTGGCAGATCTTTGATAGATGACGCTTGAGGGTTTGATTTGTATGAGTACTGGGGATCTGGGAGCTCCCCCACTGATGGAATGAGGGCATGCATGTGGGTGTCAGCAGGTCTCGGCATCCTCAGGGCGTTACTCCCGTCTACGTCTTGATCTTTTTTCTGATGCGCTTTATAGTGCATTACTGCCACTGCCGAGGGAAGTTGAACAGCTTCCAGGAGTTGGAGAATTTGGGGTCTATATTTCATTGGGGATCCTTGGGCTGTCAGCAGTCTCTTTTGTTTCTATAGGCTAGCATGGGCATGTAGTAGTCTAAAACCATATTTAGAATCGGTATAGATGTTGACCCGTTTCCCTTTTGACAGTTCTAGCGCCCGGGTCAGGGCTACTAGTTTAGCAAGTTGAGCAGATGTTCTGGCAGGCAAACCCTTGGCCTCAATAATATCATAGAGGGTCACAACAGCATAACTTGCTTTTTTTTGTTTTTCTATAATAATGTTACTGCTATCAGTGTACTACTTACAATCAGCATTCAGAAGTGGCTGATCCTGTAGGTCTGCACGGCTGGAGTACTGTGTATCTATGATGTCTAAATAATCATGCTCTTGTTCTTTTGTTTCAGGTAAGAGAGTAGCTGCGTTAAGGGAGGGGCAGGGCTGCAGAGTCACTTCAGGGCTCTCCAACAGCTTAGCTTGGTACTGAGCCACCCAAGCCTGGGTGAGCTAGAGACCTCCCTTCGCGTTTAGCAGAGCCTGGACTATATGAGGGGTATATATTTGTATAACTTTTCAGCGTTAATTTTTTAGCTTTTTTAAGTACTAGGGCAGTTGCCGCAACTGCTCGTAAACATGCTGGCTATCTCTTGGCAACTGGATCAAGCTGTTTGGAGAAATAAGCAACGGGACGTTTCTACGCCTCTAACAATTGAGTAAGCACTCTCAGAGCCATCCCTTTTCATTCATGCACATATAATTGGAAAGGTTTAGAAAGGTTCGGTAAACTCAGGGCGGGGGCTTCTATTAGTTTTTTTTTTAGTATTTTAAATGCTTTGTCGGCTTCTGAAGTCTAATAAAAGGGGTCATGGTTTGCCCCTTTTATACAGTCATACAGTGGTTTTGCTTATAGTTTAAGTTTAGGGATTTATATTTTGTAAAAACTTGCCATGTTAAGAAACGCCCTGAGCCGCTTACGGTTGCTTGGGGTAGGAACTTGGCATATAGCCTCCTTTCGTTCACTTGAAAGCTGGCGCTCCCCTGTCTTATGTGAAATTTTAGGTATTGTATTTTGGGGAGAGTAATTTGAGCTTTATTTTGAGCTACTCAATATCTTCGAAGTTTAATAAAGTTCAGGAGGCTTACAGTGGCGTTAAGGTAAGAGTTTAAATTTATGGCAGTAATTAATAAATCATTCATATATTGTAACAAGAGAACTTTATGTTCATTATTTTATTTTTCTAAGTCTTTAGCTAAGGACCGGCTGAAAAGGGTAGGAGAGTTTGTAAATTTTTGGGTTAATACTGTCTAACAAACTTGTTTCTTAATTCTTTTTTTGTCCTCCCATTCAAAAGAGAATATTTTTTTTTGGGGGGGGGGGGCAACTGGAATTGTAAAGAAAGCGTTTTTTAAATCAAGAACTGAGAAATGAGTATACTGCCCCCCTATGGAGGCCAGCAAGGTATACGGGTTTGGGACGAGGGGATGAATAGTTTTAATCTGTTTGTTAATTGCTTTTAGGTCTTGCACTAGTCGATATGTGCCATCAGGCTTTAGTATAGGCAAGATAGGAGAGTTCCAGGCTGACTGACACTCTTTCAGTATGCTGTACTTTAGGAAATGGTCTATAGTTTCTTGCAGTCTTTTTCTGGCTTCTTTTTTGATTGGGTACTGCTTGATTCATACTGGACTTTTTTTTGGTAGTAGTTGGATATTAATGGGGGTTTGATGTGTAGCTTTTCTGAGGACTCCTTCTGCCTATACTAAAGGGTATACCTGGTCTTTTCCCTGGTTCTACTCTGGGGGGACGTTTATAGCCGAGGGTTCAATCGCGAGGGTCATTATCTATGCATTTTCAGAGGGCAATGCGAGGGTTATTTCATTTTGGGTAAAATGCAGTGATGCACTTAATCAACAAAGCAGGTCTCATCTTAGCAGGGGTGTTGGGCAATCTGGAAGGTAGACTAATTTGTGAGAAAGAGCTCCGTCTCTCAGAGCACATTCTGCAGGAGCATACACTGGGCACTGAGTCTTTTTTTTTTTTTTTTTTTCTCATGGCTCTCACCACGGTGAGAGAGTCCGCTACGGGAAGTTGAAGAGGTTGATTTATAGCGGTCTGTGCTGCTCCGGAGTCTACTAAAAAAATTAATTTCTGAATTTTCTACCCGCATTTTTACTTGGGGTTCCGGGGGTGGGGAGGTCTGTTTCTCTTGATACCCCTACTCCTGTCTTTCTACTGCTATTACAGGAGTACAGTCTCTCCCTTTCTCTGGGCATTTATTCTTTTAGTGTCTCTTTTGACGGCATAAGGCACACTGGTTTCGTTCCAGGCGTCTTTTTTGTGGGCTAGGGCGCCTGTGCTCACGACTCTTTATACCTCTGCCTCTCTCACTTTCTTGTGGCTTTTTTTTTACTTTAGCTTGTACTGCTGCTACTAGCATTTTAACTTGTCTCTTGTTTTTTTCTCCTTCTCTGAGAGTATACGCTCTGTTTGCAGTCTCTAGGATTTGTGCGACAGACATATTTATTAAGTCTTTTTTTTTTGTAAGAGGTAAGACGGGTATGATCCACAGGGTTGTTAGGGTCTCATTTAGGGTCTGCTAGGGGAACCACATCTGCCGGACCGGGAACATTGACGGGATCTCTTTCATGCTTCTGCTGTGCTTTCTCTCTTGCTTTGGAAATGACTTGATTCTGTTCTATTTTAGATAATAAGGTTTGCATAAGGATATTACAATTGTCTTATTTAGGCTTGTGACTAGCTAAACATTCTTCAAAGACAGAGATAAACTTACTCGGGCTAGTTGAAAATTTTCTAGCCTGTGCTTTAAAAGCTGCTAGGTCTACTGGGTTAAAAGATACATGGGTGTATACTTGCATGGGCTGGGCTGCACGCTTATTTGCCTCTGGTCAGGCTATTACAGTTTCAGTAAGTAAAGGGTAAAATCTCACTGAGGGAGGAATCTCTGGAACCAGGGGCATCTGATCTTTATATGGTGGAGGTGTTAAAGTTGAAGGGGACACTGACTCTAGCATTACAGTGGTTGTGGGAGAATGCTGAGACTCAACACTGACAACTACTGATTTTGTTGGAGTCTAATTACATTTCTGCAAAATATTTGTCTTATTTCGTAAAGCTATAAACAATTGTGCATACAAATGTTTATTCTACTTACTCGTCCGCTGACAAAACAGGAGTAATTGGAGGATTGTATTATAGTTAATTGACTCTTCCGGAGTCTACTTTTCTTGATCTTCTAGTTGATATTGATGCCATTTTATTGTACAGAACTTTTTAAGATTATTTTTAATCATTAAATCTGACTTAAATAGTTTTTAATTAGTTAGAATGCATTCTAAGGGTGTACACTGTGCCTTGCCAACTGTACTTTGTCTCTGCCTATACTCTAGGGAGACACTAGGCGTCCCCAGGTCTTACAGGGAGACACTGGGCATCCCCAGGTCTTAACAGGCAATGCTCAGATTGCTGAGCTTATCTTACTTTGTCTGAGGGACCGGTTTCACACCGTTGCCCACGATCGCTTCTCCACTAATAGAGTGCGTTGCAATGTTGTGCCCTCTGGGGTCAAACTACGTCTCTGCCGAGGCCCCCAATGAAACCACCGGTGCGTGCTGGGCGTCGATTGTTGCTGCAAGTCGTCGACCCCAGGAGGGATCCGGGCAAGGCGAAATGTTAGCCTCGAGCCCCACGTTGGGCACCAAAAACTGTTGCCGGCACAAGGTGCCCGAGGGAGGCAACAATTGGGTTCATTGCCCGGTGTGCGTTGCACCAAATAAACACACTAGGGGGAGAAGCAGACAGAGTTTATTTGAGCTCAAGTAAAAGGCACAGGGAGACTGTATGGTCTCAAATCTTGCGCGCTTAACCCTGCAACAGTGGAATTTTTTATATCTTGGTCAGTTTATTATCAGTTTATTATCAATTATTTTCTACCAGCTGGTCCCCCTCTTCCTCCTCTTTCTCTCCTCTCTTCTCTCTCCGAGCGGTGCCCTTGCATTCCACAGATAACAGTTTTAGCTCGCCTGTTTTCCAGAAGGACAGGAGATTGCAGGTGCCATAGAAAGGGTTACAAAGGTTGGGCAAGGGGGGGTCCTGTCTCGTCTGAGCCCAGAGCAGAAGGACTTCCTCGATGCTCGTGGTCTTCTATCCCTCTGAGTTACCTGGGGTTATGCCCAGTGACACCAACAATAGCTTCATAGTGGATAGGTCTTGTCTTACCATTCTTATTTCCTTTTATGACTAGGTAAATCACCACCTGGATAGCAGAGAGGAGGTTGACATCGTACAACTAGACTTCCAAAAGGCCTTTGATCTGGTATCCCACGATGCTCTCACAGGAAAATTGGAGGATTGTGGGCTTAACTGTTCAACAGTTAGATGAGTAGGAAGCTGGCTGTGGGGTAGGACTCAGAGATTTCTAATGAATGTATCTGTGTCATCCTGGTGAGAAGTTGCCAGTGGTGTCCCTCAGGGGTCTGTGCTTGGTTCAGTGCTTTTCAACATCTTTATCAATGATTTGATTGGGGGAATGAAAACTGCCCATTACTGCCCATTACTGGGCCACACTTCACTGCCCTGCTCCTCCTTGAGTGGCCCTACTTGGGCCATCAGCTTCTCTGCTCTCATACTGGCCTTGCCACACAGAAACTTTGGTTCCCATGAGTTTCCCTACCCTATGTGGGATGGCCTTATGCCAAATCTTGAGCTAATTCTGCCCCAAGCCTCTTACCAGGAACCACTTCTCATGAGTCTGGCCCTTGCACTGTCCTTCAAATTTACTCTCATTCAACCCTATTCAGCATGCCCCTTGTCCTGTTCTTCAGGCCTACTCACACTTCAGCCCTACTCAGCCCCCTCACATGCACAGCCCTTCAGGTCTACTCACACTTCAGCTCTACTTTGTGAGGGGCCTCCCAATGCTCTCCATACTACTCCCTCTGGGGTTTCTGGGACCTCATATCCCTGCTGGACTCAGGCACCTACATGTGGGCATACCTGGCCCCCACTACTCCCACACACTACCCACTCTGGGGTATCCAGGATCTGTATGCCTGCTAGGCTCAGGTGCCCATATGTGGGCATAGGTAGCCCCCACTAATTCCCCAGATGTCTTCAAAACCCACCTGAAGATGGGTGCTGGGGTTAAGGTGCCCCTCCTCACCTTTCAGTGGGGAGGTAACTTGCCTGGCATTTCCTGGGAACTCCCACACCAGCAGGGGCCCCACCATGTGACCCTTCCCTGGCAGGGTGCAGTTTTAGGTCATGCCCAGGACCAGGAGCCTCCAAACAATCCCCATAAGCTCCTGCCCTTAACTCCAAGGTTGTTCCTGTTGCAGCTCAGCTAGGCAATGTTCTGCCTTCCCTGGCTGCAGCAACTGCAGACTTTATATGTCTTGTTCAAAATGGCTGCCCTCATCAGGCACCTGGCAGCTGCCTGCCTCTGCCCTTAAAGTGGCAGGCACCCAAAGGTGCCCTGCCAAAGTACTGTAATTGAGTACTTTCACAACCTTGACCATCAGTATTGTGAATACTTGCCTGAATGTTGTGGTGGTGGTCCCAACTATTGTCTGCCACATCTTGATGTTACAAGATGATCTTGATCAGGAGGTGGTATTTATAATCACCACTTGACACTATTATCTCCTAATAGATCTCTTCTGGGGCTCCAACCTCCCCTACACCCCAGCCTAGCACCACCTAGATGTTATGCCACCATGAGCTTGCATCAATCTTACCTGGTGATTTTTTTCTTTCTTTCTATTTTAGGCTCCTGCATATCTCAACAGTCGTCTCAATGGGTTAGAGTCAACATGGACTACCAGACTTCTTCAGTCATAGGGAAGTCCAGAGGCTAATCTCTAATAGGGTTAAGCCCCCTAGTAATATTAACAAGTAAAAGAAAATTATTTAAAAAAATAAATGAAGCCCATTCAAGCCTCCATCCCTAGTCCTCTCTTGGACTCAAGGTATCTTTTTCTGTCAGGGAGGACAACTTTCCCTGGTAGTCTCACCAGACATTTTCTATCTGCCTGACACAGTTCTTCTTCATCCTGTAGAGACACAGGCATATTGAGCAAATAAACAAACAAACAAAAGAAACCAAAAGTAAAATCAGTACTTGTTGCTGGGGCTCAGCCATGCTTCTCCTGGATAGCCCTATTTTTTTCCCTGTATTCTTCCCACCACTTGCACCACTCCACTAGGCAGTGCCGCTCCAGTCGGAGTCTCCTGGCTTAACTGAGCTCCTCAGAGCTCCTCAGCCAGCTGGCTGCTGACTTGCTACCACTGTGGACATCTCACCTGTCCTCCCAGTTCTCAGGACACTCCAGATCTCCCCACAGCTTCCTGCATTCCTCTGCATCCCCATCCAAGTCCTCACTCTCCTCCCTTTTCCTCTGGGGTTGCTTTAGTTTCACAGAGCAGCTGCAATGGAATTGTGGCTCCCAGGGAGCTCTTTTCTCTTTTCTCTTTTACCGGTTCCTGCTGGTTGCTGGTGAGTCCTTCCTGTATCTTCTACAGGGGAATACATCAAGGGATTGATGAACAACTGGTCACCAGGGCACCCTTGGGGAAAACCAGGGGTGGAAGAACATTTCAGGCTTAACACTAGGAAAAAAAATCTTCACAGTTAAGGTGCCCAGACTGTGGAATAAACTCCCTGCAGAGGTGGTGCAATCACCTACCCTGAAAATCATCAAGAGGAGACTGAATAGTCACCTCTCTGGGGTCACCTAACCCCAGTTGTCTTTCCTGCCCAGTGCAGGGGCATTGGACCCAATGACCCTGCAAGGTCCCTTCCAGCCCCTTACAATCTTACAATCTGTGAATTAAGAAAGCATAGTGCAGTAACAATGTTGCCATAGAGCAACATGTAGATGCTCCCTTTAATTCTGAATAGAATACATTAAAATTAAATCCAGGTGAACCAGTCCACTTTAAAAGTTTGTTTGGATTAATTTTCCCAACTGTCTCCAGATTGGAACACCTTTAGATATGAAAATTGTACAAGTAACTAGGGCTAAATTAATTATGAGAAGAGTAGGGTAGCGTTTCATCACATAAGATGCTCTGCAATGAAAGAGAGAGTATCCCTCTGTAGCCTAGGGCATAGATCATTAGGGCATTCAGCTGGTATTGGAAACAATCCCCTCAGGAGAAAAATCAATCGCAGAATAGTCAATAGTTCAGTTCATTCTCCTGCACTGAAGAATGCAGGAGCACTGGTGCCCCAACTGTGAGTGCTGGCTGGGGAGCTGAACTCCTAGCAGCGGCCACAGAAACTTCTGGAAGTGGCCACAGTGACTTTCAGAAGCAGCCACAGCAATTGGCTGCCATGCAATCGGCTGTGGGGGGACTCCCCCACACTTGTTGGTAAGATCAGCTGTGTGGGGAACCTCCCCCACCCAGGTCAGCAAGATTGACCAGTCACTGACTGGTCACCAATGGCGGGGGCACATGCCCCCCCAACTAAGGTGGCACCAGTCTCCCATGGTATTGGGCACCACAAGTATCACAGGATAGACATCTTCGATTTTGTGAATCACTCTGGGGCTTAAACACTGTGCAATTTAGCATGTTTAGGACTTGGGTAGATGTGCACATGTCTAAAGATGCTTAAATTAATTGCCTAGAGGACTTTATTGGAAAAACTTGGATACCTATGGAATTTAGGTGCTTTCAGGGTTAGGTTGTAGTTCACCAGGTGTCTGAAAAATCTCACTTTTGAAATTAGTTATCTACATCCCCTATAAGAATTAAACTTGGCCTTAATCAAACTTAGTCAAGTACCAGGAGGGACAGGGGATAACCACTGTTCTGGCATGGGTTAGTATCTGGGCAGAGGTAATGCATAGTTACCCTCCCACTTTCATTTTCAGTGGGAAGATCTTGGCTTTATGCCCGCTTTGTGGAACTGGAAGACTCCTTCTTAGCTTGGTCCTGCAGCCGTTTGGCTGAGGGCAACTAAAACCCAGGGGCATCCCAACCCCAAGCCTCTGGGCTTGGGCCTCCATATAGGATGCCCACCAAATGATTTGGAAGCATCTGAAGCCCCAGGTGGGAGTGAAAGATGTTTGCCAGTAGGGCCATATATGGCTCTTGACTCACGGATTTGGAATTGATTTGGCTGATTTGGCTTGGAACACGAAAACATTTCCTTAAAAAAAAACAGTGAAGGTGAGACGCTGAAATACTAGGGTTTTAGTGCAGAAAAGAATTGGGGTTCCCATCTTGCTTTTAGAAGTTACACCTGAGCTGGCTTTGAGGGACTCTTTCAGAGACTGGTCAAGGACATAGCAGTCCTGAGCAAGCACCCCGGGGGTGGAGGGTAGCACTCCATGACACGAGAATAGCTATGATACATACTACTGCCATTTCTAGTGCACAATTTTATGCTACACAGATGCACTGCTTTTCAAATGGCATAGAAAAAGTTTCCTTGTATTCACCCATCCCTAACACTATCTTGTGCCTTCTTCTCCCTCAGTCTTTTTCTTGTTTTTATATTGGCCTTAGCGTTCCCTTCTGTTTATGGCTGAGGTCATAGATTTCAGAGATTTCATAGACATCAGGGCTGGAAGGGACCTCAGAAGATCATCGAGTCCAGCCCCCCGCCCAAAGACAGGAAGTCAGCTGGGGTCATAGGGTCCCAGCAAGATAAGCATCCAATTTGCTCTTGAAGGTTTTCAATGAAGGTGCTTGAACCACCTCCGATGGCAGGTTGTTCCAGACCTTGGCGGCTCAGACAGTAAAGACATTCTTCCTTATTGTCAGCCTGAAATGGTCTTGCAGTAGTCTTGCAACCTTGTCATCCCTTGGGTCGCTCTGGTGAACAGACGTTCCCCCAGATCCTGGTGGTCACACCTGATAAACTTATAGGTGGCCATCAGATCACCCCTGAGCCTACGCTTTTTCAGGCTAAAGAGTCCCATGGCTCTCAGCCTGTCATCGTAAGATCTGTTTTCCTGACCTCTGATCATGTGCGTGGCTCTCCTCTGGACTCTCTCAAGCTTCTCCACATCCTTTTTGAATTGTGGAGCCCAAAACTGGACGCAGTACTCCAGCTGCGGCCTCACCAAGGCCGAGTACAAGGGGAGAATGACGTCCCGGGATTTGCTCGAGAAGCATCTATGGATGCACGCCAGCATTTTGGTCGCTTTACTAGCCGCAGCATCGCATTGGAGGCTCATGTTCATCTTGTGGTCAATGATGACGCCCAAGTCTTTTTCTTCCATAGTGCTAACCAACGTAGCACTGCCGAGCCTATAAGGGTGCTGCAGGTTTTTCCTCCCAAGGTGGAGAACCTTGCATTTTTTGGTGTTAAACACCATGAGGTTCTCATCTGCCCATTTGCTGAGCTTGTCCAGGTCAGCCTGGATCACCCGCCTATCTTCTGGCGTGGAAGCTTTGCCCCAAAGTTTGGTGCCATCAGCGAACTTGGCCAGTCCACCCCTAACTCCAATGTCCACATCGTTAATGAAGATGTTGAACAGGTTGGGTCCCAGGACAGAGCCTTGAGGGACCCCACTGGTTACAGGGCACCATGATGAGTGACTGCCATCAATCACAACCCTCTGGGTCCGACCAGGAAGCCAATTTCCCAGCCAGCGGATAGTGGTGGAGCCAGGCCACAACTGGGCAGTTTGGCCAAGAGGTGGTCATGGGATACCAGATCAAAAGCTTTTTTGAAGTCAAGATATATGACATCAATCTCTTCTCCCTTGTCCAGGTGATAGGTCACCTGGTCATAGAAGGAAATGAGATTGGTCAAACAAGACCTACCCGCAACAAACCTGTGCTGGCTGTCCCTTAGAATGTTAGCCTGGGCCAGTCCCTCAAGGATGGCCTCCTTAATAAACTTTCCTAAGATCTTTCCCAGGATAGAAGTCAGGCTAATGGGCCTGTAGTTAGCCGGATCCACTCTCCTCCCTTTCTTGAAGATCGGCACCACATTGGCCTTCTTCCAGTCTTCGGGCACTACACCAGAGTGCCAGGAGTTTTCAAAGATCCGTGCCAGGGGCTGGGCTATGACGCTCGCCAGCTCCTTGAATACCCTGGGGTGCAGGTTGTCAGGGCCAGCTGACTTGAAGGTATCCAGCTTCTCAAGGTGTTCCTTCACGACTTCAGCATTGATGGAGGGTAGGGGATTCCCCTCACCCAGATTTCCCTGTCCCATAGCAGGCATGGGCATTCCATGTGACTGATGAAAGACTGACACAAAGTACCTATTTAATAGGTTGGCTTTTTCCTGGGTGTCAGTTGTCAGTTGCCCCATCTGGTTTAGCAGGGGTCCAACATTGCCCTTGCTTTTCCTCCGGCTCCCCACATATCTGAAAAAGGACTTTTTGTTGTCCTTGATGCCTGAAGCTAGTTGGAGTTCAGTTGCAGCCTTGGCTTTCCTGGTTTGGTCCCTGCAGGACCGGACCAGCGTGGAGTAATCCTTTGTAGGCTTTCCTTTTTAGCCACAGTAGGTCTGTTAGGTCTCTGGAGAGCCAGCGGGGCTCCTGTGCCTTCTTGCTGCCTTTCCTCCATGTTGGAATAGATTTAGCTTGTGCACTGAGGATCGCTTCCTTGAGAAGCAACCGCTCTTCTTGAACTCCCATCACCCTGGGGTCATGGTCCCTGAGGGCCTGACCGACTAGCCTCTTGAGCTTGTCAAAGTCGGCTTTTCTGAAGTCAAGGACTTATGTGTTGCTGACTGACTTGCCAGCTTTACGACGGATGGTGAAGGTGATCAGCTCGATGGTGCCGGTTGTTCCTCCCCAGGTGCATCACTATGCACTTGTCAGTGTTGAATCCCATCCTATTCTCATCTTCCCACCCTTGTAACCTGTCCAGGTCTGATTGTAGCCTGTTGCTTCCTTCCAGTGTGCCCACGTCCCCCCACAGCTTAGTGTCATTAGCAAATTTGAACAGGGTGCTTTTTCCCCCCTTGTCCAAGTCACTGATGAAGATGTTGAACAGTGCGGGCCTGAGGACCGAGCCCTGCGGAACCCCACTGCCCACGTCCTTCCAGGTTGAGTAGGACCCATCCACTACCACTCTCTGGGTGCGGCCCTCCAGGCAGTTGGTGACCCATTTGACTGTGTGGACGTCGACGCCACAAGATGATCCCCCAAGTCTCTTTCTTCCATAGTGCTAGCCAGCATAGCACTGCTAAGCCCACTTCTGACTCCAATGTCCACATCATTAATGAAGATGTTGAACAATATGGGTCCAAGGACAGAGCCTTGGGGGACCCCACTGGTCAAAGGGCACCATGACAATTGGCTTCCATGAATTACCAGCCTCTGGGTTTGACCACGGATCCAGTTCTCCAGCCAGTGGATCGTGGTGGACTCAAGGCTACAATTGCCCAGTTTCGCCAAAAGGTGATCATGGGATAACAGATCAAAGGCTTTTTTAAAGTTAAGATATATGACATCTCCCTTGTCCAGGTGATAGGTCACCTGGTCATAGAAGGTAATGAGATTGGTCAAGCAAGACCTACCCACAACAAACCTGTACTGGCTATCCCTCAGGATGTTGGCATCTGCCAGCCCATTAAGGATGGCCTCCTTAATAAACTTTTGTATGACCTTCCCCAGGATAGAAGTCAGGCTGATGGGCCTATAGTTAGCTGGATCCACTTTCCTCCTTTTCTTGAAGGTCGGCACCACATTGGCCTTCTTCCAGTCTTCAGGCACTACACCAGAGCATGAGGAGTTTTCAAAGATCCATGCCAGAGGCTGCATTATAATGCTAGCCAGCTCCTTGAATACCCTGGGGTGTAGATTGTCAGGGCTGGCTGACTTGAAGGTATCCCACCTCTCAAGGTGATCCTTTATGAGATAAGCATTAATGGAGGGCAGCGGAGCTCCCTCACCCGTACCTCCCTGTCCCGTGGTTGGCATGAATGTCCCATGGGACTGATGAAAGACCAATGCAAAGTACCCATTTAATAGGTTGGATTTTTCCTTGGTGTCAGTTGTCAGCTGTCCCATCTGGTTCAGCAGGGGTCCAATGTTACCCTTGCTTTTCCTCCGGCTCCCCACATATCTGAAAAAAGACTTTTTATTGTCCTCGATGCTCGAAGCTAGTTGGAGTTCAGTTGCAGTCTTGGCTTTCCCGGTTTGCTCCCTGCAGGACCGGACCAGTGCAGAATATTTCTACCTCGAAGTGAATCCCATCCTCCATCCTTTGTAGGCCTTTCTTTTTAGCCTCAGGAGGTCTGCTAGATCCCTGGAGAGCTAGGGGGGCTACTCTGCCCTCTTGCTGCCTTTCATGCAAGATGGAATAGAATTAGCTTGTGCGTTGAGGATTGTTCCCTTGAGGAGCAACCACTCTTCCTGAACTTCCCTCCCCCTGGGGTCGTGGTCCCTTAGGTCTCACTGACAAGCCTCCTGAGCTTGTCAAAGTTGTCTTTCCTGAAGTCAAGGTTTTCCATGTTGCTGACTGACTTGCCAGATTTACAGCAGATGGTGAAGGTGATGACCTCGTGATAGCTGTCACCCAGCTTCCCATCAATCACTAGGTTGCCAATTAGGTCATCCCCAGTAGTCAGTACTATGTAGAGCAGTGTTTTACCTCCTGTTGGCCCGTTGACCTCTTGAGTCAGGTACAGGTCATCCATGCATGATAGTAAGCTTTGTGACTGGATTTTGCTGAATGATCCTCCCACAATATGTCTGGGTATTTGAAGTCACCCATGACAACCGTGGTCCTGGAGTGTGCAGCCTCAGCCAGTTTCTGGGTGAACTCTTTGTGAAGCTCTTGACTTTGGTTGTGAGGTCTGTAGTAGGCTCCCACCATTGTGTCCACTGTGCCATGTTCCCCATGGATTTTTACCCAGTGGGTCTCCAATTGTCCATCCTGGTCACCAGCATCAGCTTGCAGGGACACATAGCTTTCCTTAACATAGAGACCTACACCCCCACCCCTTTTATCTACTTGATTCTTTCTGTACAAGGTGTAGCCATCTATACCCATGGTCCAGTCATGGGTGGAGTCCCACCAGGTCTCCGTTATCCCTACGATGATGTAATTATTAGCATTAAGCAGTAGGATGAGTTCCTCCTGCTTATTCCTCAAGCTCCTGGCATTTGTATACAGGCAGCCAAGTGTCCTCTTAGCGGCTCTTGCCTTGCCCACAGATTGTACCAGGACTGGGGCAGGGGTGGGTGCCCTTAAGTTCCTTGGCCTGCTGGCACTACAATGGTTGTAGGCCAGCAGTGATGGTAGTCCCCCCATCCTCCAGCAGGCTTAGTTTAAAGCCTGGTGGAGCAGGTCAGCCAGAGTCTGGCTGAGAAGAGCCTTCTCCCCAGCAGAGAGAGGTGGAGGCCATCTCTTCCCAGCAACTCACTGCCTCTCTCACCAAAGAGTGGGCTGTGGTCATGGAAGCCAAAGCCTTCCCGATGACACCAGCGCTGCAGTCTTTGGTTCACTACCTGGATACTCCTCTCCCTCCTCAGCCCATACCCTGAGACAGGGAAGATCGAAGAGAATGCTACCTGTGCCCCCAGACCTTTTAGCCCTGCTCCCAAATTCCTGTAGTTCCTCATGACCTGGCTGGGAGTGCTCCAAGCCATGTCATTGGTGCCCACATAAATAAGGAGCATGGGATACTGGTTTGTGGGCTGGAGGAGCTTAGGGATCTTCTCCACAATGTCTTGAATGTGGCCCCCAGGAAGCAGCAGACTTCCCAGGCTAAGGGGACAGGGCAGTAGATTACTCCCTCAGTTCCCCTCAGGATAGAGTCTCCCACAATAAACACTTTATATTTTGTCTTGGGAGAAGTGGGGGCAGTAGCTGCAGTTGAGCCCGTGTTGCCTGCGGGAGCTGGCAACTCATCAGGCTTTGCTGGAGCAGCAAGAGGTGTGTACCTGTTGCTAAGCTCCAGTGGGGCAGGTACCGTGGTGCAGTGGGCCTTAGGGCCCTTGGCCTCCTTGGTCCATTCCCCTAAGTAGACAGAATGGGAGGTCCCAGAGTCCTCCCTTGTCTTGGAGGGAGACCATGGTCTACCCTCTGGCTCCTGGGGTAGAAGGGCCTGGCAGTAGGAGTCAATCTCCTGCTCACAGTCCCTGATGGTGCACAGTCTCTGAACTGTGGCCTGGAGCTCCTCCAGCTGGTGCGTCAGAGACCCCAAAAGGGAGCACACCCCACAAGGTCCTGGCCATACTGTGTGGACTGGATCGTGCACCTTTCTGTACAGTCCAGTTAAAGTAAATATAAGTCAGCTGTGTTCAGTGCATTTCAGGACCAGAACCCTGAACTTCAAACATGTGAAATATGCTTACATGGCACAGTGTGGTACAGAGAAACAGACTGTATAAACCTTACAGAGCATTTTATTAACTTTTTTCTGGTATCCCAACATCTAATTCAGAACTAGTATCAGCATTTCCCTTCTGTGCCATGTAGACACATGTAGGAATGGTGCTTTCAGAGATGCCCAACCTAGCTGTGAGCAGTTATTAGATAAAAGTGCCATAAAGCCCAGCTGAAGTGTGTGACCTATACAGACATTGGGAGAGCTGGAACAAACTAATGTAATATCTCTTTTGGGCATGCACTAGGCTCAGCACAGTGCCACACCAAGCTTAAAGTGCTGTTTTTCTTTATTTTTCATATGTGTAAGCAGCCATTTTGTTTCATTCTGCCTTTTCAATTTTTTTTTTTTTACTGGTTTTCTATGTCATTTTCACCTCCAGTACACTACCCGTGTCTTAAATTGATACAGGTTTCTGGAAGAAGAGGTGCAGATTAGATGTATGGTATTTTTTAAAAAAAATTTAAAACTGAGCAATATTAAACTAATTCTGTTTTAGGGGAGCCAGTGTTATTTGGTGATGGTTTGTTTTACACATGCAGATCAAGCAATCATTTCAAATAATGACAGAAATATTATCAGGTGTATACTCACAACTGTATACTCACAATTAGATGTAAGTCTGACAGTTATTTTACTGTAATGGTCCTTTTACCCAGTACTTTACCTTGCAGTTTGCTGACTTTAAGAGCTCTGCAAATTGTAGCGTGCTTTCAGCTAGCTATTCATAAGGTTTCTCTCCAAAGATGCACAGTCTCATTTTGGTGCTTTAGAACATTGTGTATGTATGGATTAAATTCTTTTTAAGCCTTTCTAAGCAGGTGAGTTGATGTAATAAATAATACAATTAAAATGACAAAAATATAATAATCAAGTAAAGAGAATGAGAAAATGGGGCTAGAAGATAATTATACATTTCTATCATAATACAAGGTATTATCGCAGGGTCACTAAAATACCACTAGATATCACATTCTTAATAGAAGACTGCTTAATTGTCATGTACCTATTTTCTCTTTAGAAATGTGACAATGAGCTTTTTTATTGCAGCATTTAAGACTGGTAAACATGATTTATATTTATGTTAGACACACAAAAAAAGAAGCTTTGTGGAGACCACTTACAGAAGTTGCCTTAAATATTATTAATAGGGCACATTTTGAATAAGGAAATTGCATATCCTTTCATATTTTTGTGTTTGATCTGAGTACCCATTTTTCTCTAATAGTTATTTTGAAAAAGTGTCATTGAGTTCTGTGTTAGTTATTGATATGTCATTGATATAAACTGAAGCCTACTTGTAAGACAACAGGTTTTTTGCTTAAAAATCAGCATGGAGCATAAAATGAAGTCCTGGTTTTGTTGTATATCACCGCCAAAGTTTTTAAAGTTATAGTATGCCTCATGGATTTTGGGGCCACATTTAGGAGGGTAAATTGGCACGGTTACACCATCCTTTATCTCTTTCTGCTTGGGATGGCAAGCAGAGGTGGTTGCAAATAGGTAGTGCAACTTCCCCAGGCTCTTTCCAGATCAGTACCAGCTGTAGAGAGCTACTTCAGGTGAAGTCACACATTGCACTTAGACCAAGCTAAATCTGTGGAATGTTAAGTAGTGTTAAGGTTAAAACATGCTGTAAGCAAAGTTAATGATTACTACTGGTTTTTGCCTGTTCCAGGGGTGAGAAAGGGTGCTGGAAACTGCATGCTGGGATACTGGAGGACTGCAAACTTCTCAGACTAAAGTTAACCTAACAAAAACTTATGTAGCAAGGGCAATAGAGTTAACCCTCACCTGAAGTGGTACAACTTTGAGACAATGTGAGGGCACTTAGCACAAATTAACAAGCTTTAATGTGCAGCTGCTCACATTTTAAATTCCTTATTATAGTCAAAGTGCAACATGTAACTCCACCTTTCCATTCTCTGGGCAGATGTGGGTACAGGTAGGAGTGGGTTGGAATATTGTATAAACCTCCTGAGAGCCCTAGCACTGCTGTTACCTGAAACATCTTGGGCTGCCTGTATTTCAATTGTTGCTTCTGTGGTTCTGGTTCCTGCTGGCGTACCCTGCTGTATCTACAGGAGGCAATTTAGGCATGAGCTCTGGGAACAGATTTGGAAAGATCACCTGACTGAGGGAGGTGCTTATGCAATCAAGGTACAGAGAGCTTATGCCCTATCCACAGCATCCAAAACCTGAACCTGCACCCAGTGTCATAGTAGTAGTAGCTGGAGTGCAAGAAGCCCAAATCATGTTGGATAACACTGTCACCTATGAGATAAGACCCTTGAGGTTCTGCTGCATCCCCTGAACTGGTTGGGAGATGCACTAGAGGACCAGACTAGGAGCAGGTGCAGGAAGCCTGAGTCCAGCTGCTGTTGCCACTGTTCCCAGCTGACATGGGGGTGGGGATCTCAGGGCTGTTCCTGCCTTGCTGTATCTAGCAATTTGGCCAAACCTCACACTGATTTTAACACTTCTAATTAAATTGTCCCTCTTATTTATATCACAGACCTTATAGTTTCACAAGTGACGAAAGGTCAAATGGGTAGGTATGGCACTATGAAGCCGTTCACTTGTACAGGTGCATATTTATTATGGGCACTTTTTGAAAATTTCTCTTAGTCCTCTAAGGTTGTAATTTTCAATGAAATGTGGACAACCTTCATGAAGACCTATTCTTCTGTAACATCTTCCTGGAATATGCTGTATAATTAGAGCCACTTAGGCAGTTGTCTCTATTTAACCTTAATTTGGAAGACAGAGATGCTGAACTCTTAAACTAACAGTTCCAAATAATAGTTGAAACATCTAAAAGCACAGTTAATTGACTTAGATTTATTTCTTTGGGTTTCTCAGCAAGTGTCAATGTACAAACTTTGATTAAATAATGATCCCAGAGAGTCAAAGGTGTTAACGTGACCGTGTCACTGTACAGCATTAAATAAAAGGCAAAGTTTTGAGTCCAGAGACCTCAGCCTGCTTAGTTTCTTGGTAAACTATCACAGTTGAACATCTTAATAATATTTTATTAGCAATTTAGAGGAAAATATCAGTAATTTGTAATTTAAAGTATTGAGGGAGACTGTCATTGTCATTTTAACAATGTTTCCTTCCCTTTAGGAGGATAAAGTTTTTTATAAACACCTTTTTTGTCCTGTTCAACATAAATTATATGGCTCCACATACTTCACTTTCTGAAGGTCCTAGCTGATTTACTTTGTGCTTCCAGGCAGTGTAACCCATGTCTTCCAAGCCAGAAATCATTGTTTCTGTTTTCTGAACAGAAAATCAAAAGTTGTTTGATGAAGTTAGAATTTTGCTATGGAACTCCATTGGCTTGTTAACATAGATTAATTTAGCAACATAGATTTATTTAGCAATATAATCTGAAAGCTAAAGGCATTGTGTGTTGGCACCATAGTTAATAGTATGGCACCGATCAACTTAGAACTTAACAGTAATTAAATAAAAATATCTATATTGAAAACTGTTTGCAGCTAATTGCTATATGAATAAGGTTAAATTCTCTATAGAACCATACTTTCTAGGACAATAGATCATACTGAAATATCAAGGAATACAGAGTAATTGGATATGACTCTTTATCAAGAATTTATCATGACCTGAGGTTTTCTAATATAATATTTTAAGTTAGTTTTGTTTATGACACTGAGGCCAACCTTTTTGGTAGACATTCCAAAAATTAGCCCCACACCTTCCCCAAGCGTCACTTTCATCCCCTTTCTCTGCCAAATCTGGTACTCTGCATTTTCTCTGTAGCCTGTGCTCCCTCCTTAATCTCTTCCTCTGCTTTCTGCTGCTTACCCTGCACTCCCTGTCTGATCTCCTGCTCTGCCTTCTGCTTCCTGCCCTATCTGCTACTTCGCTGCCTGTCCTCTCTCTGATATGTTGCATGCCATAAACAGGCTGCCTATGCTTGTGGCACTCACATTAAGGGTTGTTATAAACTCATGCCTATGGAATATTACCCAACAGTTCATTTCTTCTTATGATTGTGTTTAACTTGTAAGATTTTTATCTTTGCTGCATGCCTTTTGGTGAATTCATCACTTCAAAAAAATTATCCAAAGGTGATATTTTTCACACTGATGAGATGTACACTTCAGAATTTCACAGTTCTCAAGTAAATTGATTTTCACCTAAACATCTATATAGATTTTTAGTCAGTCAGTGTTGCTGCAAATATTTCCCCCGAAATGCTACCATTTTTAGCAGAAAACAGTACTTGTTGTTGTACTATCTTGTCCATCTATGATATAATATTAAATGGCAGTAAAGAAGAATGTGAACTTGTCTAATATGACTTAGAAACCTTAACGTGAGACAGTTGTCATCTTTACATTGTTGTATTATGATAAAATATAACATGTCACAAAAAGTGTCTGCAGATGGATATAGAAGAGATACCTTAATATTGATGTGAAAATGGTTAATAAAAGCATTATGATTAATTTACGAGGGAGGAGAGGATTTTTTTTTTTTGTGGGTGATACTCTTTTATTGGATCAGCTGCATGGTTTGGATGTAGTTAGACAAGCTTTTGAATACAATACATTATCACCGGGTCTGAGAAAATAAGGTACCTCTTCATGAGCCACCTGAAGGGAATTTTTTAGAAAATTGAACCATCAAACCTCCATTACGTCTACCTTACATAGCTGTTCCCTTCAATATCTAGACTGAAAACTAACATGTATTTTTTGGATCCCACCACACATTTAACAACTCTCATCCTTCCATCAAACTTTGTCTGGAATATTCTTACACTACCATTAACTTCTTAGATAGCATGATCCACATCTGGGATGACACCCTGTGCACCACCATACACAAAAACACCCATGGATCATTATACTTATGTCCATGAGATGAGTAATCAACCCACCCTAACATCTACTTTTGTACAACAAGGATATCCCAGTAGAGATATAGACCATATCTTCAAAAGAGCAACCCAAATACCTACAGTACCAATACAAAAATAAATCTCTTTGTGCATGAATGACTGGTGCCTCCCAAGACTGGGGGGTGGGGCACAATGGCAGTGAGCAGAGACTGCCCACAGCTACCATCGACATGGAGGGGGTGGCAAGTGGCGAGCAGCATGCGGCATGTGGGAAGCAGGAACCACCCATAGCCACCATTGGTGGTGGTGCCGGTGACGAGTGGAGACCACTTGCAAATGCCGTAAGTCATGTTGGCTGTGAAGGGGGTGGGTGCGAGTGGCGACCACCTGTAGAAGCCAGTGGCAGCTTCAGTAGACACAAGATGGAGGCTTGACATATAAAATCGAAACTTTACATGACTTTGGTTCACTTACAAACACAAGCCTAAACCATACAATATCCCTATAAAACAATAAAAATCAATAAAATGATAATAATACAATATACAACAGTAATAATTAATACAAACCTATTAATTATACAATACAAAACAGTGGATATCCAAAACCAAAAACTTGCTACCAAAATATAAAATGTTTAAAGCTTATCCTAAGTTTGAGCTCATTTATACTTATCTATAGGGAATAGAGAGGGAGAGTAAAAGTCAGAAATGGTTGGGGAAGGGGAGGGAATGCAATAAAAAAACCCAGAAAGAAACTGGGGGTTTTGCTACACTTGGACACCACGAACTTATAACTAATATTGACTTGGTGGCATACTGAATCTACCTGATTCTTGTTATTCTTCCTTCACACTAACTTTATCCCAAGCATGCAGTTGGTCCAATAAAAATATTGCTCCCAAAAAACTAATCTCACAATTCTTAAACCATCTACAACATCACCCCATACTGCACCCAACAAGTGCCCGTACTGCACCATGCACATGAAGCATGGCTAGTTTTAGCTGCTGCTTTGCCATAGTAGTGCAGTAAAAGAGGGAGTTCACCGCTATGGTGAATAGCTGCCAATCATGTGTACACTCACATTCTGACTACGTCACCGTAGCACGTTATATGGTTACATAGTATGTTCCTATGGCAATTTAATGAATGCATTATACAAGCAAGGATAACAGATAGATGTGTTATCAATTATAAAACTAGCAGTTTCACTCTTGTTTTCCTAAACCCCTGAGTTTAAACATCTATATTATGTCTTTATTGTAGACATAATGCCTTCAGAGTTTTTTTGATAGGTGCATACTGTTAGACAGAAGCAGTAATCATCTTCTGTTTAACTCATACTCCTTCACAATTGTGAGAACCTTTCCATTTGTTTGAAATGATAAGTTTATTAAATGCTTGAAATGAAACATTTTTTTGAAACAAAGATGTTGTTTTAGTTTTTATAAATCTTCACAGTGGAACTTCCTGATGCACGTGTCATGGGACTAGTGAGATGGTTTATGTGGGTTATAGCAAGGCCAGTCAATATAAGACTCGTTAGTAAAACAAGAAGTCTTTTGTGTATCAACCATTTATATTAATTGAATAATTATTTATCAATTCTTCAGTAACTTTAATATCAGATTTAAAGGACAAGAGACACATTTTCAAAGCTTGTTTCCAAAGAATAATGGCATCTTTAATTACTATTTATAGAGAAAAATTCTTTTTAAGTATAATTATGTTTAAAAACACCATTTAGAGATGGGCCCTGTTAGTAGAAGACTGGAGGTCATAAGAAATGGAATTACTGAGGTTATCCATGAAAGAAAAAAAATGTAAAACCATCCTAAATTAAAGTCTTCTCTGATCTGTTATCTCTTCTATCTAGCTGTGATGCACAGAAAGTTGAGCATCTACTAGTTTGAGGAACAAAATATTTGTAATGTAATGGGGATAAATCTATTCTTAAATGTGAAACCTCTATCAGAATGTCTTCACAGAAAAAACATATAACTGAGTGGAGTAATGATGGTCTGTTCTTTCTAAATTATATTTTTCTATCTTTTAATAATATAATAGTCACAGTTAATAATTTTGAATATTTTGGCTATTTTGTTATTGTGTAAAGCAGTGGTAGGCAAAATACAGCCTGTGGGTCATACCCAGCCCATGAATGGATACGATCTGCCCTGCCAGCTGCTGTCAGGAGCCTGAGGAGAGAGGACTGCATTCTGTGCCCTCTGTTCTGCTGCAGCTGGGACAGGGTTGGGTTGTACAGCACACAGACTCCTCTGCCCTCCCCTGCATCTATCCCCTCCCCACCCATCTTTCAGTTGGCCCTGCAGCTGCACAGTCCTGTCATTGCAGCCATCAGCAGCTGGGCCCGCATGGGAAGGAGCATGACATAGCGTGCTAAGTAGTCATCCCATTGTCCTGCCCACCCACCCACTGCACTGAGCTGCTAGGAGGTGAGTTCATTCCAGCCACAAGGGGAGCTTGACCCAGAGCAGCCACCCTTAACTTTCCTGTTGCACCACGGCAGCAGAAGCTTATTGCAGTGGGCAGGTGGATAGGAGGAATACATACTTGGTGTGCTGCATCATGTCTCATCCTGTGTGGGCCTGCCAGGAGGCAGGACTACATGGCTCCAGCATGTAGCTGGGCAGGATGGGAGATGTATCCAGGGTGGGTGGTAGAGATTCTGTGCGCTGTGCAACCCAGCATACCCTCAGCTGTGGCAGAGTGGAATGGCATAGGGTGCAGCCCTCCCTCCTCACGCTCCCGGTGGTGACTGGCAGGCTGGATATGGTCAAATGGCACCTCCCTGCCCTCAACAGCTCACCAAAACCTATTAAGTGGTGCTACAGCCCAAAGACTTTACCACTCCAGTTTAAAGCCTGGTTATGAAGCAATATATAAAATAGTGAGACTTGTGTTTCTAAACTGGTGTCAGAAAGGCAGTTCTTAAAAATATTGTCATACATTTCCTTGACTTTTAGACATGAATTGTAGCATTTTTTTAGATAAAATTAAATGGTGTTGTATTATGTATGGGGCAGTTACAGATAATCTTTAAGTTTTGAATTTTTGGAAGAAATGCTTGTACTGTTGCGTTTGGTTGCAAAAATATGTATAGAGGAAATTAAGTATCCTTGCTAGAATTAGTTATTGTCTTTCTACTGATTTCTACTTAAATGGGCAGCAGACTTTCATTAGCTAGGAATTCTGCTACTGCACAGAGGAGATGGAGTTGTTGTTAGGACTTGGACTTTTCTTAGAAGAAGTTGCAATTTAAGTGATGATTATGAACCCAGGGACTTGACATCCTGGAAGGTGAAAAACAACAACAACAACAAAAGGTGTGTATAGCATATTCCACCTAGCATACAGGGTTGTTGGTTGTATCTGTGTTGGTCTAAGACATAGGCAGATAAAGTTCTTTCAGTAAATGTGATAACTTTTATTAGACCAACAAAATAGTTGTAGAAATGTTCTTTGCAAGCTTATGGGTACAAACACTGTTTTTTGGGCACTTTTTTGGAAACCTCTCCCTGGGCCTGAAGGAGGGTGTTTGTACCTGTAGAGCGTGTTGGGTAATCTCTTTGGATTCTTCCTAGATTCACTTGCCATGTCTTGGATTTAATAAGAAAAGGAAGGAGATCAGTGAGTTGATAGAGTTGATAAAGTTCTTTGATGTTTGTGATAGATAAATGCCAACCTGCTGTTCTCTGCCTAAGAGATAATAATGCAACAATTCTATTCCCCACCATATGCCTAAACACTCCCATTCTATTGTGGAGTAGTGAGTTTCTGCCAGATTTAATTTCTTACTGTAAAAAGCTATGGGTCTCTCTTCACCTCCATCTTCTTGGAAGAGTATTGCCCCTAGTGCCAGTCTTGAGGCATCTGTCTGTAGAAAGAATGTCTTCCAAAAATCCAGAGTGTATAATACTGGGTAGTAGCACAAAGCTTCTTTTAGTTCTTCGAAAGCACAAAGTGCTTTTGTGTTCCATTGAACTGGGTTTTGGTGACCCTTGGTCAGTTCTGTTAAGGGAGCTGCCTTTTTGGAGAACCCCTGGATGAATCATCTGTAGTAATTAGTGAAACCTAGGAATGATTGCCGTTGTTTAAGTGTTTTTGGCAAAGGATGTTGTTGTATGGCCGTCACTTTGTCCACTTCTGGTTTTATGACACCATGGCCAATGAGGAAACCCAGGTACTGAGTCTCACTTTACCCTAGCGCACGGTTCCTTGGATTGGCTGTGAGTCCTGCTCATTTCAGTTCCTCCAGTACCTGTCATAGGTGCTGAGGATATGCCTCCCAGTCTGGTGAGAAGATAATAATATCATCAATGTATGCTGCAACATACTCCTGGTGGGATGGCAATATTTGTTCCATCAACCTCCAGAACGAGGCTGCTGCCCGATGGAGCCCAAATGGCATCCTTTTAAATTGGAATAGGCTCCATGGAGTGCCAAAAGCTGTCTTTTCTTTGTCCACTGCGGCCATAGGAATCTGCCAGTAACCTTTAGTCAGATCCAAGGTGGAGATATATTGCTCTTGGCTGACTTTGTACAGCATTTTATCTATTTGTGGCATTGGAAAGGTGTCAAAGGTTGCAATTTCAATTATTTTGCAATAGTCAATACGTAGGCTTATGGAACCATCCATTGACTTCTCCACGGGCTTTGTGATTCTTCAATAATTCCAAGTTTCCTTATTTCATCAATCTCTTGCTTTACTGCAGGCCAGAGGTGATGAGGCAACCTTCTCCAGTGATTATGTATCACCTGCCCCGGCAGAGTTAAGATTTGATGATTGACACACCTTGCTACCCCTGGCACTTCTCTGAATACATCACAGAATTCTATGATCATGGCCTTCAACTCTTCTCATTGTTCGATGTTTAACTGATCATCAATCTCTGACTCTGGGTGTCTGTTAGGTCCTGGGGTATTGTCACAAAGTCTTTATCAACTTCACTTTCTTGTTTCATTAACCATCCATCTTGCTTCCTCTTAAATAACCCCAGGGTAGGAGCCAGCACCTCTTCTCTTGGAAGTAGGTTCCAGATCCTAGCCTCCCCGACCATGAAGTAGCACCTCCTGATATCTAGCCTAAATCTACCCTCTGCCAGCTTGTGAACATTATTCCTGGTCACTCCTGGCAGTGCTCGGGGGAACAGGGACTCCCCCAGTTCCTGCTGATCCCCCCTGACTAGTTTATAACAGGCCACAAGATCCCCCCCTCAGCCTTCTCTTGTGGAGGCTGAACAGGTTCACATCCTGTAGCCTCTCCTTGTAGGGCCTGCCCTGCTGGCCCTTAATCATGAGAGTGGCCCTCCTCTGGACCCTCTCCATGTTCTCCACATCCCTCTTGAAGTTCGACACCCAGAATTGGACGCAGTACTCCAACTGCGGCCTGACCAGTGCCGCACAGAGGGGGAGGATCACCTCCTTGGACCTGCTTGAGATGCATCTGTGGATGCACAACAAGGTATGGTTGGCCTTCCTGACTGCATCCCCACACTGCCAACCCATGTTCATCTTGGAGTCAATGATGACTCCAAGATCCTTTTCTGCCTCTGTACTGACAAGAAGGGAGTACCCCAGCCTGAAAGGTATGGTGCCGGTTGTTCCTCCCCAGGTGCATCACTTTGCACTTGGCAGTATTGAATCCCATCCTATTCTCATCCACCCACCCTTGTAATCTGTCTAGGTCCGATTGCAGCCTATTCCTCCCTTCTAGCATGCCCACATTGGCCCACATCTCAGTGTCATCAGCAAATTCGAACAGGGTGCTTTTTAGCCCCTCGTCCAAGTCACTGATGAAAAAGTCACTAATGGACCGAGCCCTGCCCCACTGCCCACATCCCTCCAGGTTGAAAATTACCCATCTACCACCACTCTCTGGGTGCGGCCCTCCAGCCAGTTGGTGACCCAATTGACTGTGTGGGTGTCGACACCACAGTCCCCCAGTTTCTTAATGAGAACAGGGTGAGGGACAGTGTCAAAGGCCTTCTGAAAGTCCAGGAAGACTATGTCCATTGCTACACTTGCATCTAAGGATTTCATGATCTGATCATAGAAGGCCACCAGGTTGGTCTATCAGGACCTGCCACTAATGAACCCGTGTTGGTTGCCCCTAAGCATAAAATCCCCTGCTCACCCCTCGTGGATATGTGCCAGAATAATCTTCTCAAACAGCTTGCCTAGGATCAAGGTAAGACTAACCGGCCTATACTTTCCTGGATCCTCCTTCTTACCCTTTTTGAAGATGTGAACCACGTTGGCCTTCTTCTTGTCCTCTGGCACCACACCAGAGCACCATGAGTTCTCGTAAAGTCGTGCCAGGGGTCCTGCAATGACCTCAGCCAATTCCTTTAGTACTCTAGGGTGGAGATCATCTGCACCGGCAGACTTGAATATGTCCAGCCCCTCAAGAAGCTCCTTAACTAGTTCCTCACTAACCCTTGGCCTAGGTGTGCCTCCCCTGGGACCTGATACGTTGATATGGTAGGTCTGTTTCCTTTGAGTAGGAGTGGTCTGGAGAACCTCATAGTTGACTGGTCCCATGTGCCTTATCACTATGAAGGGTCCCCGCAATTGGGATAGGATCTTATGGGTGTTATCAGGGAGTAATACTAACACCCAATCTCCAACCTGTAGTTCTCTCTCAGTGGACCAGGTGTAACAATGCTGCTTCTGCCTCTGCTAGCATTGACTCAGATTCCTCTTGGGCCTTTCTTAAACATTCTTAAAAATCAACCACCACTTGTGGCTGTGTCGAGTTATCCTCCTCACTCTGCCATTCTTCGCATATAAGATCCAGTAACCCTTGGGGACTATGGCCATGAATTAGTTTGAATGGAGCATATCCTGTAGAAGCCTGGGGAGCATCTCTTATGGAGAAGAGTAGTGGAGGCATGCCATCCCCAAGGATCTTCTGAAATGAAAGTTTGAATCATTCCGTTCAAGATGCCATTAAAGCGTTTCACTAAACCATCGGTCTGCGGGTGGGAAATGGAGGTACGCAGTTTTATGATCCTCAGGACTTGACAAACCCCTTTTAAGATTTTGGACATAAAAATTTTTGCTTGATCCATCAGAATTTCATGGGGAATGCCCACCCATGCAATCCATTTTAGGAGGGCCCCAGTTATTGCCGCAGCTGTTACTGATCTTAGGGGAACTGCTTCAGGGAAGCAAGTTGCGTAGTCAATAATTACCAAAATAAGTTGATACCTTTACCTACTTCGGGGATACGGCCCTGTCACAAGCAGGGCAATATGACCAAATGGATGTTTTGCAGGAGTCCTCGATATCAGGGGTACCTTCCCAGGTCTTAATCCTCCAGTTTTTTGACACTTGGGACATTCTGCACAGAACCTCTCTACCATATTGTAGCGGCTGGGCCAGAAAATCCTCCATTTGAGGTGTGTGTTGCAAAGCACCACAGTCCTCTGCTCCTATAAAGAGGGGAGATGTGTCACAGAGCACACAGGTGCCCTGCTCCTTAGTGTGGGAACAGCAAGAGAAGCCCCCAGAGCAAAGGGGGCAGCAAGAGAAGCCCCAGAGCAAAGGGGCAGCTATTAGAGAACACCTGTGGGGTGTGGTTGTGAGATAAGGCTGTGGAAAGCAAGAGCACCTGTGGGGCACAGCTGCGAGGCAAGGGCTGTGGAGAGCCCGAGTGCCAGAGAGCACAGAGAGAGACAAGGGCTGCAGCTAAGACCGAATAAAGTCCAGTACATAAGCGAGGCTTGGGGCATGGTACAGGGGCAGTTGGAGCCATGCATTGCCCATAAGGCTGGGGTGCATGGGAACCCCATTAAAAGAACAAAATGAGTGACAGCAGGAGAAACCTGTGTCCAAGAGGAAGAAAGGTAGCCTCCCTTTAATATTTAAGATCAAGACATGGCAGGCGAGATTTGAGGGTGCTTGGAAGCTAACTTGGCGCGATAAGGGGGCGCTAGGGAGATCACAGCCAGTCCTAGGACCCTGGTCTGTGATGGTGTGCTTCAGTCTTTTCCTGATCTAGGTGCCCCCACCATACGTAGCATGTGGGCCACCTGCAGCAGGGTCTTCCAGTACTTGCGGGGAGTAAGGATCTGGCACCTCTCCTCCCCACCTTCTTGGTCCTCCACCTGGCAGAGGATGTCCCTTCTTACCACATATTGTGTGTTCTGGTTCGCCCTCTGGTGATCCACTGTCTCCTTTTCTTCTTTGTCTAGTTGAGATTGCCAAATATTCTAGAATAGGGGTTCTTGCCTTTGTTCATCCCGGAAATACCGATCACCTATAAGTTGTTCCATGTCCAAGTTTTCCCCTTCATCCTCCTTGAAGTTTCTGAAGCAGTCCGCTTCAGATTTTCTCTCCCACTTGCCACCTCTCTTGGTGATAACTTGAGTGATGACTTCTTCTAAATGAGGTCAATCTACTCCTAAAAGCATGGGGCAGGACAGTGTTTCTGCTAGGCCCATGACAAACTCTTCAGTGTGATTGACTACAGAAAGCTGGACATTTCTACACTTATAAGTGTATGAGGATCCTTGAATGCAGATCATACTCACCGGCTTTCCAGGCTTCCTAGGTGAGGGTGAAGAAGAAGATCTGCTCGTATCATTGACTGAGAGCAGCCTGTGTCAACCACTGCCGGTATGATAGTGTCTCCTACTTTCACTTTGACCACTGGTTTGTTATGATGGCCTGGCCCCTTATGACAGCCAAAGCTGCAATCAATTTTCTCATCATGAGAACTATCTATAGGAATTTTGACCTGGGACTTCCATAGGCAGAACTGGGAAATGTGCCCCTTTTCCCCACACCTGTAGCAAGTCACTTCTCTAGAGTCCGAGGCTTGTGATTCTCATCCAAAATTTCAATTATTCTCAGTTCATCGTGTCTGACTGAGTGTTCCTTGATGGGTTCCAGATATCAATCCTCCTGGGCCATCCCTGTTGGGAGCTTCTCCCTCTCCTTCCATGGTGGCATAGTCCTCAGGAAACTGTAGGGCTTCCTCTACAGTTTTGGTTTGATGACGTCACACCCATCGCTGAGAACTACTATTAAGGTCAGTCAGGAACTGCTCTAAGACTATCACCTCTTGAAGTGAACAAGTCTCAGGTTGCAACCATTGTTCAGCCAAGTCTCTTAGCATCTGAGCCAGTAGACGGGGTCAGGTTCCTTCAGGGCCCTTCCATGCTTGAAATTTCTAATGATATGTTTCAGTTGAAATCTCCAAATGATATAAAATTTCTGCCTTCACTTTCCTGTAATCTCTGGCCTTTACCCTATTGAGGGCTTGATAGCCTGCTTGTGCTGGTCTGATAAGGAGTGGTCCAATCCAAGCCGCCCAGCTTCCCAGATCCCATTTTGCAGCTGTAGCTGTTCTTTCAAAAGGCTCTAAATAAGCTTCTACATCATCATCTGGAGACATGTGAGGAAGCCTGGCTCCGTCTCCTTCTCTCCACAGTGACATTTGTTGATCCTCAATTTTTTCACACAGATCCTGCTGTCTGGAAAAAAGTTGAATCCAAGCCTCTGCTTCTTGGGTATGTACTTACTTGCACCATTTCTTCCAGCTGTGCTTGATGGCCCTGTAGGAGTCTCAAGTTAATACTGTGGGCTTGCTGCCAGTCCAGAGACTTGGGTATCCATGGACTCGATACTGCCTGAGGGTGGTTGGGGTTCCTGGTCAATGCACCACTTTGTGAGCATGTTGGGTAATCTCTTTGGATGCTTCCTATACTTTCCTGCCATGACTTGAACTTAATAAGAACAGGAAGGAGATCAGTGAGTTCTTTGATGTTCATGATAGATAAGTGCCCTGGTGTTAAGGCTCACAGTACTAGTTTATTTCTGAGGTAAAAGTGGTACAGCAATAACAACCTCACCAATTACTTCATTGGTGAGGGACATCAGTGTTACAAATGAAGAATCTCTGTGCTGGATACTTCGTAGCTACTTTGCAAACAGTCTCTGCCACTAATTACCTTATTAGCACATTTCCCACATCGCTCTTTCTCCATGGGAGTCTGTTGCTGACAGGGATCTCCTGCTGATCTTTCCTGTCCTGTCTCTCCATCTGTGGTTTTAATTATCCCAATGGGATCAGGGCCTGAGGTTAGCTCCTACCTGTACCCTTTACCTTATCTAAGAGGGCTCTATACCTCTTTCTCTCTCAGTTCCCAGCATCTGCCTGCTTCCTGCACTCACCAGTGCAGCTGAGATTCTCCATAAGGTAAGATTGACCTGCTGCCACTCCTGAAGTCCCACACTCCCAGCGTTCTTCTGGATTGCAGGTCGGTTTCTTCTTTCCCCTCTGGAGTCTCTGTCATTCCTCATTTATCTTCTCATGTCTGAAGGCAATCAGTGAATGTTCCACTGCCAGTTTTATCTCCAGTTTTCACAGGTTAATCATCTCACCTTTTTCCAGGTGTGAAATCCTCTCCACCTGGCAGGGTGCCTTCAGAAGTCACTTCTCCTGGAGCTAGCTCAAATAACAGGGCTTCTGCTTGAGTCCTTGTTACAGTACCCTAAAGCTGGCAAAGAACAAATTTTCCAACTATTTAGTTGGTCTAATAAAGGGTATCACATTTACCCAGAGAACCTTGTCTAGCTAGCATACAGTACCTTTCTCCAAGCTTAACATATGAAGTAGTCATATGAAGGTGGTCAGTGAATGGCAATAACAACTCAAGTTATTCTTTGTTGTATACCCACACCTTTTCAACATTCCCCAGATAGTTAAATGAAGGGTAATTTTTTTTTTTTATGAGGGTCTTTATTATGTCTTGCACCTCTAGCAGGAAGCAGGCATTAGGATGTCAGCAAAACACATGCATCTGGTTTGGGCATGAATATGGAAAAATGAATGTCCTCATAGGGTTGCTGTGTAACCAGCATCTCCATGAATGAAATAGAATATCCAGCAACTCCATGAAATGTGGTGTTTGGGGCTGTTTTCAGGTGTCATTGGTTTGGCTTTGCTTAATCTTCTTCTGCACCCTGCTGGGAGTGGGTGGCCTGGTGGTGCACCAGTGGTGCAGGAGCTCCCAGGAAATACCAGGCCAGTTACTACCCCAGTGAAAGGCGGGTTGGGGTGCCTTAGCCCTAGCCTCCACAACCGGGTGGGCTACCCCTTTATTGAGGGTCGGGAAGGTGGACCCCATGGTGAAAGAGTAAGGGCCATAGTCTCGACACCTGTCTGAACTTCCGCTGAGTGGCCCATGCTGGGGCCAGCACTGGAAGGGTCAAAGGGCCAGAGCCCTACCATGAGGAATGCCCAAGATCTGAGGGCCTGGGGTTCTGACTGGCCTGATGGTGGACCAGAGCTAGTGAGCCAAAGGTCCCGGTGTTCAACAGTAGGATTCTGGGGCCCAGTGTGGGGGGCGGTGATTGTAAGAACTCTAGATGCCATCTGCGAGGCTTGGGCTGTGGTGTAGGGAAGGAAAGGAGCTGCAGATAGCACCCCCTGGCATCAGGGCAGGAAATGGGTAGCCTCCTGCTTAATTACATCTTTAAATAATTAACAAGGCGCGGTGGACAAGAATGCAGGCAGTTAGCCCAGGAACAGGTGGGCAGGCGACACCGAGATTGACCACGAGCAGGCCCCCTAACACAAGCACTACAAGAATAAAAATAATCAGGTGTTGATATATGATAACACAATGTTGATGTTATCTAGAGCTCATGTTATATAGCTAATACCACATTAGGAATAGCTATAGAAAGAGATACATTCTAAGCAAATATTGCTAGCATTCAAAGTTGTTTAACTTGTATCAATATCTGAAGCTCTTATATAAATATTAATTATTATACCGGTATAGTTTACATTCTGAGAGGTTACCACAGCTGAGAGAGAGATTTGGACTTTTTAAAATTTTCCTCAATATGCAGTGCATATGATTCCCTGATAGTACTTATAATCATATTAACATAAGAAAAACTTTATTGTTAAAAAAAAAAGTTTTTTTTTGTTTTTATTAGTGGACTTGTGCAACTGAAATATATTTACTGTTGCATCTACTGAGGTTTACATAAGATTTTTTTCTTTTCTTTCTGCATGTGTTGTTAACCTAATTTATGAAAGGAAGAAATAGGAAGTTATTGCCTGCTTTCTTTTCTATTTATACATGATAATGACTACACACTTATTCTATTCTCTCTATCCTTCTGAATAGTTATACTGTTTCAGGGGATGTCTCAACAATTAAAGTAATGTTTTGCTATGTTATTTGCAGTAATGTCTCCGATCTATCATTTCTTCAACTTAAAAGGAAGCTTGGTAGATGGTTAAATTCCAGTTGAGAGCAGTGTATCAGATGCTTCTAGAGCTTATTCTACTTTCCTAGTATTAGCTGAATTGGAATCATCATCAAGAGTTGAGTAGGAAATTGCTTTCTTGACCTTTGTAAAGTATTATTATATCGGCTTTTTTATTATTATGTCTATGCGTAATGAGGGAAAAATGAGTCTTAATTTTTTGTCTACTGAATCTACCAATTAAATGTTTGAAAAAAATCAAAGTATGTCATTTTGTTGCCCTTTGGTGTCAGGCCAGCTCTCAGGATGTCGATATTGTGCTGTTAGACAGGAGGGTGTAAACACAATTGGGGACAGATGAGGCCCTCTGTACCTCTCAGGATGTAGTCACTTATGACAATCAGTGGACACTTTCTCCTCCAGGACTGCTTAGCTCCTTCGGCCTGCTCAGATTGTGGAGAGTGTGGAGTTGCCTCCTCTCCCTCCTTCTCCTCCAGTGTTGCCAGGGCCTCATACCTGTTCTCCAGCTGAACTGAAGGAACTGATACTGCTGTGTCATGAGCAGCCCTGGTTCTGGAGGTGACTGTCTGCCACTTTGCAGTGGAGGGCACTTCCCAAGGTGTTTCTTCCTTGGGTGTGTGGCCCTGCAGGGAAAGGAAATAGCTGTCATTTTCTTCCACCACCTCCCTGATTCCCCTCAGCCTGCTAACCTCCTCCTGGAGCTCCCTCACCTGTGCCTCCAGGGCCCTAAGGCAGGCACCTGCAGGACAGGTGTGGGGGTCCCCAATCCCTGCCCCCCTGGGCCTTGCTGGGCAACCACTGCAGGCTAGGGGGTGGGGGGTTGCCAGCTTCCCCATGGGCTCTGTCTGGCTGGAGGCCTCAGACAAGCTTCAGGTAGGCTGCTCCCCCTGGGCAGGGGCCCTGGCAGCACTCCGCTTCAACGGAGACGGCACGGAGACGGAAAAGGATCTTGGAGTCGTCATTGACTCCACGATGAACATGGGCCGGCAGTGTGGGGAGGCAGTCAGGAAGGCCAACCGTACCCTGTCATGCATCCACAGATGCATCTCAAGCAGGTCTAGGGAGGTGATCCTCCCCCTCTATGCAGCACTGGTCAGGCCGCAGCTGGAGTACTGGGCGCCACACTTCAAGAGGGACGTGGACGATATGGAAAGAGTCCAGAGGAGGGCCACTCGTATGATCAGGGGTCAGCAGGGCAGGCCTTATGAGGAGAGGCTACGGGACCTGAACCTGTTTAGCCTACACAAGAGAAGGTTAAGGGGGGACCTTGTAGCCTGCTACAAACTGGTCAGGGGGGATCAGCAGGTATTGGGGGAGTCCCTGTTCCCCCGTGTGCTGCCAGGAGTGACCAGGAATAATGGTCACAAGCTGGCGGAGGGTAGGTTTAGATTAGATATTAGGAGGCGCTACTTCACAGTCAGGGCGGCTAGGGCCTGGAACCGGCTTCCAGGGGAAGTGGTGCAGGCTCCTAGCCTGGGGATTTTTAAAAGGAAGTTAGATGAGCACCTTGCCAGGGTCATCTGACCCCGGTGCTCTTTCCTGCCAAGGCAGGGGGTCGGACTAGATGATCTACCTAGGTCCCTTCCGACTCTAGCTACTATGAAACTATGAAATTATGAAACACCATCATAGGAGTAGCTGCTTGTTTTTGGTTACTGCAGTGCCTTCGCCCTGCCCTAGTAGGAGTCTCCCTCCTGGCCTTTCCTGCTCACCTGCTGGTGCGAACACTGACGCAAACAGCGGCGCACTCTGTTCATGTGGCATGGCTCGGGAGCACGGCTCCCTACCGGCTCAGCTAAGAGGGATCCGGGGGGCTTCCCCTCTGGATCTGGCTCAGCTGCATCTGGTCCCTCTGCCCACTTACCTTAGGGGGATCAGCTGCTGCTGCCCCCACTGCTGGCTCTACTGCTGCTGCGTCCACCTCCGCCTCAGGTCTGGTAAGGGGGCACACATGCATGCGGGACACACATGTGTCCGGATCCGTCCTGTCCCCACTGCTCCTGGCTCCCAAACTTGTGCTTTGAGTAACGTTATTTCTGTGTCTTCTTTGTGGGTCTCAATATCTGTGTCTATCTTGTGCTCTTAATGAAATTATTTGTGTGTCTTCTTTGTGTGTCTCGATACATTGCCTCTCTTGTGCTCTGAATAAAACTAGTTGTGTGTCTTCTTTGTGGGTCCCAATTTGTCTCAGTCTTGTGCTCTGAATAAAATTATTTGTGTGTCTTCTTTGTGGGTCTCGATATCTGTGTCTCTCTTGTGCTCTGAATAAATTTATTTGTGTTTCTTCTTTGTGGGTCCCAATATGTGTCTGTTTCTTGTGCTCTGAATAAAATTATTTGTGCTCTGAATAAAATTATTTGTGTGTATTTTTGTGGGCATCAGTATCTGTGTCTTTTCTGCTGTTAAAATTATTTGTGTGTCTTCTTTTTGGGTCTTGGTATATGGTCTCTCTTGCTGGGGAATAAAATGATTTGTGTGTCTTTGTTGTGGGTCTCAATATCTTTCTTCCTTGTGCTTTGAATAAAAAAAATTCTGTGTCTTCTTTGTGGGTCTTGAAATCTCTCTCTCTTCTGGTGTGAATAAAATTCTATGTGGGTCTTCTTTGTGGGTCTTGTTATATGTGTCTCTCTTCTGCTGTGAATAAAATTGTCTGTCTTCTTTGTGGGTCTCAATATATTGTCTCTTGAACTGTGAATAAAATTATTTGTGTTCTTTGTTGGTCTCAACATATTGTCTCTCTTGCACTCTGTATAACATTATTTCTGTGTCTTCATTGTGGGTCTAGATAGCGATATCTCTCTTGTGCTGTGAATAAAATGGTTTTTTTTTTGTCTTTTTTGTGGTTCTTGAGATCTCTGTCTCTTCAGCTGTGAATAAAATTATTTGTGTCACTTCTTGGTGGGTCTTGATACCTATGTCTCTCTTCTTCCATGAATAATATTGTCTGTCTTCTTTCTGGGTCTCAATATGTGTGTCTCATTTGTGCTCTGAATAAAATTTTTTTTGTATCTTCTTTCTGGGTCTTAATACTGTGTCTCTTTTGCTGTGAATGAAATTATTTGTGTGTTCTTTGTGGGTCTTGGTATCTGTGTCTCTCTTGAGCTCTTTAATAAAATTATTTGTTTGTCTTCTTTGTGGGTCCCAATATCTGTGTCTTTCCTGTGCTCTTAATATATTTTTTGTGTGTCTTCTTTGTGGGTCCCAATATCTCTTTTGCTGTGAATAGAATTATTGGTGGGTTTTTTGTGTGTCTTGATATCTGTCTCTCTCTTGTGCAGTGAATAAAATTGTTTGTGCATCTTTTTGTGGGTCTCACTATATTGTTTGTCTTGTGCTCTGAATGAAGTTATTTGTGTTTCTTCTTTGTGGGTCTCAGTATCTTTGTCTCTTCTGCTGTGAATATTATTTGTGGGTCTTCTTCGTGCGTCTTGATATCTGTGTCTTTCTTCTGCTTGGAATATAATTATTTGTGTGTCTTAATTGTGCGTCTGAATATCTGTGTCTCTTTTGCTGTGAATAGAATTATTGGGGTTTTTGTGTGTCTTGATATCTGTCTCTCTCTTGTGCAGTGAATAAAATTGTGCATCTTCTTTATGGGTCTTGCTATATTGTCTCTCATGCTCTGAATGATGTTATTTGTGTGTTTTCTGTGTGGGTCTTGATATCTGTGTCTCTTTTGTGGTCTGCATAAATTTTTTTGGTAGTCTTCTTTGTGGCTTTCAATATCTGTGTCTCTTCTGCTGTTAATAAAATTGTCTGTGTGCATTGTGGATCTTGATAGCTTTGTCTCCCTTATGCTTTGAATAAAATTATTTGTGTGTCTTCCTGTGTCTCAGTGTATTGTTCCTCTCTTGTTCTTCTGTAAATATCTTTATTGTTTCTTCTGCTGTGACTTTTTTTCTATAGTCTTGGTCTCTGTGTATGTGTGTGGTGTGTGCCTGCAATACTACTTAATAATTGAATAAAATAGCTAAGCTAAACTAAGCTAAGGTAAATCCTAACGACTCCTTTATAACAAGAAAAGGGAGCATGCAGGTCTCAGTTGCAGCGTTCCTCTCTCACAGTCTTTGACAGGGAACGAGCTGCAAAGGGCAGAGAAGTTTTGCAAACAGAGGCTTTTATGCTTTTTTTAGTCCCATCACACAGACACTGACATTGGAAAGGTAGCCAGGGAGAAATCCTTCTTACTGGCTGCCTACAGATGTCGGTCTTCCTGCCCATGCTCCGCCTCCCTCCCCCTCCCACTCTCTGTCCCTCCCCCACTCACCCTCCCTCTTCTAAGTGCCTCAAAGTGGCTGAAGCAGGTCCGAAGCATCTGAAGTGGATCTGAAGCCCTTCAGATGCCCTGATCTGCTCCAGATGATATTGCTGTGATTGCACTTCAATCCAGAATTGCTGCTTCAGATGCTTGGCTTTGGCATCCAAAGCAGCTCTAGATCTGAAGTGGGATCCAAAGACTCACACAGCCCTAGGGTTCATGGAGAAATCGTGCTCACTGGCCAGCTAGAGATGTCAGTCCTTTCCCCCCTGCTCCCACTTTCTATTCTAAGGTCCTGTTTCCCCTGAAACACCACCTCCAAATCTTCAGATCTTTTTAAAATCAATTTGGAGGCTCCAAATTGATTCAGAAAGTTTTAAGTTTCTTCCTATTCAATTTGGAATTGGAGATTCAGCCTCTGAATTGGGCCAAACCTTCTCTGAATTGAATTGAGTCTAAAGTTTTGCACAGCCCTACTAGTTAATTCATGATTTTGTGGATTTCATGCAAACCAAGAAATAGGGCTTTGTCTGTGAAATCTGTGAAATAAAACAAAACACAAAAAAGTTACTAAAAATAAAATGTTGGCCCCCCAGTGGGAGCTAGTGGTCCTCATGACTTCCATGGCTTGGCCTTGCAGCCCACTATTGCAAGGAAGCCACTGGAATGGAGCAGCCAAGATGGTGCCTGCCCCCCCCACCCCTTACACTGATTAGATGAGGGCTGTCCCTTGCATGGTCCAGCCCCTATCCTCTCATCAGTAAAGAGGGGTGGGGCAATACAATGGACAGCCCTCATGGCCAATCAGCAGCAAGTGGTATGGACACTGCAAAAAGGCCACAAAATTCAGTCCAGGCACTATGAGTGGCCCACAAAAATCCCTTTTACTTATTGTGATTTAAGTAGATCCCTAATCATAAGCACTGAAAACTTTATTATACCTTACCTGTGTGCCTTGCATGTATCCCTCATGCAATAACTTTTTACTTGGTAAGATGATCTCTGCCCTAAAGAATTCGTAGTCTATGTGGATAACCCAGCAGAATTCAGGAGCATGGACTTGACTTTAAATAGGTGAATAATCTCATCAGGCCTATATTGGCATAACAGGTGCAAGTAAGGGAGGGTGTTTATACATGTGCTCCAGGAGTTGGTGGGGAGGGGAGGGTGGGGGACGGTTAAGTAAAACATCTCTGAGAACTGCACTAATTAAAGTACCTGGATCATCTTGTTTATAAGCATTCCCATGCTTCAAAATGGTGGTGCGGGTTCTTTATCAAAAGCTTGTCAAACAGTGCCCCTGCTGCTATTTTTAAGCATGGGAATTCTGATACATGAAACAATGGAGTCTGCTGGGGGGTAGTAATTAATCGAATCTGCTCCAACATGATGTAATTACGGTGCATTGGAGCAGCCTTGCTGCTTTTGTTTAGTCACCCATAAAATATTGCTTTTTTCTGTTTTAAAACTAATGAATTAAGTATACAAGATTGTGAAATATTGTCAGGGTTTTATATTTGAGTATCTCCTTTTGAGTTCTTAAAGAAGTTTCAGTTGAATGCCTAATAGATTTTTTTTTTTTTAATATATGAACTGGAGCAAAAAAAACTATATAGTTCCATGCAAGCTGGTTTTTTTTTTTGTGACTAAATCATTTCTGGAAGAATGCACGCATATAGCTCTGAAATTCCCCCCCGCCCCCCAATTTCAATTGTCCCTTTAAAAACATTATTATCTGGTATAAATTCACTATCTTCTGTTATGTTTACAGCTTGATTGAGCAGTGGATTTCTCAGACACCGGTTTACTTCAATGCTTATTCCAATGAAGCTGGAAATTGACTAAAACTTTCTTTTTGTATTTCTATCCAGGCCAAAAATGACATGATGGTTAAGGCATTTCTCTGGTTTCCATTTTTAACTGAATAGTTCTCTTCATGATTTTGTTGCTCATTTGGGTGTTTCTCTGAATGCTTGTTGTACTTATGAAAGACTGTTCATTTCAGTGTTATGGTCCATTACACTGTTTTCTTTCTTCATTGTCTTTTTCCATACAAGCAGCGATAACCAGACATTTAAAATTTTTACTGAATGTCTGCATGTATAGCTGGCTTCTTATATATTGTTGGTTCCCTTTGAAATATGTCTGACATTAAACTATCTGAAAATGTTTTGGAAAAACAGTTTTATGCATAGAGGATTATTCATCTTTTGGTAGATCATAGATGGCTATAACATCACAAGTAAAAAAATAAACAAATTGGAGAAGCTTTAGGAATCCACATTATCAGGCTAACTATTTATTTATTATCTCAACTTCAGAAGACAAAATGTTCTACTTCATTATTTATTTGTAAATATTTGCAAGAAGTTTATGAAATATTGGTGAGGAGTAGCAGGAAAAAAATACTCATCTGCTTCAGATTGGATGCCACTGACCTGTAATTTATGTATAAGGTTGGATTTAATATATTAATAACACAAATCACCAGCAGAACACAGTGTATCACCTTTGAAGATGAAAGATTGCTCAGCAGTTCTATGAAATATTGGGTTTAGTATGTGAAATAGTAGGAAAAGTGACAACAGATGTGAAACTTATGTAGCAGAATTTTGCACTACATAAGGAATAGAGGAATAGAGATAACAAAATATCACATCATGTTTCCCTAGTTTAAGAAAATCTGTGATCTAGCCTGTAGCACTATGAACCTTAACAATTTATTCTGTGTCTTTGAAATAAATATGTGGAAGAAAAAATTAACAGAAATCATTAATCATTCTTAATTTTTATGTTTGTGAACATTTTCAAAGTACTTTCACTTCATAAAGTGACTGAAAAGGGATGACAATCACATGGGTGGAATTTTGTGGTTGCACTGAGCAATATTGCCAATATTAACAACTGAAGCCAGGTATAGACATTACATCTTTATCAGTGTAAGTGATTGGAAACTGGTCTATATCAACAACATAACAGAAGTTTGGTGCACACAACCAGCCTATATCCTTAACAGAATGGAAGTTCAGTACATGCCGATTGGTTTAAAAACGGCAGAAGTTGGTCAATCTTTGCCCTCCACACCCCCCCACTAAAGGGCAAGTGGATGTTTTATTCACAATGAATCTAAACTATATTGCTTACAGAAAACTGTACGACTTAGATTGCTTCTGCCTCAGGCCTTTTGATTGTCTGTATCTAGCCTGAGACCAGACAGAGACTACATATAGGGCCTGACTGCAGGCTCATTGAATTATATGGAATATCAGATGAAGACTGGATCATAAAGTAATTCAGACTTGAGGACATCATGCACTCGTTTCTCTGCTGGATTAATTTTGAAAAGCAAGAGGTGCCTTGGAAATTGTTTGATGTTTTCTATTTCCCATCAGTTGAGAAGATGTTTATGACAATACAAGGGGCTGTATTATGGCATATTACTTCAGTCCCCAGTGGGAATTTTTGGATATTGTATCACAGGCAGCCTAAATAACACTGAACTCTCTGATGAGGAGAGAGCACAGTGTAGTACAAATGTGAAGGAACTGGTAAATTCTTCATGTTTCTTGATTGCCTCATCCAGAACTCATCCATGTCTCACTTTATGTAATTTTTTTTTTGTATTAGGCCACATTGTTGCCCTGAGGGGTCAGACCAATGCTCAGGATCTCAACATTGCACTGTTAGGCAGGAGGGCGTGGTGTACAATTGCACATGCACACATAAAAATCAACTAAGCACACACACTCACTAGGTACATACACCCCTACTAGGCATACACACTTACACTAGCAGATCAGCTACACACACGTTCAAAATAACCAGTCTAGGTTAATGCACACGTATCACCAGTTTAAGCCTATACATGCTACACACACCAAATTTAGACAGAATCAGTTACCAGTTACCAACACCTACACATCCAATACACATACGTGGATTACTAATTCATATACCACACACACACACACACAATGATATCTATATATGTATATATATGTGTATTCACACAGATACCACCCACCTACAAATACACACAGGTGAGTTCCTAAGTTGGGTGTTGTGATGTGTATGTATGTATCTATGTATGTATGTATATATGTATTTGGTGTACTTGGGATACCTGGGGAAAGGTTAAGGTAAGAAAATAGAAGTGTAGGGAGTGAAAGCTGCTGGGAGTGAAAGTTACCAGAACTGGGATTACAACCAGTAGACTAGAGGGGCCTGGGCTGAAGAACTGAGGCTCTGGGGTAACTTTAGGATAATTGATCTTAATTGATTAAAAGACAATGCCCAAAGCCTGCAGAAAAGGGGAGCAATGCTGGCACAGAAGCTGGGACTGGAGCCAGAGCTATGGGAGAGCTGAAAAGGTAGATGGGGAGAGGAGGGAAAATGGGACTAAGGGAAGGTGTGGGTGGTAAAGGGGGGCTCTGGGTGTGAGAATCCAGAGGATGGCTCCAGGGCAGCTAGAGAATTTGCAAGGAGTGGCTGTAGGTGCTGGGAGCTGGACAAAGGCTCCAGCTGCTGAAGAAAACTGCAGGAAAGCCATGAGGAGCTGGGAAGCTGCAGTGAGGGGGAAGGACTCCAGAAGGTGTGGGGGAAGCCTGAAAACAGAGATACAGGCAGCAGAAAAACACAGGAAAAGCAACAGGAGAGACTGAAAGGCAGCAGGGCAGTGGGGAATCAGAAAAAGGCAGAAGAAAGTCACAGGGAAAAGGCAGTAGATGGCACAGGAGGCTGAAAAGCAGCAGGGACATCATGAAAGCAAGGAAAGGCTAAGAGGTGGCAGAAAAGGGGAGATGGAATTGGGAGAAAATCATGAAACTAGTGAAAAGGGGGGCTGGAGCTGAGAGAGAGAGAGAGAGAACAAGGCTGGAATTTAAGATAGGGAAGGGACTGGAATTCAGTGAAACATGACCCAACTGGGGGTTGCAAATGACAGTGGTTTTATTGAACAGGGGAGATGGTGACACAATATCTTATTGGTTCCCTTGAACCCCCCCCCCCATGCACACACTGGCAGCAGGGTTTAGAGAGGCTTGGTGCAGGGGCTGAAGTTCACTGAAGTCCAGGAGGAGAGAGAGAGACAGAGAGAGAGAGTCCAAATAGTAGGAGGAAGTGTGCAGGTAATATCTACCCAGGCTTGAAGTTGATCCTCGATGGCCAATCGGGGTGTCCTTCAGCTCTGTTTTCTCCAGAGGGGGTCACCAGCAGGGCCTCTGGGGTGGACAGGCAATGTGAAGCTGGTCTGGTCTGGAGGGAAATGGTGTTCCCACTTGGTCTGTCTTCACTGTCCCTTTCTATAGGGGCAGATCTTGTGTGACCCTAGTGACAGGAGGCATACCCAGGCAAGGGTCATCCCTTGGTGTACTGAGCATCTGTGTTCCATGCAGGGATATGCAGTTTCAGGTGTCTGTAATGGTGCGGTACAATGGTAGATTTGCTGGTTCTACAGAGTCTTTTGTCTTTCAAATGCTGGTCTTGTCTCTGTTCCTGGGTGAGATCCATCATTCCTGGATGAATCAATGCGAGATGATGGCCCACTCATTACAGGCCATTCAGTAGAGGCTTGCTACCATTGTATTTCAATCATTCCCAATCACACTTATTCATCTGGGAACCAATTTACATGGGAGGGATACGTGACTCATACAGTAGTGACACAGGGGATGTCTGGCATCTGACACAAGATGGAGACTTGACATATAAAATGGAAATTTGACGTGCCTTTGGTTCACTTACAAACACAGGCCTAAACCATACAATATCCATATGAAACAATAAAAATCAATACAAAAATGATAATAGTACAATATACAACAGTAAAAATCAATACAACCCTAATAATCATACAATATAAAACAGTGGATATCCAAAACAAAAAATTTGCTACCAAAATAAAAATGTTGAAAGCTTAACCTAAGTCTGAGCTCACTCATACTTATCTATAGGGAACAGAGAGGGAGAGAAAAAGTCAGAAATGGTTGGGGACGGGGAGGGAATGCATATCTATCATATATATAAAAATACGTATTAAAAAAGAAAAACTGGGGGTTTCGCTACAACATCTGTACAGTAGCTCAGAAAAATCAAAAGTTTGGGAATTCTGTCTCACACACAGAAGTTGTGCATAATATAAGCTGTCACTTTACAGAACAAGGAAGTAAAGTTGTTGGTATCAGAAAACAAGAAACATGTTTTCCTTTGGACTTTAATTTACATTAAAAGCAAAATTACATTTTATGACCCATTAGAATACTGTCATTCAAAGTATTTTTTATTCAGGCATCAACATAAAAAACACAACCAAATCTTGTACATAGTGGTTTAGATAAGAAAATTAAAAATGTGGGTGTTAATGGAAAATATTTGTTATGACTTGTCAGTGTGGCTTCATAAAAAGCCTTGAGCTCAGTGGTCTGGTGCTCACCTGGACGAGAGTGTTGATCACACATGAACTTGCTTTTGCCTCACTGTTGAAATATCCGACACTCTTCTGCCACGTCTTGATGTTTTGGTGATGTTTTAGATCAGGAATTATTAGACTTCACCGAATTATTAGAAAAGCTAGCCAAGGGCAACCCAGATAGGAACTGCCTCTAGGGCTCCAACCTTCCCAAAACCTCATCCCAGTGCCATCCAGATGTTACACTATGTAATCATGCCTGTGGAGCTTGACAGGTCTTGTTTTTTTCTCTCTCTTTATGGGCTCGCAAGTGTTTCAAAAGAGAGTTTCAACTGAACCAAAAAAGAAAGGACTGCAGGACTTTCCTTCCAGTCCCAGGTAAGTCTCGTGTGTACATTTTCAGGCCTTATGTACCTCTCTTTTCTTTGTGGTGCCCACTCCCCAGTAATTAAAAGTAACCAACCATAACTCCAAAAAATAACCCCTGTCCAGGTTTTTCTTGTTTTGAACCGGATGCCTTTCAGCTCTTCTACAGCTACTCTCCAGCCAGGTCTTCTTTCTCTCTAATCAGGACCTTTCTGGATCCTGCTTTGGGTTATGTGCTCACCCTTGTCTCTGATTTTTCTTCCTGGCCCATGGCTGACTAAGCAGACCCAGGGGTCAAGGCCCTGTCTGTCTGGTCATCTCCCAGCCAACCTCACTCAGGTCCCTGGAAGAATACACAGACAGAAAAAGAAAAGAAACAAAAAGAAAATTGACAGCATCTGGTTGGGGTAAGGTGACTTCTTCTGCAGCTGGCTCACCTTCGGCAGAGTTTCTTGTTGCTCATGCCACTTTTCACTGTGGTACCTCCATGGCTGGCATCTCCCAGCTGAACAGAGCCCAGCTGGACTCTCCTGCCAGCCTGCATCCAGCTCTCTGGGGCTCAAAGCCTCCCACCTGTGGTCTCACATTTTGGGACTTGGCTCGCCATTCCCCATTTCACTCCCCATGCCTCTATCTCCTTCCAGCCTCCACAGCTCCAGGGGCACTCTCACTGGATGGAGCAGCTGCTCCTGAACCGTACCTCTCATGGTGTCCTCTTCTCTTTCAATGCTGCAGTCTCTCCCCCTGAGGTGAGTTTAACCAGTTTTTTCTTCTCTCCTTCACACAATTCTTTCTTAAAAGATTTCTATAGTTAGGTGCTATTGAGAAAAGCTAGGAAAGATATCAGGAAGATCAGTAATGTAGGGATGTGGCCAGCTGCCTGGAGCAAACCGGAACTGACTACTTCTGGCTGCCACTGTGCTTGTGCTTATAAATGCAATTTTTTTTGCCCTCCCCACCCAAATTCTCAGCTTGAGAGGTTGCCCCTACTACTAGGGTGACCATATGGGATGATTTGACATCCAGAATACTTCCTAATCCACAAGTCAGCAGTGCTGCTGCAGATAGAGGTGGAGCAGTGTGGTGCAGCTCTGATATTACTATTTGGGCAGCTAACAGACTCTATGGCCTGTTAATGACCCATGGTTCTTTACTTCACAGATGTTAACAGTCATCTCCTCTTTTTAATTGTCATTTCACTATTCAAACTAAGCTCTTTTGGGACAATTTTGCTGTCTGCTAGGGCTCCTTATGTCACAGCTCAGCTCATGCCACTATACCTCCCCAGTAGACTGAACCCTACCCCTGGTTCCAAGGATGCTCATTTTAATTTTCACCAGTGGGCTAGGACCAGCCTCCAAAATATGGGACTGTCCTAGCCAAACCAAGATGTATGGTAACCCTAACTGTCATCTACCCTAGTTATGCCACTAAGGAAGATAAATGATTTGCAAATATATCCCTGTCATTTATCACACTTCTGTGCCTTTCAGGGACATCTCTGGTAGGGCTATCATACAGTGGTGTGCAAGGAGTTCAGCGAGTTTGTGCCTAGAATGCCTTTGTATTCTCCCCAAATTTTCATCTCAACAACAGCATCTTTTCTCCTTATTTTCTTGTGACAAAACCTCCTCTGTAAAGAAGGGGGGGAAAAGGTGTCCTTTACAGGGGGGCCTAATGGGGAATGAGGAGGAGTGGTATAAATTGTTGAAACAGATCAATGGGCGACAGGTTGAACCTGTGACCAGGGAGCCAGCAAACAGGGATTGCCAACAGAACCAGTTTCCAGGCAGTAGCTGGAGGCAAAAGGAGGGAGGAAGGAGCAGACCAGGCCAGGCACTAGATCCTGCTCAGGAAATGTAAGTTATCCAGCTGCCTATAGCTTTGGTTTAGCTGACTGTGTGTTTGTTTGGTGGGTGTGTGCTCTGAGAAGCAGGAAGTGAGTGTTGATTGCTGATTGATTGCTGTATGATATCTGCCTGGGCTGGAGTCAGCCCAGACCCAGAAGGGTAAAAAAGGAGACTCCCCAGGGGACCAGGGAGCCTGTGACCAGGGAGCCAGCAAACAGGGACTACCAACAGGAGCAATTTCCAGGCAGTTGGCAGGCCAGTTCATGGGCAGGAATACATGGGAGCTTCTGCCAGAGATCTCAGGTAAGTGATTGAGGAGGGGTGTTACTATGGGGGTGGTGACACAGAGCGCAACCAGCGCCCCTGCCCTGCTGCAGCCCCTGGCTTGGACCTCCTGTGAGTCCTCCACTTGGACAGGACCCTTGGATGGGTCATCAGTGCCTTGGCCCCATGTCTGTGGGGGTTGCCTGGTGGGACCTCTGAGGCCTGGGGGTAGCATGGGGGCTGGGGTTTCCCTTGCTTGTCCCACATGTGCCCAGATTGAGGCCCTGGAGGGGCAGGTGAGGGAACTCCAGGTGGAGGTGAGCAGACTGTGGGGGATCAGGGCAATTGAGGAAGAGATTGATGGCTACTTTAATTCTCTGCAGGACTAGATACTTGGTGGAGAAGCTGTGAGGGAATTCCGTGAGCAGATGCTGGTGAGTAGAGGATGATCACCTCTCGGACAAGATCTCTCACTGTAGAAACACCTCCCCCCACAACAAGTGCAGTTGGGGAACAAATATGAGACCCTGGCTACACTGGAGTCTGCAGTGGGGGAAAGTGCACTGGAGGAGCCTGCTGCTATCACTGAGTGAGCTGAGGGCTGTCCAGGTAAGAAGAAGAGATGCTGTGTCATCATTGTAGGTGACTCCCTGCTGAGAGGAACAGAAGGACTCATCTGTTGTCTGGATGCCATGGCACATGAGGTTTGCTGCCTGCCCAGAGCTCAGATTTGGAACATCACAGCAATTATCCCAGACCTCATCCAGCCCTCTGATCACAACACCTTGGTCCTCACCCATGAGGGCACTAATGATACAGCTCGGTGTAGTCCAGACCATGTCATGAGAGATTACAAGGCTCTGGGGGCCAAGCTTAGGGATACGGGAGCACAGGTGTTTTTCTCATCTGTTCTTCTGATGAGTAGATGCAGATGGCACCATGAGGCCTGCATCAGAGAGGTCAACCGACAGCTTTGCAGGTGGTGTTACCAGGCAGGCTTCAGTTTCTTTAACCATGATCCACACTTCTGTGCAGGAGACATGCTAGGACAGGACAGGCTACATCTCTCCCTGAAAGCTTAGCATGTTTTCTCTTCCAGGTTGGCTGATCTTGTACAATAAGCTTTAAACTAGGTTTGTCAGGGGATGGGAATGCAGAGGTCCAGGAGGACACTTCAACATCAAGCCAGGTGATGCTAGCAGAAACAACCAAGGTAAGTGACAAGGGCCTGGGCATGCTTGGGAACAAGAGGGTCATACTAATATCCATAGGAGGTCTCTATTGCTATAGGCTAGACTTTTGGGAATAAGCAGGAAGAACTCTTCCTCCTGCTAGCTAGCAAAAACCCAGACCTGGTTGGGCTTACATAAACCTGATGGGATTCTACGCATGACAGGGCAGTAGACATTGAGTGGTATAGGTTGTATAGCTGGGATAGAGTAGGGGAAAAAAGGCGGGGGCGGTGTAGCACTCTACATTAAAAAGCAGTCCATATCCTTGATGATCAGAATGGGTTCAGAAGAGGGGAAAATGAGGCACTCTGGGTTAGAATGCAAGGGGGTTGGGGGAAAAGGGACTTGATAGTGGGCATCTACTACAGACTGCCTTACCAGGGGGATGAGCTGGACCTGGAATTTTCAGGTCAGCTCATGGAGGCTGTAAGGACAAGGGATGTGATTGTCACGGGTGACCTAAACTACCCAGACATCTGCTGGGAGGATCAGTCAGCAAGGTCTGAATGCTAACATAGGTTTTTAGCCTGAACACAGGAACTCCACCTAACCCAGGAGGTACACAATCCCACCAGAGGAAAAGACTTGCTGGGAGGGATTTGCACGTGCCTGACTACCTAGGCATTATTGACCATCATCTGCTGGAATTTACTATCTGGCACAGGGTAGTGAAAGCAAGCAGTAAGGCAAAAGTCCTTGACTTCAGGAGGGCTGACTTCAATGAGCTAAGGAGATTAGTAAGAGACACACTGGGGACTCGGAGCCTCAATGAGATGGGAGTCCAGGATGGGTGGTTGTTCCTTAAAGAGATGATCCCCTGAGCTCAGAAGGATTCAGTCCCAATGCAAACCAAAAGGAGGCAAGAGTGCTAAAAGGCCCCCTTGCTATCACCAAGGAGAATTACACCTCCATTGCTTGTGATTTCAGGGAGGCAGTTAGGAAGACCAAGGCAGAGACGGAATTAGGTCTGGCAACCAGAATTAAGGATAACAAAAAGTCCTTTTTCAAATACAGAGGGAGTAAGAAGAAGGCACCAGGTAACATGGGGCCCCTACAGGACAGTCTTGGCAATCTGGTGATTGCAACAAAGAAAAAAGCTGATCTCTTCAATGAGTTCTTTGCCTCCATATTTCTATGCAGGGACCAGGACAACTCCCCCACTAGGATTACACACAGGCTTAGAGGACACAACACCATGCCTAGGGTAAGGGATGATTTAGTTAGGGACCTTCTGGAGGTGCTGGACATGGCTAAATCAGCAGGTCTGGATGCTCTTCATCCAATGGCACTGACAGAATTGGCAGAGGTCATAGCAGGGCCCCTGGCACAGCTGTATGAGTGCTTGTGGTGTTCTGGCCAGGTTTCAGAGGACTGGAAAAGCACCAATGTGCTCCCCATTTACAAGAAGAGGAGAAAGGAGGACCTGGGTAACTATAGGCCAGTTAGTCTCACCTTGGTCCTTGGGAAGACCTTTGAGAAAATTATCAAGGAGCGTATCTGCAGGGGCCCAACATAGGAGGTAATGGTCAGGGGCAACCAATATGGGTTCATTGTGGGCAGATCCTGTCTGACTAACCTTGTTTAGTTTTATGACCAGGTCACCAAGTCCTTGGATGTGGGTGTTGAGGTGGATATCATCTACCTGGACTTCAAGAAGGCCTTTGACACTGTTTCTCACCCCATTCTCATTAAAACAAACTAGGCGACTGCAGCATTGATGCGTACACAGTCAGATGGGTAGCAAATTGGCTCGATGGTCACACCCAGACAGTGGTAGTGGATGTGCCATTTTCAACCTGGAGTGATATGGGCAGTGGAGTCCCCCAAGGATCAGTCCCCAGGCCTGTGCTATTCAACAGCTTTATCAGCAACTTGGAGGTGGGTGTGGAAAGCATGCTGTCCAAATTCACTGATGACACAAAGATGTGGGGAGAAGTGGGCACACTGGAGGGGAGGGACAGAATCCAACTAGATCTAGACAGGTTACAGAGGTGGGTGGATGAGAATAGAATGGAATTCAATGCAGATAAGTGCAAGGTGCTGCATCTAGGGAGAAGGAACCAGCAACATACATATAGACTGGGGAACACCTTCTCAACAACACAGTGGCTGAAAGGGATCTTGGAACCATTGTTGACGCCAGGATGGACATGAGCTGTCAAAGTGAGGAAGTAGTCAGTAAGGCTAACTGCACCTTGTCATGCATCTACAGATTCATCACAAGCAGGTCCAGGGAGGTGATCCTTCCCCTCTATGCAGTGCTGGTCAGGCATCAGTTGGAGTACTATGTGCCACACTTCAAGAGGGATGTGGCTAACCTTGAGAGGGTCCAGAGGAGGGCCACACGCATGGTCAGGGGGCAGCAGACTAGGCCCTACAAAGATAGACTAAAGGGCCTGAATCTATTCAGCCTCCACAAGAGAAGACTGAGAGGGGATCTGGTGGTTGTCTATAAACTTACCATGGGGAACCAATGGAAAATAGGTGAGGCTCTGTTACTTCAGGCACCACCTGGGATAACAAGGAATAGCCACAAATTGATTGATAGTAGTTTCAGGCTTGATATCAGGAGGCATTACTTTACGGTTAGGGCTGCCAGGCTCTGGAATGGGCTCCCAAGGGAGGTGGTACCTTGGGGGTCTTCAAGAGGAGGTTGGATAGATATCTGGATGGGGTATTATGATCCCAGCACTCATTCCTGACCAGAGCAGGGGGTCAGACTTGATGATCTGTTCATGCCCCTTGCAAGCCTATTAACTATGAAAGTATAATATACTTGTTTCTGTTTACCAGTTTATTTAAGTGAGTTTTTCTTCCTGGCTCCTCCTAATTGCCTACTCAATCTTGTTGAAAGTATCATAGTGCTAATACTTAGCCATCCTCAATGTTTCTAAAAAAATGTATCAATCACGGTTTCTTTAATCATAGGGGTGTGTGAATTGTGCCATATTCAATTCGGATTTGGATTCGGCCTGAATTGGGGACAACAATTCAATTTGTTGATTCAGATCTCAGTCCCCATTTTGATTTGGCTGAATCTGAAGATTCGATGCTGATTTCGAGAATCAGTGATTTGAAAATAGACAGTGCTTTAAAAGTCTTTTCTACATACCTTGAGGTACCAGGTACAGCTCATGAATGCTGCCATGCTGGGGCAGATGGAGTGTCTCACAGGATTGTGGGGAAATCCCCTCGTCCCTGTCCCCCTGGCTTGTCAATCAGCCACAAGGGAACCCAGGGTGCCCCCTGACTCAGAAAGCACCAGTTACCAAACAAGGGGGGCGCAGGCCCCCCCTCACACACACACACACTCCCTGGCAGACCTGGAAGTGGATTCTGGTCCACTTCTGGGTCTGCCGCTGAGTGCACTGGGAAACTCCCCCACCTCCACCCCCTGTGCTCCTGCTGGATGCTCTATCTGCCCCACCATTGCAGCATTCATGAACTGCCTGCTACTTTGAGGTAAGTAAAAAAAACATTTAAAGCTGTGTCTATATCCAAAAAGACAAATCTTTCTGAATCTCTCCAATATGATTCAGAGAAATTAAAGGGTCTCCTGGTTCAATTCAGATTTGGAGATTCGGCCACCGAATCAGGCTGAATCTCCACTGAATCAAATCAGGGACTGACGCTTCACACAGAACTGGTAGCTAATGCCACCTATTGTTCACCTTGTATCACTACCACTGTAGTGTTTCCCCTACTCATCTTTGGCCTTTGTTTCCCCAGCTTCACTCCCCCCTCCCTACTTTATCTTTCGTTTTTCTAATTTCTACCTATTTACATTATTCTACCTATTTACATTCTCACTGACATCCTGCCATACTTTTAGCTTTCCTCATTCCTTGGCATCTTAGACCAGCAGAGACTCTCTATGCCTGAAGAAGGGTGATTGCACTCAAAAGCTTGCTAAGAACTTTTCCCCAGCCTGTGAACATGGGAAGCAGCCTTGAACAATAGTTCTTTTCACATTTTATACACCTTGGTTCTTGTTCACTACCATTTACTCCACCCTCACTCCTACCTTGCTTCTATCCATTTATCCTCCCATCTCAAGCTCCACCTCTGTTTACTGTTTACTTCATTAACATGGAATTCCCTATATATTTTATTCATTTATGTGACTTTTTGCTATGACCGCATGTCCACGGCCATGAACCTACTTTCTATCACTGAGCGGACTTTGGAGGCTTCTTTACCAATCACTGTTCACCTTTTTGCATATGTTCATCTTGGATTCTGTTATCAGTTACACGTTATCTTTCACATTCCAATCTGTTTTTCTATCTCAGGGTCTACCATCTCCATGTTCCTTAGTCTTCTGTATCTTATCTTGTTCCTTACTGTACCTGGTTTACATCACATGGACTTACTTGCTGCTTTCTCCAGAAAATGTTTGACACAATTCAAATGGTTACCTAACATAAGCACCCATAAGCAAAATCTGCTTTATCGTCTAACAATATCCAGCGGTTTACTTCCTGATTCTTTTATATAATGATGACACTACTATATGGTTAGAAAACTACTTGCCTAAGCATCTTGCAATGTTACTCTTAATATATCATTCTGCCTTGTGGTCAGCAGCTTTTGCTGGGCCTCAGATTAAAGTCTCTATTCAGTTGCAAATCCAGTGCTCCTCAAGATCCAAATATAGTGACTTCCCCCGCAAAATCAGGATGGGGGAAAAAGCCCCTTGTCTTATAATCACATATAAGGAAACCTTGTTAAATACATTGTCTATCATTAAACTGCTGCCAAAAGCAGCATGTACTCAGTAATAGAAACTAACTATGAAGTTATTAAATGCAGCTAACATTGAACATGATGATAAAACACATATTGGGCAAACACTGATAGGAACCTTATTATTATTATGAAGTATGGAAAACTTTTTAAAACCGCTTCTATCAGCTTATATTACATTTAAAAAGCCCTACATCAATTATAGACCAAAAAATAAGGTGTTGAAACTTAAACCATGCCTCCATCAGCTTCTAAAACCTTGCCAAATAAGATAAAAAATAAAAATAAAAATAAAATGAACCTTTACATATTATCATATGATTCCCCCCTTCCCCAAATTCCCATTAATCCAAGGACTTGAACAGATTTGTTTCTTAATACCACATTATTCCCTGTCACCTTGCAAGATCATCTGTTAATGACTATTACCCCTTATACCATATATCTTGTCTTAGCCCCTATGAGCCTTTTCTTAGCCAACCCCAAGTCTGTAGCTATAGCTCCATTGCCTCTCAGGCCTCATCATCTTTTCATCCTTCTAGATGTATAAGGCATCTCCATTTTGTTCTTTTTTATACATCTGTTGCCTTCTTCCCTAATTGTGTTGTGTCCCACTAGCAATACCAACCCACTTCACTCAAGCCCAAATGCAAGGTATCTTCTACAGAGAGTTCCAGCTGTTGCAAAACTAGTGAGTTTCTTGCCTTCCCCAATGCTCACCACAGCTTTTCATGCTCTTCCTCCATACTCTCCCTGGGCCCCAGCCCACACACCACACAGAACCGCTTCTAGCATGAGATGAATCTTAGCACCCTGCTGCTGTAGCAGTTTTTCTGTCTTCCCCAAGGTTGTTCTGGCAAACTGACACTCTCACATTATATGCCATATGCTTTCTTCCCCAAAGCATGCTCGTCTGGAGCATATGGTTGTTCTACACAATCCCCCACTGTAATGGAGTGCTCATATTGGTACAATGTATTAACAGCCAACTGAAGTCTCCATGCTTCTTCTGTAAGCTTTTGTCAAACACCACATTCCAAATAATCTGTGCTTCTTCTCCTATAAACCTCCCTGCTGGAGCAACAGTCTCCTTTTTTCCTCACCCAGGCCCTGATTTCTTTTATGGCTCATCAGTTCTGTTGCAACTATTGCCTGCATCCCATACTGATTCACAAATTTTACGGTCTTCTTGGATATAGGTTGTAGCCATGTTGGTCTAAAAAACAAAGGCAGACAACACTGTAGGGGTAGAAGTTATGTCTTTTATTAGACCAACTAAATAGTAGTAAAAAAAGTTCTGTCTTTGTAAGCTTTCAGGTCTAAATACCTTATGTCAGGCAAAGGGGAATTCAAAGATTGTAAAAGTTCTCTGAGGTAGACAAAGAAAAGAAAAGAGAAGAAAAGAAAAGAAAAGAAAAGTAAAAGGAAAGGAAAGGAAAAAAGGTAGAATGGGAAAGAAGCAAAATTCAAATCCCTCCCTGACATCTGACAGCTTCTGAGAAGAAGCCTGATGGAACCTTACTTTAGGCCTAATCTTCATAGTCACAGTGCAAATTTTTCACAAATGGACTTTGAAACCCAGGAGAATCCTACCATCCTTTACCTTCCCTGTGCAATATGAAGTTGCTTTTCTACCTGGGAGATCTTTGAGTTCTTCTCTGCCTAATGAAGGGTGTTTGGGCCTGAAAGCTTGCAAAGAAAGATTTATTTTCCCTACTATTTAGTTGGTCTAATAATAGATATTACTTCTACCCGAAGAATTTTGTCTGCCACAATCTTTTGTACATTGGTGTCATTATCCAGGCCAAGGGCTGTGAGTGTGACCATTTACATACATTATATTTATACAATAATGTCCCTGAATAGTACTGGACAAACCCAGCCCATTTGGTTCTCCCCTTTATTCCTTCTTTGCAGCATAAACTGACAGATTTGCATAAACAAGAAAAAAACATATCTGGGAGGTCCCATTCTCTTTTCAATTTCTCCTTGTATAGCATTGCTTTTCTAAGTCAGGGCTGGGCAAACTACAGCCCACAGGCCAGATCTGGCTTGACAACTGATAGTATCTGGCCCACAGGGACACAGCCACTCCAGCTGTTGCATTGTTCCAGGCAGGTGGGCACGTTCTAGCCCCATCCGCAGCTTACACTAGCTCCTGCCCTGCACCAGACATGTACCAGCATCAGTTGTGGATGCTGCCAGCAAGTCCCTGCTGGGAATTGAGGCAACTGCCTTGGACTGCACCTGGCATGCTGATGCAGCAGCATCACTTGTGCACCCAGGCAGATGACCCAATCCCCAATGGGAACCTGTTGACTGTGCTCACAGCTGATGCTGACACCTGCCTGGCACTGCTTCCAGCACATGGGCTGGGAGCTGGTATAAGCTGTGGTGACATGCTGTGAGTGTGCAGTGGTTCAGGCAAGGGACAGACAGAAAGGCAGCCCTGCCCACCCTGTGCCTGCAATAAGCAATAGCAGCTGGTGCTAGGCACTGGGGAAAAGTGGGACCTGGTGGTGGTCATACTTGCTGCTGCTGGGGCCCTTCTGACTGGTTGCCCAGGGCCAGCACTAGGGTTTACCCAGAATCCCTCTGTTGCCCAGTATCTCACCCTGTCACATATGATTAATGTGGCTCTTCCCTCCATGAAATGAAGCCAGACCAGGTTGCCCTGTACTCATCAGCATAAAAAAAAAAATTGGAGGAACATAGGATATGGAAAAAGAACACCCAGTTTTAGTCATGAGTAGTGGGCTAATTAGTACATGTGAGGTTACCATAGTTTGAAATGTTGTTGACTCTGCTGGGCCCCAGCCCAATGAGCTATATAATATATGATGAAACTTTTGGATTTGGACTAATATCATGCATAGTTTCTTTTTTATATAAACATGTACAAAAGCACTGTTTAAAAGCATGTTCATGGTATACCTGTGCTAAACCTTGTAAAAGTTTCAAAAAAGGTTAAAATGCATCAATACTAGATTGACTAAGTCTGTGTCAATTTCAAGGTCATTGTTCTCAAGTTTGTCTCTCACTTCCATGCGCTATGGGAGAGCAGGATCTGACAGTAAGGAGAGGGTGAAGGGCCTGCAGGGGAAAGAAATTGGGCTGCGGGGAGGGGGCAGAAGGTAAGGGGGTTACTTGACCTTCCAGATTTCTTTTCCCTGATGTAACAGTGGGAGGGGGACAAATTCAAGGCAAAATTTTAATTAGATTATTTACTTGAAAAGTTGTAATAAACTTATACGTTGACCATGCATAGACTCTAATTATTGGGAGGTCATCTTATAGTCAGGGTCCTACTATATTCAGGTTTATATGGTGTGTGGAGATAGATAGATAGATCGATCGACCAAATTTTGGTATATTTTGATAAAGCTTTTTATATATTGATAAAGCTTGATATATAAATATATACACATACATACATACACATATATACACATATATAAAACTGCATCTATCTAGCTATAAAATTTAAAATCATTTCATATTTCTCTAATAGTCTGCAATCTAAACATACTTTCTGGTTTTGTACTTCATGATATTGTGGTGGTTGTGCTTTGGATGCCTCCTTGTACCCTCTTATGAACTCTCAGTGAACTCTAGGTACCCAGACTTTCCTGCCTGCCACATCTTCTATGTTATTATTATTATATGTTCTAATTTATGATGTCACTAGTCGGGAGGGTTATTATATATAGTTTGTTTTTTTGTATGTCTCTATTAGGGGTCCTGGTACTATGGATAAAATATCTCGCTCGCTTCCCCAACTATTTGCACATACTTACCTATATATATATATATATGTGTGTGTGTATATTCACAGTCTGATTCAGATTAACACTTGTCTTTATTTTTATCTTTTATCATTATGTACAACTTTCCTTCAGTTACAGGCAGAAGTTGTCCTTTTGTATCTTTCTTCCTTTTTAATCTTATCTGTAATATCAATTTAGTAATTCTACTTATATAAAGCTATTATGCTATCACTATTAACTTGGATGACCAGAACTTAGTATCCTTAAACAAAGTCTCCTTTGTTCTGATTCTCTTGCTCTTCTATTCCCATTATGTTCCTCTATCTTCAAATCTCTCTGTTGACACTCCACTTATCCAAATAACTTATGAATCTACCTTTTATCCCAAGTGTAGTAGATGTCCCGACTCTTCTTGAAGGATAATCAGACCAGTCTGAGTCAAATTAACTCATGTCTCTTCTTTGTTTATTTTCCAGGTGTCCAACATGTGATACATCCTGTGGGGTTTCACTCTTGGGGAGTCTTCCTGTTTTCTCAGAGCTCCGTTCTCTCCCAGCACAGGGGGACATTTCAGGTAAGCTGAGGATCCCTTGAGGATCCTCTTTCCTCCTCCTTTTCTCTTTTAGTCTCCACTTTTTTTTTCCTTGAAGCTTCTATCCTACTGCCTCACTCCAATCTCAGAGCTTCCATCCTAATATGGTGATGGCTTTGGAAGTGGCATTCTCCAGGTCTTTTTGCCACGTCTCCTTCACAGATATCTTGATTAAAAAATTAAAATGATACAGATTCATCAAGGTATATTTTTAAATGTTTTAAAAACTGGCTAATAGTTCTTCAATATGTAATAGTGAAAGGTATTTATCAAACTAGTATGTTCATAATGGCAATTAGGCCTGTGCAAATAGGGAAGTATTCAAATCTGAATTCAGATGATTTGACTGATTCAGAGAACAGTGATTCAATTCCATGATTCAAATCACAGTCCTCATTGTATTCAGCCAAATCAGAAATGGAGATTCAGTGCTGATTCAGAGATTTGGATCAGCCGGGGAAAGGCAGGCACAGCCAGGTGGCTGCAGGTTCTCCCATGGCTCCTCCAGTGTACCTGTGTCTCCCCAGTGGGGGGAGGCATAGAAGATCCCATTGGCTGCCCTATCCAGCCTCTTCCTTGCCCAGCCCTAACCTCCCAGGACTTAAAAAAAGAGAAAGCCTCGCACTCACTGGCTGAGTATTATTATTGTATGATATAATGTTTCAGCAAACACTGATTACCTTCTCCAAGATGATCCTCTTATAAATGCATTCCATACTAATGGAGCAAATAGTAAACAAAGGCAGATCTTGAGATGGGAGGAGAATTGGGTGGAACATAGGAGGGGCAAGGATAGAATAAATGTTAATAAACATGAACCAAGGTGTATAACTATGGGGAAAAAAACCTATTGTTCATTGCAGCTCCCATATGCCATCAGTGTGGGAGCTAGTCCAAAGCTGTCTACATTCTGAATAAAGCTATTACAAGCAATGTGTGCTAGTGTTTGCTTCCTGCTCTGTCTGGCTAATGAGTAACAGGATCCATGGGTAATTGGATTGTCGTCTCTCTAGTTGTTGGGCACCACATGGAGTCAGGGTCTAACATCTTGGTGTAGTTGGTAGGATTCGACACACGTTTGGAGAGGATTGGCCATCCCAATCCTACCAGGGTAAACCCTAACAAGTATACTGGGTTCTCTTGGGCCTGGGTTGCCTTACATGCACTAGGTTCTCTTGGGCTGGCTCAGCTATTGTACCCCGTCTTTTACCTTTCCCCAGTAGCATGGGCACTGGTTCAGAAGCTTTTCCTTTTTGTGTGTGGGGTCAGGGTGACCTCCGTGTTTTTTCTGTGAGTTGGGTTTGTGGAAGAAATCAAACTTCAAGTTGTGGTTGAATCAGAACTGAGAGAGCCAGCTTTTCTTTATTTAAGGCTATACTGTGATCACAGGGAGAATTCCATACAGCAAGGGAATCACCCACTTGTCTGTTTCAAGGGATTTCTCAGACTTTCTAAGGTTACAAGCGTATTTATACTAAGGACAGAGAAAGAGATAAAAGGATACATCTTGGAGAAACAAAACAATAGTAAATTACACAGAAACTTAGGTCGTTTACTTAAACAACTATCTATGCATAGGGCTATCTCAAGGCATGCAGGAATACTCAGGGCAAGATATTAAGATAACCCAAGGAAAGCAGAAATGCGGATTCCTTATCTCAGAACATTTGAATTAAGCAGTGTCAGTACTTCTGGTCTTTGTCTGTTTTTCTAGTCAAGTAAGCCAATTACTTCTACAGGTTAAATGGAATGGGGGTCTCCTGCAGGGTGTTACCTGTCAGCTCCATGTTTTTGGGGAACCCTGATACAGGACACAGACTGTCTGACTCACAAAGAATCGCCTCCCCACCTAAACAGAAACTGATTAAGATGCAGTGAAAGACACACCTAAAACCCTTCAGATAAGGGTGACAAAAGTGAAACAACTGCCCTAGGTCTCATTTGCATCTGAGGTGGGACCAGATGACCATTCATTTACATGAAAGATGGAGAACAGAAAACCTGAAGCAGAGACTGCAGTGAATTCTGGGATCAGCAAAGCAGGGGAGCACTGCATGATGGGGAAGCTGTGTTCCAAATGCTAATCAACCCCCACACCCAGCTCAGCATTTATCAGACCAGTTCTAATCTGGATTTACAAAGGACTTTTCCTTCCCCCGCCTCTCCCCTCCACACACACCTCTAAGCGAAAGTAAGTTTATTAGTCATCTTGGGCTGTACATTCCCTGGTCCCACTATGGAAGGCCTATGTAAACTTAATTGGCTAAAACTCGGTTGCCAGGTTAGGGAATGCTGAGGCAATAGACCAAGTCAGAAGGGGTATGGGCAACATTTGAACAATGGTACAGGGTTCATCACAGCATCCAGCCCGTTGGAGCCCTGTCCACATGTGTTGTCATACTTTTCCCGAGATGACTGGTGGAAGTCCTCTCCACAACAGGTTATGAACACTCCAATAATTGCCTTCAGTCTGTTAAAAGACTATAGTAAGATCTGGAAAAGTCATGCTAAGCTGAGGCTTGTTCACAGCAAGTACAAATCCAAAACCCTGATGCTGCAATCTATTGTTTCTGAAGACACCAGGCGATGTCCCATCAAGTATATCTGCTATCCATAGGAATGTCAAGTTGGCTCCTAACTTTGTGTTTCCTGAGTATCAATCAAGTTCCTGAGATGTTCCACCCAGATAACCCCTTGTCAATAGAAAAGACAATTTGATTTACAATACTGAGAATGCTTGAAAGAAACTGAACTGGGGGTATAAAGATCTGTAAAAGAAGCAGCAGTGTGTGTGCTGACAACACTTGCTTTCTTCTGGAGAGGCTGCAGGAGGAAGATCATCTCCCTTCAAGGATCATGCTGAGAACTTTGACCTGTCAGCTTTGCAACCTGAGTGCCTTGGACTGGTGAGATCCCAGCTCGCTCTCTCTCTTTTCTCTTCTCTCTCTCTAAGCATAGATTTCTGTATTAGTTAAGCTTGAGCTAAGTTTCCCCAAATACTTAGTGAAACCAGGGTATACTGTGACTGTTTGTGTTTGTTTTTCCTTTGCATGTCTATCACTACTAGTGTCAATATATATTTCATCTACTTTGCAATAAATAACTTTTATAGTCAAACTGGTGGTAACTGGGTATATTTTGCCTTCTTTACTTCTCTTTCCCCACTTGCTCTGTAGCAACGCCCCTCATACCTAAGCTAAAGATCCCTGTGAAACCCAGAAATACTGTGGGGTCTGCTCATCAAGAGACTAAAAGATCGGGACGTGCTAAGTTCGAAACACATAAGGGGATCAGCTTGTACAGGCTGATTGATCCAGTTTGGCTCAGATGTGCCCTAATGAACTGAATGCTGGCCCATGAGGATGTCATCTGGACACCCAGCCAGATTAAGAGGTATTATGTTTAATTGTGTGCTTGTGTCTGACTGTGGTTATTGTTGCTCTGATGAACTGATTCTTGGCATATGAGGGTGTCAGCCTGTCCATGCTGATCAACCTGGCCAGGTCAGGCATGTCACATTAATCTGTGTGTGTGTATGACTGATTTGGGGACTGGAGGAACCCAGCCACACTGAACTGAGTCCTGCAAGATAGCTCCACTGGGGGTGAGGGCTTGCAGAAGGGAGAGATACAGCTCTATATAGAAACACAAGTAACACAAGCAGCACATTGATAGAATTACCAAGACCCTATCCCTAATAAATGAGCACACCCCAAAGTAGTGTGCAAATCTGGTAACAAAGGGCCCCAGGAAAGTCCATCTAGCCTGGCTTGGACTATGGCCCCGGCTTGGGTCAAGGGAATTTTAAGTAAAGCAACTTCCCTCCAGGCTTTAGCTTAACACCTAAGAGAAAAAGCTTCAGAGCAGAGCCTGCTTTCTGGTTGGATGTTGAAGTAAATTTAGTCAGGCTTTGGCCTCTCTGACTAGAAAAAAAAAAAAAAAAACACAGAGACCAGAAGTGTTAATATTGCTTATTTCAGTTATATGTTTTGAGATTAAAAAAAAAAAAATCCTGCATTATTACTCTGGGCACAGATGTCCAATTAGGTAACTTTGTTTTAGTTTCTTCAAGGCCGTATTTTTTTCTCTTTATCTGTCTTAAGTATAAAAATGCTTAGAAACTGAGGGAGGGGGAGGATTCCTTTCAACAGACAAGTGAGTGATTCCCTTGCTGTATGGAATTCTCCCTGTGATCACAGTATAGCCCTGAATAAAGAAAAGCTGGCTCTCTCAGTTCTGATTCAACCACAACGCGAAGTTTGATTTCTTCCACAATTGTATTGCCCTAAAGGATCAGGCCAATACTCAGGATCTGAATATTGTGCTGTTACACAGGAGGGTGTGGTGTACTATTGCACATGCACACATAAAAATCAATTAAGCACACACTCCCTAGGTGTATACACTCCTATTAGGCATACACACTCACACTACCAGCTCAGGCACATACACTATACACCCCAAAATTAGACACAGATAACTAATTTGTATATTAGTTAAAAATGAAAGTATATGCTGTCGAAGTATATGCTGTGGTCTGCTTGGAAATAAGTAAGAAACTCCTGTTGTGTTTACCATAGGAAGCTAAAAAGCAAAGAAAGTTATTTCTCTGCCAAAAAAGGGAAATAATTACAGCTCTTTGTTCAGAAAAAAGAAGACAAAAGTGTTTGCTGTGGAGTTTATAAAGTGTAAGGACCAGTGTAGGATATAGCAAAGTAAAGTGTTATGCAAGCAGTATAGCTTCACAAAAGATCAAAAACAGTTAGTAAATGTAAGAGAGACACTGTGGAATCCCATGTGTATCAGAAAATAGAAGCAAAGTAGCACAGAAAGAAACAAGGTATGTTACTAGACATCTATTCAAGCAGTAGCAGAGAATTTGTAATCAGAAGTAAGAGGAGAAACCTGGTTCTCTTCCCCCTGCTTCTCGAGAAAAGGAAAGAGCCTAATAGAGATAAAGATTGTTAACAGCTGTGGAAATGAAGATCAGTGCCCAGAATTAGTTTGAGTTACTCTGAGCAGGGAAAAAGGAGTAAACATATCAGAGGGAATTGGCTGAGGTCATTGCGGGACCCCTGGCATGGCTTTACCAGCACTCATAGTGCTCTCATGTGGTGTCAGAGGACTGGAAGAGGGCCAATGTGGTTCCCATCTTCAAAAAGGGGAGGAAGGAGGACCCAGGAAACTATAGGCCAGTTAGTCTTACCTCAATCCTGGGCAAACTTTTTGAGAAAATTATACTGGTGTATATCCACAAGGAGTCATCAGGGGAGATTATGCTTAGGGGCAATCAACATGGGTTCATTAGTGGCAGGTCCTGTCAGACCAACCTGGTGACCTTCTATGACAAGATCACCAAATCCTTAGATGAAGGGGTAGCAGTGGACATAGTCTTCCTGGACTTTTGGAAGGCCTTCGACACGGTCTCTTACCCTGTTCTCATTAAGAAACTGGGGGACTGTGGTGTTGACACCCACACAGTCAAATGGGTCGTCAACTAGCTGGAGGGCCATCCCCAGAGAGTGGTAGTGGATGGGTCATTTTTCACCTGGAGGGATGTGGGCAATGGGGTTCCACAGGGCTCGGTCCTTGGGCCCGCACTGTTCAACATCTTCATCAGTGATTTGGACAAGGGGGTAAAAAGCACCCTGTTCAAATTTGCTGATGACACTAAGATGTGGGGAGATGTGGGCATGCTAGAAGGGAGGAATAGGCTGCAATCAGACTTGACAGGTTACAGAGGTGGGCAGATGAGAATAGGATGGGATTCAACACCGACAAGTGCAAGGTGATGCAACTGAGGAGGAACAACTGGCACCATACCTATAGACTGGGGAACTCCCTTCTCATCAGTACAGAAGCAGAAAAGGATTTTGGAGTCATCATTGATGCCAAGACGAACATGGGCTGGCAGTGTGGGGATGCAGCCAGGAAGGCCAACCGCACCTTGTCATGCATCCACAGATGCATCTCAGGCAGGTCCAAGGAGGTGATACTCCCCCTCTACGTGGCACTGGTCAGGCTGCAGTTGGAGTACTGCATCCAGTTCTGGGCGCCACACTTCAAGAGGGATGTGGACAACATGGAGAGGGTCCAGAAGAGGACCACTCGCATGATCAGGGGACAGCAGGGCAGGCCGTACGAGGAGAGACTACGGGACCTGAACCTGTTCAGCCTCCACAAGAGAAGGCTGCAAGGGGATCTAGTGGCCTGTTACAAACTAGTCAGGGGGGATCAGCAGGCACTGGAGGGGTCCCTGTTCCCCTAAGCACTGCCAGGAGTGACCAGGAATAATGGTCACAAGCTGGCAGAGGGTAGATTTAGGCTAGATATCAGGAAGCGTTACTTCATGGTCAGGGTGGCTAGGATCTGGAACCAACTTCCAAGAGAAGTTGTTTTGGCTTCTACCCTGGGGGTCTTGAAGAGGCGGCTAGATGTACACCTTGCTGGGGTCATTTGGCCCCAGTACTCTTTCCTGCCATGTTTGACCCTTAGAGACTATGAAACTATGTTTTGGTTTTTTGTCTGCAGAGGCATAGTTTAAAAGTTTCTTTTTAGGGTAGGAAAAGTTTTCTTGAATGGATTGTGTGTAGTGTGTAATTTGTCACCCATGGTCTTTTGGGGGAACTTTCTTAGTCCTAAAGTGAAGCTTATTAGATTATACAGCTGTAAGAGAGAGAAATTTGAGGAAAGAATTAGTGTGTGGAGAGCAAAGCAGGAAGGAGCCACTGATAAGAATGAATTGTAAAGCCTATAGCCCTGAAAAAGTTATGGTTAAGGTCTCTGAAGGAAAAAAACCCCTAAAAGTGAAACCAAGAAAAAATGTAAGAATTCTAGAAAGTTGTTAGAGAGAGAAAAAGAAAAAAATCTAATAAAAAGTCTGCACAACCCTAAAAGACCAAGTAATCTAGCAGTCCAGAAAAGAGGCACAGAGAAAAATCACTGTTAGAGTTGCCAGAGCCAAGAGCCTGCAATCTCAACTGACCTGAGGAAAAGCCAAAAAGCCCAGAAGTTAGAGTCTGTGCCCATAAGAAATCAAGAAAAACAATGTAGGAGAGTAAAAAGTTTAATCCTAAGTATAACCTGAAACTGCCACCTTCCTAAGTGTGGTCAGTGTAGTAAAGCTACTTGTAGCAGGGCAAGCTCTGTATCCTTCATTAACAAACAGCTAAGGAGGGAAAAAACCCTTAGTGCAAGCCAAGGAAAAAAGTTGTGGGGCATAAAACACCCGTCACTTTAAGAGAAGAACACTGCTGTAAAAGCAGCCTGTGCAAGAAGGATACTTTTTTGCATAAGTGCCAACCTGGCTATAAGGCAAGCAAAGCCAGCCACAAGCTTAAGAATAAACTAACCAAAATGGGTGAGCCCCTTCTTTTTTGTTCTTGTATTTTACTGGAGGAAATCTTCACTGAAGAAGTTTGCTAAGTTCAAGAATAAATCAAACGTAACTGTGTTATGTGTAGTGAATGTGTTTTAATAAGTTTTTAGAATGCTATTATTATAAGTAATTGTAAGGACAACCATGCTAGACTATAAAATGTAAAGCAACAATTTTGATAAGCTATGAAATACCTAAAGAGTGGCTACAAAAATAATGTCAGGCAGAGCATTACATTCATAAACGCCAGAATTCAGCTGTATCAAAAATTAAGAAGACTACTAAATTGTTTGTTTTATTGTTATCCTTTTCTTCCCCCACTTTTTTGTGTGTGTATATATATGCTGCATTTATAAAAAGCAAATAAATTCAGCTGCATATTCATGCCAATCAAAAAGCAAAAAATATTCCTATAGTACCATTGTCCCAGTTCCTGACTTAGTCTCAGGCTCAAAAAATGAGTAGCCTAAGCACTCTCTCACTCATTTCCAATGATGGGCATAAAGGTCAGCTCTCTGTCTGAGCAACGCACAAGCACCATCTACCTTGCCAGGCCCAAAGGATGTATTGTGTGAAGAAATTTCATAGATTTCATAGACATCAGGGCTGGAAGGGACCTCGGGAGATCATCGAGTCCAGCCCCCTGCCCAAAGGGCAAGAAGTCAGCTGGGGTCACAGGATCCCAGCAAGATAAGCATCCAATTTACTCTTGAAGGTGTTCAATGTAGGTGCTTGAACCACCTCCGCTAGCAGACTGTTCCAGACCTTGGGGGCTCAGACAGTAAAGAAATTCTTCCTTATGTCCAGCCTGAAACGGTCTTGCAGGAGTTTGTGACCGTTCGACCTCGTCATCCCTTGGGGCGCTCTGGTGAACAAATGTTCCCCCAGATCCTGGTGGTCACCCCTGATAAACTTATAGGTGGCCATCAGATCACCCCTGAGCCTGCGCTTTTCCAGGCTAAAGAGTCCCATGGCTCTCAGCCTGTCATCGTAAGATCTGTTTTCCTGACCTCTGATCATGTGCGTGGCTCTCCTCTGGACTCTCTCAAGCTTCTCCACATCCTTTTTGAATTGTGGAGCCCAAAACTGGATGCAGTACTCCAGCTGCGGCCTCACCAAGGCTGACTGATGACATCTGTAGAATTGGCTGGGTTTCTCTTTTGGTGCCTATACTAATTCTGTGAGGGAGTGTTAGGGTGGCAATAAATTGGATTATTAGGGAGCACTGGATTTGCAGCTGAATACAAGGCATGACCTGTGTCCTAGCAGAGATGCTGACCACAAGGCAGATTGATAGCTAAGCCAGCTATTTGCTTATGCTAATTAGTCATTTTAACTGTGTCAACCGTTTTCTGAGAAGAAAGCAGCAAGTGAATTTTTGTGAGTCTGTGTGCTGTGAACCAGCTACAGTGAGGAATGAGATAAGACAAAGGGGCCCAAAAAGAGTGAAAGATAGTACAACATGAGACAAAAACAGACTGGAATGTAAAAAACAACATGTAATTGGTAACGGAATACAAGATGAATGGTGAAGAAGCCTACTGAAGCTTCCAGGTTTTGGTCAAAGTCCACCCATTGACCAAAGAGCAGGAGTCAAGGTCTTAGATATGTGCTCATAGCAAGAAGTCATGTAAATGAATTAAGTGCATAGGCAATTCCATGCTAATGAAGGAAATAGTAAACAAAAGCAGAGCTTGAGATGGGAGGAGAAATGGGTGGAACATAGGAGGGGCAAGGGTAGAATAAAAGTTAATAAACATGAACCAAAGTGTATAAATATGGGGAAAAACTATTGTTCGTGGTTGCTTCCCATATGCCATCAGTGTGGGAGCTAGTCCGAAGCTGTCTCCATTCTGAATAAAGCTATTATGAGCAATGTGTGCTGGTGTTTGCTCCCTGCTTTGCTCTGGCTAATGAGTAACAGGATCCATGGGTAATTGGAATGTTGTTTCCCTGGTCGTTGAGCACTGCATGTAGTTGGGGCATAACAGAGATGTGCAAAAAAATAGCAGCAGCTGAGTTGCCACCTTGATCACTGATGGCAATTCAGCTATTGGCACTACCCTGTACAATGTTGCTGACCAGGCTGCTCAAGTGTACACTTACATTTTACCTCAGCCTTAACTCTAGGTTTCAATTCATTGCCTTCTAAATATCCATCAACATATATTAGAAAAATCAAAATTTATTAACCAGCTTTTAAATTTAGCCTGAGTAATTTTCAGCTTCTGCAAAAACAGCTGAAATCAGTATAGTAGTGATAATATGGGGTTTTTTCCATCAACCTGCTTGATATATTATTTTTGCATGACTCAGAAAGTGCCATTGTTTCTTATGGGAACTATGAATTCTGGCTACTATGGTCAAATACTAATGACATAAACCATCAATGTCACATCATTTGAAGATAACACTAAAATATAACTTTCATCACTAATCTTCTTATATTTGAAAAATAGCCAAGTGGCATGTATGATATTGGATTTTATGACACATTACAGTATGAATATGTTTGACCTTATAAACCAATTTTATGCTATATATTGTGTTTTTATAGGGCTTAATGTAGTACCACATCCTTTAAATCACAAGAGGCTATGGAACTTCATAAAGATTACAACCTAGATGAGATCATTAATTGGCAGAATGGTAAAACTTCCTGAAATTATGAAGCAAAGAAATAGCAACTGAATTAAGCTATTATTCATAATATAGGATTTATAATATAACAGATTTAACAATAGGATTGTCAATAACATCTATACAAATTTGCTGAATTTTAGATATGAGGTTGTTTGTCCAATTCAATTTTATAAAAGGAAGTTGAAAATGTTGCTAATTATAATTTTCTTTTTGGAAAACGTGACTCTCAGAGAAAAGAGGACGAAAAAGTCCAGTCTTCTGCCTCAACTTCAGTTATGTTTCTTATCACTTTAAGAACCTCCTAACTTATTTGGAAAAAAAATGGATATTGCAAGCATGGTGAATATGTTGTATTTCAGTAATAAAATGGAATTAACATTTATGTAGAGATTCTAAAAGTAATGTTCCTCAAACTCTTTTTGTTAAAACATTTATTACTGAAATCTTCCATTTCATAGGAATGGCTCTCTTATTTTGCTAACAAAAAATAAATGTTAATTCACCATGAATTACTGAAGACAAAGATTTTAATTTTATTGGAGAAAACCGTGACATTTTCACTAGAACTTTTGAAATAAATCATGTCCCCTCCTTTTTTTTTTTCATTTTGTGACCAAGTCCCCAAAGATTTTTTTTTTATTAAGGAGTAATACTTACATTCCCAAACTGTCATTTTGAGGCTGCTCTCCAACCATACTCTCATTTGACCAAAGTATAAACAAATTTATCATCAAACTGAATTAAGTGAAATCACTTAAAAGTCTCAAAACCTTTTAGGCCTATTTGCATATGTCATTGTGTGTAAGTCCAACAGAGTACAAACTTCTTAAGGTTGTGGGCCAAAATGCACGTTCACTAAACATGAAATATATAAAATGTTTGTTTCTTAAGGAGTTTTAGAATTAATGTTTGGAATACTGCAAGTGATTCTATGTGGCAGGGCAGGTGATTTCAAATACTTATTGAATATTTTCAGTAATAGTTTCTATCTTGCTAATTTAATGAGTAGCTTTTTGAGCTAAATGGCTAGCAAAAGTTTGATTTCTTGGAAATTAAGAGCAGGATTGGGTGATGAAAGGAATTATTGTTGATGCAGCTCTGTTTCATTTACAAAGTCATGCAATCAAACAACCAAAGGCATTTGTTTCCTATCTCCCAGGGTCTCCTACCAACATTAGAACTTGACATTATAATAGCAAGCCTATCTCTGCACTATAGCTCAGACTATTTCTGCTTCTGAGTAGTATCTGTGCTTATCAGATAGACCTGTCTCACCTACAAATACCCCTCCCCAAAACAATATGTAGCCAACACCAGAGCATTTAAATTCTTGAACAGACTTGTTTTAGCCATTATTTTAGGTAGAAACATGTGCTTAAGTTGTTTACAATTCTCTTAAATGAGCACAGTGATCAAATTTACCAAAGCCAACAATATTGAACTCAGTCTATAATAGCATAAGAAAATAAGAAATGCAAAACAGGTCAGACCAACGATACATTTAGCGTAATATCCCTCCTTCAACAGTGACAGAAGTGGATGCTATTGAAGAAGAGCACTATATCTAGAGTGATCTGTGTCCTATTCATTTGCTTAGAGATGCCAGAGGAAGCATCTCTAACCATTTTGTTCAATACCTATTAATGCATCTATTATCCATGAATGTATCTAGTTCCTTTTAGAACCTGGCTATATTATCTGCCTGTAACACCACCTATGGCTGTGAATTCCCCAAGTTAACTACATTTGTATAAAAAGTACTTTTTCTTGTTAGTTTTACCTACTAATTTCAGTGGATGCTCCCTAGTTCTAATTTCATGAGACTTGTTGAACAACTGTTCCCTGTTCACTTGGTTCACACCCTTAATTTTTTTGAAAACTTCTATCATGTGCTTCCCTCCAAATCTTGTGCTTTCCAAAATGAATGAAAAAAATAATTTAGTATTTGCCTAGTAATTGAGTGAGTAAATAAATGGCCAATTTAAGTGTATTTGTCAGAGGGGTGCATTATTCCACTTATCTGGTTAAAAATCATAGGCATCATGGAACTTTTCATGAATTGTTATTTATATCAGCTGATGAAATAATTCTGTATCTGACACAAGAAGAAACAATACCTTATATTTGCAGTCTCAGTCTTATAATAAAACTCAGGTTGGGAGTCAGAATCCCCATCACTGTATCAGTAGTTATGGTTACTGAAAAACTGTAGTTCATACTTGGCAAATATTTAGAAAAACTAACATTTATGTGGAAATTGGAACTAATACATCATACTTCTCAGCACCAGGACTCAATCTATTGCCCAGTACAGTCAGTGGGAAAACTCCTGTTTACTTCATCAGCATTAAACTGGCCTTCTAGTTAAGGTGTACGTGATAAGTTTGACACTATAACAGGTGCATTCAACCATGATGCACCTAAAACATTAAGAAACAAATAAATGACTGACATGCTTTTATTTTCTTTTACGAATCTTATATGTGTATGTACTTTGTCACCATTTTTGTTTTTATTGAAAAATAGTCTTATGAAATGTTTAAAATTATTTTATGTAAAAAGTTGACAGTCTAACTACTTTTAATTTTTTTATTAGTACCTAGAATGGTTGATTGTTTAATCGGGTTGGGGTAAGGCTTAGTTTATTATAATCATGGAGCTGTATTTCTCTCTGCCATATAGTAGTTTGTTATCTTCATAAATACTCCTGTTCAATGGCCATGAACAAACCTTTGCAGATCTCTGAAAAGAAATAGGGATGCTTACTCAAGTAAGCCTGGAGCATATCCCCATCAAACTGCCAAGATGTAATTGAAATGGGAGGACTGGGTAGGTAGTTTGCTATGACCCTTTTAGCACTTATTTCAACTTGGATATGCTTTTTTCCTGTTTTTTTTTTAAAGTTGATTTATTATAATTCATTTAATACACCACAGGAAGCAAATGGTGACATTCATCAGTCCTACACTACAAAGTAGCAGTAAGGCTTCTCTTATACATATGTCTTATTTACAGAACTACTTTCAGAAAGTCTAAATTTTCTTTTTCTTTCTCTAACATGAAGGAAGAAAACCCCTCTGAGATTAAAGTTTCCTACTCAGAAAAGCTTATTTGTGATCTTCAGTTTCAAGAGTGTTTATACTACTTCATCCTGTCCAAATGAAAATTTAGCAAAATCTGTTAGAATGTTAGACACATCTGTAACAAAAACATTAAATGATCAGTTTAATTTCTGTGTCCCATTCAGGCATTAACTTCTTGTAGCTGTATCTAGGGAATAGGTTAGAAGGATAAAAGAGAGGCATTCCTGGGAGTGGTGAAAGCAAAGAACAAAGAGGGACGGGGAGTGCCATTTACACCCAATGACTATGATACATATGACAAGAACAAAAAATAAAGCACTGCCTGCTGAGAATTAGGTGGAATGAATTAGGAATCCTCTATGGGCATGATGGCAACAACTCTCTCTCTCTTCAAAGCAGAAATGATTACTAGTTGGAATAAGTGTTTATTTCCTTTGTTTTAATATGCAAATACAAAATTATTGCTATTGAGAAGTATAATAGTATTTTTAAAAGAAAAAGAAAAAAGTGTCGAAACATATGATCCAAGAATAATGTGTATTTGTGCACATTTGTTTATCCCATAGATTAGGGAAAGCTCTAATATATTTAATGTCCTTTTAAAAGGATACTAAGCGCTGGCTTGACTTCAACTGTCTATCTGGAGGTGAAATCCCATGATGCTAATTCATGGGGCAAAATACTTTATATAAATTTACATAAATGTATATGCTTTATATAAAGTTTCAGTACAAATGCCCCATATCACTGTTCTTTTACCTACAGCACCTGATACCTATCCATGTGTGATCCTGAAGGCATATGTGGGAATAAAAAACAAGGTGGTAAGAGACAGGGACATTTCTTAACTGCCATTTCCTAAAGTAGAGGGCGTATAAAAAGTGAAACCTTCCAGTAGCAGTTTGAGGCATAACTAGGGGTAAGTGACAGAGGCACATGACCTGGGCACCAAATTAGGAGGAGACTTAGAAATGCCCTCAACCCCAGGAAAGTCTATGCCCCAGCAGCATTGCTATGTGGTGAATTCCAAAACAGTTTATAGAAGCTGTTGCTTTAAGAGCAACAAAGCTGGGGCAGGTAGTGTGTGCAGGTTGACTGCAGCTTAGATTGGAATTGTTTAGAAATTTGCATCATGAGTAAAACTGGTGCCCCTCTGCCTTGATCCCCCCTCTCAAGGCCCCTGCTTCATACAATCCCATACTCTCTCAAAACCCACCCACACTCTTGGAAGCCAGTCCCACTGCCATCACCCTTCCTCCTGCAGGATTTGCTCCAGGCACCAACTTGGCCTGTTATGCTGCTGGTTTTAGGTGCGACATATTGTAACTCTTCCTGGTTGTCACTGGGTTCATATATGAAGTACTTTTGAAAATATGCCTTTTCCTTGGCTACGTTACTGCATTCCATGCATGTACTATAACTGTCTACAGCTCTGGTGTCTAGCTGTTGGATGTGTTCCATATTATTGGAGTCCCCTTTGGAAATAGAAAGTACTTCTGTTCACTCTTCTGGTAACATTAGTGAACATTGCATAGCAGTAGGATAAAATGCAGGGTGTTCTTTTTAATCCCCATTCTTTTTTTTTCTGCTCCATATTGTTTAGTAGCAGAACCACCATGGATAAACCACAAAAACAAGTTAAAATAATATTGCAGAATGCTTGCAGTGATAACTCAGGCAAAGGGAATTATAAAGGGATAAATGAACCACTAGGGTTCTTGGTTCTTAGCTCTGTATTAGACCATTAATTCCTCCTTGCTAGTTATTAATTCTTAGGGCACATACTACGGTTAGGCTTGTATTCTGAACTTTATAAACTTGTAGCTTATGAAAAGAGAAAGGCAAGCTAAATACAATCTAAATGGCCCAAATAATGCCTATTTAAGTCAATTGAAAGTTGCGACTGACTTCAGTAGATTGTGGTTCAGATTCTCAGTGATTTTAAAATACATTGGTTTTCCATCTGTGCACAGAGCAGCTATGGCATAAGTAAGGATGAGTAGCAAGAATAGTTTTACATTACCCACAAATATACCAGAGCAATGAATTAGCAGAGCCACCTTCATGGTAAGAGGGGATAAGTGAATAGTTACCTTTCCATGTGAACACTTACCTTCTTGGTGGGTATCAGGAGCAGATCCAGAGTGGGATTAGGCATTTTAATCATTCCCCAACCCTGCCCCCTATATTTTTGGCTATTCCACATGTAGCTCTCAATGTGGGATCTGGTCAGAACATCTGTTTTTGTGTGGCTTTGAAGCCCAGGAAGTAAGTGCTGCCTCCACCAAACTTCCCCTCCTTTCCCCTGTACACCCCACTTACTCCATTCCTGGATCTGCTACTGGTGGGTATGTTTCCATTGCATTGAATTCAGTGAGTGCGGTTTGTGTTGACATATTAAATACAGCTTTAAACTAGCTGGGTCAGGTTTTGTTAGGACTTTTATTTTAATAGCACAGAGCTTAACAATGTTTAACTGTCTCAGCAATTTACCTAACTTCTTGAGTAGGTTTTGCACTAAGTTCTGTACTATTGAGGCTATAACTGGGTAGTTTAAAGCTAGCCACTGTGTAGATGGTCCTAAAATGAACAATGAAGGGGAATTGTAATACAAGCTTTTGTCATGTGTGACTATGCACTACAAATTGGACTGAGGCCACCAATTCAACACAACTTCAGGAATACATTTAAAGGAATGTTAATCATTTCAATTAATTACACAATTTTTATTAGGGAGAAGAGCTTGTTGCAAATTAAGAAAATATTTTGACAATAGCTGTTTGTAGGTGAAAAAATGTGAAATTAAAAAATCTCAATTAATGCTGCTTGAGAATGAAGATTTTTAAAGGTTTGAATATTAACTGTGTGGCAGTGAACCCTTGGTGCCTGCCACATTAAGGACTGGGAGCAGGCAGCTGGCAGGTACTTAATGAGGGCAACCATTTTAAAGCCTGGCTCTCAGGGCTGGAGGCAGTAGTCTGCTGCTAGCAGGCAAGCAGGTAACATCTTATTGAGCTGATCTTGGAAAATCTTGGAGGTAAGGGCAGGAACTATGGAGATGGCAAGAGACTCCTGTTCCTGGGCATGACATAAAACTGTACCCTGATGTGGAAGGGGTCTCTGGCAGGATTATCTGTGGCTGGACAGCCCCCAAGAAATACCAGACCAGTTATCCCCCATCCTCCCACAGTGGAAGCCAGATAGGAGTGCCCTAAGCCCAGCACCCACCATCTGGTCGGTGATTGTGAGAGCAGTGGGGGCCAGGAACACTAAGAATGAGGCATTTGAGCCCAGCAGGACTGTAAGACTCTGGAAGATCCAGGAGTGGGTAGTGTTGGTATTGAGGCCTGCGCAGAGTAGGATGCAAAGAGGCACTCAAAGGACTATGCATGTGTGGGCTGCGTAGTAGGCCTGCTGAGGTTGGCTTGAAGGTCTGCACTGGAGGTGTACTGAGTAGGGCTACAAGGGTGGCTTGAAGGGCAGTATGTGGTTCAGCCCCATAAGTGAGATGACCCGGTGAGAGGATAGGAGAAACATCAGCCCAAAGTTTGGCACAAAGACAAGTTCAAGTAGAGTAGGGGAGCTCAGGTGAACCAAAGGTGCTGCGTATGCCATGCCAGACTGAGAGTAGTGAAGTCTGATGGCCAGGAAGAGTTGCTCAAGGGAGCAGAGCAGTAGAAAGTGGCCTAATGATGCGTGGTATGCTAGAGGCCCCTGTGAGAGGACACAGTGAGTGAGTGTGTAAGAGGACCAACAGTTAAACTGAGTTTGCCCCAGCCTAAAGGTGGGGAGCAATAGTAATCTGGATGCCATCTGTGACATTATGGGAAGTACAGAGCTGTGGATGACACCTCTTTGCATTGGGGCAAGGAATGGGCAGTCTCCAGCTTATGTTATCAATTAGAATATCAAGTCATGATAGGCAAGATGGGGCAGGCTGCCATAGACAGGCGGGTGGGCTGACATAAGACTCAGCCCCCGGGTGGCTCCCTGTCACAAACTGTTAGATCAAAGCTTCAAAGACTAAGCACTCAATCATGTACTTAAATTTAAATAGAGCAGGAACTGCAAAGGTTGAAGGATCTGATTTGCTTAAAAATACCATTCAAAAGGGTTGCAAAAGGTATGCTTCAGAATCTTAATCATATAAACGCTTTTTTAATGTTCCTTTCTACAGCACACTAGCCATGTATTATTAAACTATTTCCAGGCATTATTTATATTATTCTCTTAAATGCAGGATAAATAACTTGTAATCTTATCATCAAATGCCTGTCAAATATTCTGGAACTTTTTTTTTTAAATTGAACTGGAGTAAGTTTCTTTTACAAGGACAAGGAGCACACTGACTATGAAAGATGTTTATATTGCCTCCAAGCTGACTTTCTAGGACTGTAGCTGAGCAAATAAGGTCTGATTGCTTATTACTATTCTGTTGCCCTGAGGGGTCAGGCCAACACTGAGGATCTCAATATTGCATTATTACACAGGGAGGTATGGTGTACAATTGCACATGCACACACAAATATCAATGAAGCACACATACACTAATTAGGTGCTTACATACCTACTAGGCATACACACTCACAGTACCAGCTCAAGCACATACACATCCAAACCAGCCTAGGCACATGCATACCTATTACCAATTTAAGCCCATACACACTACACACACCAAATTTATACAAAGCCAGATGCCAGATACCAACACCTGCACATTCAATACACGTATGTGGATTACTAATTTCTATACCACACACACACAATGATATCTATATAAGTATTTGTAAATGTATTCACTAATTTACACACACAACACCCACCTAGACATACACACAGGTGAGTTCCTAATTTGGGTGTTGTGTGTGTGTGTGCGTGCGTGTGTGCGTGCGCGCTTGGTGTACTTGTGATACCTGGGGAAAGTTTTTAAGGTAAGAAGATAGAAGTGTAGGGGGTTAAAGTTACCAGGACCGGGATTAGAACCAGTAGACTAGAGGGGCTTGGGCTGAAGAACTGAGGCTCGGGGGTAACTTTAGGTTAATTGAGCTTAATTGATTAAAAGACAACCTCCAAAGCCTGCAGAACAGGGAAGCATGCCAGCACAGAGTCCAGGACTGGAGCCAGAGATATGGAGGAGCTGAAAAAGTAGATGGGGAGGGGGGGAAATGGGACCAAGGGAAAGTGTGGGTGTTAAAGAGGGGCTCTGGATGTGGGGAGTCAGAAGATGGCTACGGGGCAGCTAGAAAAGTTGCAGGGAGTGGCAATAGGTGCTGGGAGCTGGAGAGAACTGCAGGATAGCCACAAGGAGCAAGAAAGTTCCAGCGGGGGCAGGATTACAGAAGTTACAGGGGAAGCCTGAAAATGGAGACGGACAGCAGGCAGCAGGAAAGCAGAGAAAGGTAGCAGAAATTCACAGGGAAAAGGCAGTAAGAACATGGAAGGCTGAGAGGTGGCAGAAAAGGGGAGATGGAATTGGGAGGGGATCAGGAAACTAGCAGAGAGTGTGGGGACTAGAGCTGAGAGAGAATGAGGCTGGAATTTAAGATGGAGAAGGGACTGGGATTCAGTAAAACATGACCCAACACAGGGTTGCAAATGACAGTGGTTTTATTGAACAGGGGAGATAGTGACATAATGCCAAATTGGTTCCCTTTGTTGCCTGCACAAGGTGCCCGAGGGAGGCAACAATTGGGTTTGTAGCCCAGTGTGCGTCGCGCCAAATAAACACACTGGGGGAGAAGCAGACAGAGTTTATTTGAGCTCAAGTAAAAGGCACAGGGAGACTGTATTGTCTCAAATCCTGCACACCTAACCCTGCAACAGCGAGATCTTTATACCCCGGTCAGTTTCACTGTCAGTGATTTTCCACCCGCTAGCCCCCCTTTCCCTCCTCCCTCCTCCTTTCTCTCTCCGAGCGGTGCCCTTGCATTCCACAGATAACAGTTTTAGCTCGCCTGCTTTCCAAAAGGACAGGAGATTGCAGATGCCAGAGAAAGGGTTGCAAAGGTTGGGCAAGGGGGGGGCTTTGGCTCTTCTGAGCCTGGAGCAGAAGGACTTCCTCGACACTTGTGGTCTTCCATCCCTCTGAGTTACCCAGGGTTATGCCCAGTGTCACCAACAGCTCCCCGCTTTGAGAATACTCAACAAAGTTTTGGCTGAGTTTTCTCATATTCTGAAGACAAAAAGTAATTGAGTGTTTGAAGATTGGAATCTTCAATGCAAGGGTATAATGAGGCGCTCGGGGAGGGGGATGCACAGACTTTGTGCAGGAGGGCGTTACAGCACGCAAATAAGAGGAGAGTAATTAAACACAACACAACACTGGTGATCAGGAGGTAAAGGATGCCCGCTCCTAGGCCTCCAAGGTTGGGCAACCAGCTCCAGAAAGAATCAAAGACAGTGGGTTCACGTTCCTGACTTTTCCACAACTCAAAAGCCTGTTCAGCTGACAAAATGTGTTTGTTTATACCTTGGGAATTTTCAGGGAGATAAGTACAACATTCGTTCCCAATTAAAGCACATACCCCGCCCTGAGAACCTAAAACATAATCTAGGGCCTGATGGTTTTGAAGAGATAATACACGAAGTTGATAAATCTTGGAGTTAAGGCTCTTTTCAATAGCTAAAGTGTCATTAGCAAATTTTGTAAGGAACGTAGAAAGTTGACGATACAGCTTGGCTAACCGGCCCACTCCGTACGCTGGGAGAAAGATCATGCCAAGTCTGTCTCGTGATGAATCCAGTTCTTGTGTCCATCGACCTTTGCCGCTGTGTGGGAAACTAGTAGAACAGTGTGAGGTCCTTTCCACTTCTCTTGGAGGGGCTCATCCTTCCAGGTCCGAATGAGCATGGAATCTCCGGCTGTAACGAGTGGACTGGAGCATCCAGCGGAAGAGGCTGCAAGTCTTTAGTGTACCTATGGAGAGAAGAAAGAACAGCAGACAGAGAGCACATATACCATGACAAAATATTACATCCTATTTCCCACTCCCCTGCTAGAACCGGTGTCCCGTTCATAGGCCATGCCCTTCCAAACATAATCTCAAAGGGGCTAAGCCCTAATCTTCCCTTGGGGAGGGCACGGATATGAAGCAAAGCAAGGGGCAAAGCATCGGGCCATCGCAGAGAGGCCTCCTGGCAGATCTTTGATAGATGACGCTTGAGGGTCTGATTTGTACGTTCTACTACACCACTAGCTTGTGGTCGCCATGCAGTATGGAGTTTCCAGGGGATCTGTAAGGCATCTGAGATGTTTTGGATCATCTTTGAAGTGAAATGTGTTCCGTTGTCAGATTCCATCCACTGGGGAAGTCCGAAGCGGGGAATAACTTCCTGGACGAATTTTAGAGCTACAGTCTTGTCTGTACAATTGCGACATGGAAAGGCTTCAGGCCATCCGCTGAATCGATCTATTATAACAAGGAGATACTTAAATCCTTGAGTTCGGGGGAACTCAGTAAAGTCTATTTGCCAAACCAGTCCGGGGCCTGGAGTAGGTTCCAAAGTGGCTGGAGGTGCTGAGAGACTGGGTCAAGGGTTATTCTTTTGACAAATCGAACAGCTGGCCTGTATTTGGGAGGCCAGAGGTCGAAGTCCAGAGGTTAGAAAATATTCGTTCACCAACTGAGTGAGAGCTTCTTTTCCAGCATGTGTAGTTTGATGTAGCCGTTGCAACACCGGCTGGGTCAGACTCTTTGCTAGGAGGATCCTCCCGTCCATGGAGCAGAGCCATCCCTTCTTTTCTTGGAGACCAAGCTTGTCGGCTAGTTCTTTTTCTTCATATGAGTACTGGGGATCCGGGAGCTCCCCCACTGATGGAATGAGAGCATGCATAGGGATGTCAGCAGGTCTTGGCGTCCTCAAGGTGGCAGCAATTTTAGCTTTTCCGTCTGCCCGGGCATTACCCCTGGCTACGTCTTGATCCTCTTTCTGATGCACCTTACAGTGCATTACTGCCACTTCCGAGGGAAGTTGAACAGCTTCCAGGAGTCGGAGAATTTGGGGTCCATACTTCACTGGGGAGCCTTGGGCTGTCAGCAGTCCCATTTGTTTCCATAGGCCAGCATGGGCATGCAGTACTCCAAAAGCATACCTAGAGTTGGTATAGATGTTGACTCATTTCCCTTTTGACAGTTCTAGCGCCCGGGTCAGGGCTACCAGTTCAGCAAGTTGAGCAGATGTTCTGGCGGGCAAACCCTTGGCCTCAACAACGTCATAGAGGGTCACTACAGCATAACCTGCCCTCCTTTGCCCTTCTACAACAATGCTACTGCCATCAGTGTACCACTCACAATCAGCATTCAGAAGTGGCTGATCCTGTAGGTCTGCACGGCTGGAGTACTGTGCATCTATGATGTCTAGACAATCATGCTCTTGTTCTTCCGTTTCAGGTAAGAGAGTAGCCGGGTTGAGGGAGGGGCAGGGATGCAGAGTCACTTCAGGGTTCTCCAACAGCTTAGCTTGGTACCGAGCCACTCGAGCCTGGGTGAGCCAGAGACCCCCCTTCGCGTCCAGCAGAGCCTGGACCATATGTGGGGTATACACCTGCACGACTCCTCCCAGCATTAACTTTTCAGCTTCCTCAAGTATTAGGGCAGTTGCCGCAACTGCTCGTAAACACGCTGGCCATCCCTTGGCAACTGGATCAAGCTGTTTGGAGAAATAAGCAACAGGATGTTTCCACGCCCCCAACAATTGAGTAAGCATTCCCAGAGCCATCCCTTTTCGTTCATGCACATACAATTGGAAAGGTTTAGAAAGGTCCAGTAACCCCAGGGTGGGGGCTTCCATTAGTTTCCTTTTTAGTATCTTAAATGCCTTGTCGGCTTCTGGAGTCCAATAAAAGGGGTCATGGTCTGCCCCTTTCACACAGTCATATAGTGGTTTTCCCCATAGTCCAAATTCAGGGATCCATATTCTGCAAAAACTTGCCATGCCAAGGAACGTCCTGAGCCACTTACGATTGCTTGGGATGGGAACCTGGCATATAGCCTCCTTTCGCTTGCTTGAAAGCTGATGCTCCCCTTGTCTTATGTGAAATCCCAGGTATCGTACTTCGAGGAGAGCAATTTGAGCTTTATTTTGAGCCACCTGATATCCTTGAAGCCCAATAAAGTTCAGGAGGCTTACCGTGGCATTAAGGCAGGAGTTTATATCTATGGCAGCAATTAATAAATCATCCACATATTGTAACAAGAGAACTTCATGCTCATTATTCCACTCCTCCAAGTCTTTAGCTAAGGACTGGCCGAAAAGGGTAGGGGAGTTCTTAAATCCCTGGACTAATACTGTCCAACAAAGTTGTTTCTTAACCCTTTTTCTGTCCTCCCATTCAAAAGAGAAAATCTCCTGAGAGGGGGGGTCAACTGGAATCGTAAAGAAAGCGTCTTTCAAATCAAGAACTGAGAAATGAGTATACTGCCCCCCTATGGAGGCCAGCAAGGTATATGGGTTTGGGACGAGAGGATGAATAGTTTTAACCCGTTCGTTAACCGCCCTTAGGTCCTGCACCAGTCAATATGTGCCATCAGGCTTCAGTACCAGCAAGATAGGAGTGTTCCAGGCTGACTGACACTCTCGTAGTATGCTGTACTTTAGGAAACGGTCTATAGTCTCCTGCAGTCCCTCTCTGGCTTCCCTTTAGATTGGGTACTGCTTGATTCATACTGGACCTTTTCCTGGCAGTAGTTGGATATTAATGGGGGTTTGATATGTAGCCTTTCCAGGGACCCCCTCTGCCCACACCAAAGGGTATACCTGGTCTTACCACTGGTTCCACTCCTGGGGAGCGTTCATGGCCGAGGGTTCAACCGTGAGGGTCATTATCCATGCATTTTCAGGGGGCAATGTGAGGGTTATTTCATCCTGGGTTAAATGAAGTGATGCACCTAATCGACAAAGCAGGTCTCGTCCTAGCAGGGGTGTTGGGCAATCTGGAAGGTAGACTAATTTGTGAGAAAGAGCCCGGTCTCCCAGAGCACATTCTGCAGGAGCATACACTGGGCACTGAGTCTTTTTTCCCATGGCACTAACCACGGTGAGAGAGTCCGCTACGGGAAGTTGAAGAGGTTGATTTACAGCGGTCTGCGCTGCCCCGGAGTCTATCAAAAAATCAATTTCTGAATTCCCCACCCGCATTTTTACTCGGGGTTCCGGGGGTGGGGTGGTCCGTTTCCCCTGACACCCCTACTCCTGTCCTTCAGCTGTCATTACAGGAGTGCAGTCTCTCCCTTTCTCTGGGCATTCATTCTTCCAGTGTCCCTCTTGCCAGAATAAGGCACACTGGTTCCGTCCCAGGTGTCTTTCTTGTGGGCCAAGGCGCCCGCGCCCACGACCCCTTATACCTCTGCCTCTCCCACCTTCTTGTGGCCTTTCTCTGACTCCGGCCTGTACTGCTGCTACTAGCATTCTAACTTGTCTCTTGTCCTTTTCTCCTTCTCTGAGAGTATACGCCCTGTTTGCAGTTTCCAGGATTTGTGCTACAGACATACCCATTAAGTCTTCCTTCTTTTGTAACTTCCTCTTTATATCAGGGGCTGCACGGCTGGTAAAAATACCCTTTATAATTGCCTCCATCGCCTGATCATCAGGGTCTGCACTGGTATTTTGCCGAATGGCGTCCTGGATGCGCTGCAGGAATGCAACGGGACTTTCCTTCGGCTCCTGTACTATTTCATACAGCTTTGCCCAATTATTATGTCAGACAGCCGAGTGCCTGAGCCCATGAATAAGCAGTTCTTTGTAAGAGGTAAGACAGGTATGATTCACAGGATTGTTAGGGTCCCATCTAGGGTCTGCTAGGGAAACCACATCTGCCGGAACAGGAACATTGACAGGATCCCTTTCATGCCTCCACTGTGCTTCCTCCCTGGCTTTGGAAATAACTTGATTCCGCTCTACTTCAGATAATAAGGTTCGCATAAGGATATTACAATCATCCCAGTCAGGCTTGTGACTAGCTAAACATCCCTCAAAGACAGAGATAAACTTACTCGGGCTAGTTGAAAATTCTCCAGCCTGTGCTTTAAAAGCCGCCAGGTCCACTGGGTTAAAAGGTACATGGGTGTATACTTGGATGGTCTGGGCTGCATGCCTATCTGCCCCAGGCCAGGCTATTATAGTTTCAGTAAGTAAAGGATAAAATCCCACTGAGGGAGGAATCTCTGGGACTGGGGGCATCTGAACTTTATATGGTGGAGGTGTTAAAGCCGAAGGGGACGCCGACTCTGGCATTACAGTAATGGGGGGGGAATGCTGAGACTCAGCACTAACAACTACTGATCCTGTCGGAGTCAAATTACACTTCTGCAAAATATCTGTCTTGTTCCATAAAGCCATAAACAATTGTGCATACAAATGTTCATTCCACTTACCCATCCGCTGACAAAACAGGAGTAATTGGAGAATTGTATTGTAGTTAATTGACCCTTCCGGAGGCCACCTTTCCTGATCCTCCAGTTGATATTGAGGCCATTTCACTGTACAGAACCTTTTATGATCATTTTTAGTCATTAGATCTGACTTAAACAGTTTCCAATTTGTCAGAATGCATTCTATGGGTGTACACTGTACCCTGCCAACTGTACTCTGTCCCTGCCCCATACTCCAGGGAGACACTGGGCGTCCCCAGGTCCTACAGGGAGACACTGGGCATCCCCAGGTCTTAACAGACAATGCTCTGAGTTTATCCTACCTTATCCAAGGGACTGGTTTCACACCGTCACCCACGATCGCTTCTCCACTATTAGAGCACGTTGCACAGTTGTGCCCTCCGGGGTCGATCAAACCACGTCTCTGCCAAGGCCCCCGATGAAACCACCGGTGCGTGCTGGGCGTCGGTTGTTGCCGCAAGTCATCGACCCCAGGAGGGATCCGGGCAAGGTGAAATGTTAGCCTCAAGCCCCACATTGGGCCCCAAAACTGTTGCCGGCACAAGGTGCCCGAGGGAGGCAACAATTGGGTTCATTGCCCGGTGTGCGTTGCACCAAATAAACACACTAGGGGGAGAAGCAGACAGAGTTTATTTGAGCTCAAGTAAAAGGCACAGGGAGACTGTATTGTCTCAAATCCTGCACACCTAACCCTGCAACAGCGAGATCTTTATACCCCGGTCAGTTTCACTGTCAGTGATTTTCCACCCGCTAGCCCCGCTTTCCCTTCTCCCTCCTCCTTTCTCTCTCCGAGCGGTGCCCTTGCATTCCACAGATAACAGTTTTAGCTCGCCTGCTTTCCAGAAGGACAGGAGATTGCAGGCGCCAGAGAAAGGGTTGCAAAGGTTGGGCAAGGGGGAGGCTTTAGCTCCTCTGAGCCTGGAGCAGAAGGACTTCCTTGACACTCATGGTCTTCCGTCCCTCTGAGTTACCCAGGGTTATGCCCAGTGTCACCAACACCTTGTACACACACACGCACATGCAGCAGGGGTTAGAGAGGCTTGATGCAGGGGCTGAAGTCCAGGAGGAGAGAGAGAGACAGAGAGAGTCCAAATTGTAGGAGGAGGTGTGCAGGTAATATCTACCTATCCAGGCTGGAAAGGGGTCATTGTCCAGTAGATGTTGTCCAGAGTGGCGTTTTCAGCAGGGCCTCTGGGTGGATAGGTGGTGTGGCATGGTGGTGTTCCAGATGGAGAGAGCATCCCACTGGGTCTGTCTTCACTGTCCCTTTTTATAGGGCAAACCTTGTGTGACCCTAGTGACAGGAGGCATGCCCAGGCAAGGGTCAGCCCCTGGCATACTGAGCATATGTGGTCCATGCAAGGATGTGCAGTTTTGGGTGTCTGTAATGGTGAGAGTTGCTGGTTCTGCAGGGTCTTTTGTTTTTCAAATGCTGGTCTTGTCTCTGTTCCTGGGTGAGGTCTGTGGTTCCTGGATCAATCAATGTGAGGCCCAGTCGTTACAGGCCATTCAGTAGAGGCCTGCTACCATTGTATTTCAATCATTCCCAGTCACACTCACTCATTGGGGAACCAATTTACATGGGAGGGATACGTGACTCATACAGTTGCTACACACAGCGGATTCCCAGTCAGAGGACACAAGATGGAGATTTGACATAACTTTGGTTCACTTATAAACACAGGTATAAACCATACAATATCTATATGAAACAATAAACATTGATACAAAAATGATAATACAATATACAACAGTGAAAATCAATACAAACCTAATAATGATACAATATAAAACTGGGTATTCAAAACCAAAAACTTGCTACCAAAATAAAAATGTTTAAAGCTTATCCTACATTTTAGCTCACTTATACTTATCTATAGAGAATAGACAGGGAGAGAAAAAGTCAGAAATGGCTGCGGAAAGGGAGCAAATGCAATTAATAAAAGGAAAAGAAAACTGGGGATTTTGCTACAGTTCTAGGCATAGTAACACCCAATGAGTGTTAGTGTAAATGGCTCTGAGTGGGACTCAGAATGTATGGCAATGTTTTTCTCACACTTTTTGTCTTGAGTTTGAGAGGAGTGCTGGGGTTTGTGCTCAGGGCCACCCCAGACGGTCTGTGCTCTTTAATTGCTGTGTTCATCTGAGCTGCCTAAGTTCTCTAACTGAAAACTTCTATACTGCTGGAGTGAGACTGAATGGACAGGGCTTCCTTAGTGTCATCTTGCTCAGACAGGCAGTATAAATCTGTCAATGAAGTTCACATTATAGAAAGGATATTTCCTTTCACATCTACCTTGCCCTGAATATAGCTTTCCCTCTGAACCAAATTATCTTTGCCCATGGTGATCTTATCCATTACTCTGTTTTAATAATTGGTCTCTGAGGGCTCTTTCTGCTCTTGAGGGGTAAGGACTTCTGTTGGCATACCAGTATATGTTTGTGTTTTATATTTAAGATTAGGTGTATGTTTTTTCCTGTGAGAAGTGGAGTACCCACCTTTCCCTTGCATATCTTTTCTTTTAAGTGTTGTATGACCTTCCTAGATATTTAGCAATGAAATAAATGATTTGTACTTAATTTGATTTAAACTTTATTTACAGTAGACAGTGAATATTGTTAATAGCAATTGTATAGAAATTTTCCAGATGAATATTTATGAATGTGAACGATGAGTGCAGTGCATCCTGCTGTGCGTACTGCCACAAACATTTCTTTGTTCAGATATATTAATTTTGTCAAACTCAGCACAATTGAGAAATACCTTGGAGAAACAGCATACTGCTTGTTCGACATAGATATGTCCCTTCGACATCTTACAATAAAGACTTGAAACATACTGTTTTACTGGCAATAAAACAGAAATAATATCTTAATAAAATCAGAAAAAATAACTAACTACTCTAAATGTCTGAATTAAAGGGATAGTTGAAGTTACTTTGGGTTTAACTTTTAGCAATTTCTTGCTTTATTTCAGGTGTTCATTTATACTTAATGAAATTCAAGGAAACAAGGGTGTAATACTGATTTATTACTTGAAAGTTTGGTTTGAATCTATACTCTCTCTCACTGGTGCACAAAACATTTATGGAAGAAATAAATTAATTACACTGTCTCATTACAGTCAGTTAAAATGAATAAATCACTTGTATAAGGTCAGTTTTCTCAAGATTTATAAACAGTTCTAGTGGGTATTTTGCATTATAATATTTTATAATCATAGGGCACATCTACACATGCTGTTTTAAGGCACTTTTAGCTTGATTTGAGGTGCATTAAGGGCATATGTCTGCATGCATGTGCCCTTAATGTGCCTTAAAAATGATTTTTATGTTACCCATGCCTAAATTTGATACCTGCTGTTAGGGTGACAGCATTTGGATCTTGGAGCATTGGATTTGCAGCTGAATAAAAAGGCTATAACCTGTGGTCTAGCAGAGCTGCCAACCACAAGGCAAAATGGTATGTTAAAAGTAACATTGCAAGATGCTTAGGTAAGCATTTTCCTAACAATGTAGTAGTGTTGTAAGATATATAGCTCATTGTGTAAGAAGAACAGGATGAAGGCCACCAGCTATCGTTAGACGTTGAAGTATATTTTGCTTATGAAAGCTTATGCTAAGCTAGCCATTTGCTTATGCTAAGTAGCTATCTTAACTATGTCAACCATTTTCAAGTAAGTCTGTGTAAGTCTGTGTGCTGTGAATGAGGTGAAGTCTTAGGAATGTGGAGATGGTATAACGTGGGACTGAAACAGACTGGGATGTGAAAGACAACACACAACTGGTAACAGAATCTGAGATAAACATATACAAAAGGTGATTGGCAAAGAAGCCTCCAGAAGCTTCCAGGCTTCGGTCGAAATCCACCCAAGTGACCAAAAGAAGTGGGGTCAGGATTTTAGGCATGTGCTCATAGCAAAAAGACATGTAAATTAGTGAAATACATAGGCAATTCCAAGCTAATGAAACAAACAGTAAATGGGGGGAGCTTAAAATGGGAAGAACTAAGGGTGAAACAAAAGAGGGAGAAATGTGGAATAAATGTTAATGAGCATAAACCAATGTGTGTAAATATGAAAAAAAACTAATGTTCATGCCAGCTCCCTGGTTTTTGGAGCTGACCCAAAACTGTCTGTATTTTGAATAAAGCTGTTGATGAGCAATGTGCGCAGGTGATGCGTGATGGCACCAATCCATTGTTCCCCTAGTTGTTGGGTGGCACATGGAGCTGAGGTCTAACACCTGCCAAAGAAGGCATCAAATTTAGGCACAAATAGTTAAAGTTCATTAATGCACATGTAGATGCATTAAGGCACATTAACACTGTGTATTGACTGACTTGGGACTGACATTATTTCCATGTCAGTCCACGTGCACAGTGTTAATATGCTTTAATGCATGCACGTGTAGATGTGCGACTAAATTAGCTTAATGTAGCTTAAGATAATGCACATTTAAATGTGGGCATATCCTAAATACATGTGTAGACATGACCATAGAGTAGTTTATTGTACATAAAGTCTGACCATGTATGTAGCGAGTATTGCCAAACCCAAATGTTCAACACCCTTATGCAGACAAAGTTCCTTGAGTGCTGCCTTATGCCACTTCTCTGATCATAGAATCAATGAGTCGGAAGGGACCTAGACAGATCATTGAGTCTGACCTCCTGCCAGGGGCAGGAATGAGCACTGGGGGTAGGAGGGGTCATAAGACCCCAGCCAGGTGCCTATCCAGTCTCCTCTTGAAGATTTCCAGGGAAGGTGAGAGGACCACATCTCTGGGAAGCCTATTCCAGGCTCTGGCCACCCTTATAATGACGAAGTTCTTCCTAAATCTAATCTAAACTTATCCTCCCTCAGCTTGTGGCCATTGTTGATGTAGCAGCATGAGATTTTATTTTTTTAATAATGTCATGGGTCTTTATTTTATTATACTTTTCTATGGTAGCCATTACCAAAGCTTTCTCTATAACCATTAGCAATAAAAGTTGGCCTATTTTCAAAATCACAGGAGCTGGAGTTTTAGGGATAGCACCAAATAAAATCATGACAGTTGGCTAAAACATTTTTTTATTGGATGTTTAATATATGGTGCCAGGTTTAACATTCTAATATTATAAAAGCCTTAGTCTGTGTGGCAGAGCACCAGAGGGGTCCTCACCACTCTGGGGCTGTTACAAGCTCTGTTGGGGCTTGCTTGTGGAGCAGCAGGGTAAATCCTCCCCCAGGAAACATTTTAAGGGGGAAGGTGGATGGCAGAGCACATCTGGTGTCTGCCACTTTAAGAGCTGGCAGCAGGTGATGTCCCATCTCTGATGAATGGTCATTCTAGATCCAGGTCAGCAGAGCTGGAGGCAGCACTTTATTGCAGGAGCAGCAGTTCCACCAGGACATGTTCCTTCCATGGCATCAAGCACCAACTAGGAGGTAAGGGTAGGAGCTTATGGGGATGGCTTGGAGGCTCTTGGTCCTGGTTATGATTTGAAACTGCACCCTGACAGGGAAGGGTGGCCTTTTGGGGTTCCTAGTGGCATGGGAGCCCCCAGAAAATGCCAGGCCAGTTATCTTCCAGGTGAAAGGAGAGGAGGGGTGCTTTAACCCCAGGCCCTGCCTTTGGGTGGCATCTGCAAGGCATGGGCCACTATGTGGGGGTGGTACAGAGCCATGGATAGTGCCCCCTGGCATCAGGGCTTACAGTGGGCAATCTCCACACTTACCACCAGTTTATTGTAACAGCAAGGTCGTGGCAGACAAGACTGGGAGGACTGCCCCATAGACAGGTGGGCAGGCTGGCTTGAGACTTAGTGCACCCCCTGTCACACTAAGGCATTTCTGTTGTGTAGAGGTTGTTTTTGCAAATATGGAAATTAGATTTTGTAGACATTAAAGCTGGAAGGGACCTCGGAAAATCATCAAGTCCAGCCCCCCGCCCAAAGGGCAGGAAGTCAGTAGGGGTCATAGGATCCCAGCAAAATAAGCATCCAATTTGCTCTTGAAAGTGTTCAATGTAGGTGCTTGAAGCACCTCCGAATGTTAAACCTGGCACCATATATTAGGCTTGAACAAAAGGCTGCTGGAGAAGGGTTGTTAGCCTTCAGGTCTCAGGGTATTAAATTTTGCTTCTTTTTTGTAAAAAAATAAATAAGTGAAGTTTTCAGTTGAAAATGGCTAATTATGGTATCTTCCATGTTTCAGAGATACAGGTTGTAGCCATGCTGGTCTACAGGAAACAGCAGTCAGAACTCTTCGTAGAGGCGATATCTTTTATACAAAGGAGAGAGAGTTTTTAAAGGAGAGGAGTTAATATTAACAATAGTTAAATAAGTAGATGGTAAATTGTTTTAAAATACAGCTGCTTCTTTTTAGTGTTTTAATTATAATAAATAAATACTATAAATAACACTTGCTTTTGAATAAGCAACATATCCAGCTATTTTGTACAGCTGTTCTGATCCATTTCTGCCTTTGATTGAAGAAGTGACCATGTACCTGGCCACCAACCAGTTGCAGGCACACTATAGCTGATAGTTAGAAAAGTTACGTGGGTGTGACAAATAACTAGTACTGTGTTTACATGTGAATATAGTCTCTGTATAAAAAGGTATATTCAGTCTCATTTTAAAATAAGATTCCTAATATTCATACCTTTGAATCCCAAATCTGACTTAAATAGAATGATTTCCCTGATTAAGTAACTACTGCAGAATAGTTCCGAAAATATTTAGTCTTAATGATGGCTTCCTATTGCAGAAAATAGAATAGGATTTCTAAAATGTGCAACATGCAAACAAAGTAATTAAACACATAGATAATAGTACATGCTGGTATGTTTAACACCATCTTCCTAGTACTCCGTGCCTTGCGTGGGCACCCTTGGGTCCTTCTTTGGGGTTCTTATGTCCCACTCTATACTCTCCTGCCATGCTTTGATGGAAATTAGGATGATGTTCTTGTGAGCTGGAAGCTGCCAATTGTAGCTGCCAATATGTTGGGGCCTTTCCCCTATGTGGGACTGACCCCTGATTTGCTGTAGCTAGGCCTTTCCGTCTAAACCCACTAAACAGGGTTTGATTTCAAGGCTCTAGCCTTTTCCACTGTCTTGAGGCCCGGGGCCTCTTTTCCTGCTCCAATCTGGAGCCTGGTCCAGAGGGCCCAGGTGCCAACCCCACCGCTGGAGGGCCGCAAGCCCCAAACCCGGGGATGACCCTGAGCCTGAGAATAATGCAGCACCCCAGGTGCACCAGAGCTCCCCAGCTTTTAAGGTCACATCTCACTGGTGCTGGAGGTTTGTGCCCCCTCTCTGGGGCTTCTTGTTGCCCCCTGTCTGGGGCTTCTGCACTTCTCGCACTGGGGCTCACCATCACTACTCCCTCACTGGGGTTTCTCACCACCCCCTCTCGGGGCTGGGGTTCCCACAATGCCAAGGATCTCCTACGAGGCCTCCTTCAACCCCTAACAGCCTCACCCAAACCTCCGGTCTTTTATACAACAAGAAACAAAACACAAGCCCTTGGACTGTGACATAAATTAAAGCTGCTCGGCTATAACATTATTCCCACCACATCAGGGGTGCTTTATCTTTCCCCCAGTCTTGAAGCTGTATCTGCAGTCTGGCCTCTCCCCTCTGCTTGCTCTGGGAAAGCTCTTTTCCCCCCATGGCCACTGGCAGGGAACTCCTTGCCAAGCCTCAGCCTGCAAGTTGTATAGGAGCCAAGCCCTGCCCCTTCTGGTCAGCTGACTCCCACTGGTTGCCGTAACAACTTGCACCTGTGCCTCTTCATTACTACTCCACAAGTAGCAGACACCTCAGTGCCCTGCTACAGAAATAAATTAAAGCTTATCATCCTGGCCACTAGATGCCCTCTCAGCCGTCTCTTGTGAAGGCAGAACAGGTCCAGCTCCCTTGGCCTCTCTTCGAAGGGCCTGTCCTGCTGCCCCCGATCATGTGAGTGGACCTCCTCTGGACCTTCTTGAATGCTCGCCTCATCCCTCCTCAAGTGGGATGAGTGCCCCGAACTGGACACAGTAATCTAGCAGTGGCCTGACCAGTGTCACATAGAGGAAGAGGATCACCTCCTTGCTGCTCGTGATGCATCTGTGGATACATGACAAGGTGCGGTTAGCCTTGCTGACTGCATCCTCACATTGGTGGCTCATGTTCATCTTAGAATTGATAATAACTCCAAGACTTTCCTGCCACTGTGCTTTCAAGAAGGGAGTTCCCTAGCTTATAGGTATGCTGCTGGTTCTTCCTGCCCAAGTGCAGTATTCTGCACTTGTCAGTATTGAATCCCATCCTATTCACATTCACCCACCCTTGTAACCAGTCCAGGTCCAGTTGTATCCTATCCCTCCCTTCTAGCGTGCCCATCTCACCCCAAATCTTGGTGTCATCAGCGAATTTTAACAGGGTGCTTTTCAACCCCTTGTCCAAGTCGCTGATAAAGAAATTGAACACTACGGGCCTGATGACTGAGCCCTGGGAGATGCCACTGCCTACCTCCCTCAAGGTTGAATATGAACCATCCACCACCACTCTCTTGGTGCAGCCCCCTAGCCAATTTGCAACCCATCTGACTGTGCAGGCATCAATGCCACAGTCACCTAACTTTTTAATGAGAATGGGGTGGGAGACAGTGTCAAAGGCCTTCCTGAAGTCTGGAAAGACTACATGCACCTTGACACCTGCATACAATGAATTTGCAACCTGATTATAGAAGGCTATCAGGTTGGTCTGACAGGAACTGCCCTTAATGAACCCATTCCAGTTGCCCTTGAGCATCCTCCCCTCTGCCGATCCCTCCCAGATATGCTTCTGGATAATTTTTTCAAACAGCTTCCCCAGGACCAAAGTAAGACTAATGGGTGTATAGTTGTCTGGGTCCTTCCTCCTCCCTTTTTTTGAAAATAGGACCACATTGGCCTTATTCTAGTCTTCTGGCACCTGGTCTGAATACAATGAGTGCTTGTAAAGCTGTGCAAGGGGACCCACAATGACCCCATCCAATTCCCTCAGCATCCTAGAGTGGAGAGTACCTGAACCTGCTGATTTGAACACCTCCAGCCTCTCCAAAAGTTTCCTAACTTGGTCCTCCCTTACCCTAGGCCTAGCAGAGTCACTCCTGAGTCCATCCTGAATCCCAGTGGGGGAGAAGTCCCGGTTCCTTCTCAGAAAAATGGAGGCAAAGAATTTGTTAAAAAGGTCTGACTTCTTTTCATCTGGTGCAACCACCAGATTGCCAAGCATATCCTGCAGGGGCCTCATATTGCCTGATGCCTTCTTTTTACTTCCTATGTATTTAAAAAAGGACTCTTTGTTGTCCTTGACCCTTGTTGCTAGCCCTAGTTCCATCTCCACTTTAGTCTTCCTAACAGCCTCCCTACAGACTCTTACTATGGAGGTATAATACTCTTTAGTAATAGCTCCCCCACTCCCTTCCACTGGATGTACGCCTACTTTTTGGCTTTCAGAAATTCCTAAATGCCTTTGGTGAACCAAGGGGGCTTTTGGGCACTCTTGCCCCCTTTGACTCGCATTGGGACTGTCACCTCTTGGGCTCGGACGATTGTCTCCTTAAGAATCGACCACTCATCTTGGACACGTAATTCCCCTACTGTTTGGGACCACAGTGCCTCTCCTACCAATCTCCTCAATTCATTGAAGTCAGCCCTCCTGAAGTCAAGGGCTACTGCCGCTCCAGGCCTTTGACACTCTGCACTGGATGGTGAATTCCAGTAGGTGATGATCACTATCACCCAGGTGATTAAGGACCTGGAGTCCCCTTACTAGGTCATCGCCTGTGGCCAGGACCAGGTCCAGTAGGGCATTCCCTCTGGTGGGACTGTGCACCTCCTGGGTTAGGTGGAGGTCTTGTATCCCAGCAAGGAACCTATGTTAGCAGTTAGACCTGGCTGACTGCTCCTCCAAGCAAATGAGAAGCCCTGGAACAAGTAAATGCTACTGTACTGTTTCATAATAAACATACGTTATCAGTTATGTGATTATCTTGGTTGTTACATAATATACTAGTTTTTAAATGATATTGCTGTCACAAATCTAAGAGGCTCATGGGGTGTGTAGCATTTATTTCTTGAGTTTGTTTTACTCATATGATATGTAAAGGTATTGTGAAGCTGTTTTTATTCTTACCATCCTTATGTTTCATGCATTGTGTTATTTGATAGAAAGTGCATTTCCTATATTAATGGAGCTAAAATTGCACAATATGACTCTTAAGTAGTAAATAATAAGTTTCTTGGACACCTAGGCAATATCTTTTATTGGACTAGCTGTATGGTTGGGACAGACATACATACGTTTGGGTACGGTATCATAGTAGTCTTCCTCAGGCCTGAAAGCTTGATGCCCAGTACCTGAATGCCTGATACCTGAAGCCTGTTCTGAGGCACAGGAGCCAGGCTTGACCAGACAATGGTTAATTTTACATTTTAAAAGACTGGACCATCAAAATGACAATTGGTTAGTCAAACCATTGGAAGAAATTAAGTGAAAGACCTCATCTTTACAATTAGCATTCTCTAGGTCTAAAAAGGTGCACATATTATCCTGGTCTTCAATATATCAGGAAAGATTTCTGCTTGGGGAGCGGGGGAGGGCTAGAAGTTATATGCAGTGTTGTACCCCGCTCTCCACCACGCGCCCGCACAAAGAATCCAGGAGGTAACATGTAAGTAGCCAGATAAACAACTCTATTTAATCCTGCCTCAAGTGTATAGTTTTATCTTTAGTCTTCTTGGGTACAGACTAGGCTGGGATGGAGGACGAGTAAAGAATCTGATAGAACTTGCAGAATGCTCTAGCAGGTAAATCAAAGACAAAAGCTGCCTTTTTACCTATTGAAGCTGGCTTTTTAGCCTAGAAAAGCGCAGGGGGGTTCACCAGGATCTGGGGGAATGATTGTTTACCAGAGCACCCCAAGGGATGACAAGGTCGAATGGTTATAAACTCCTGCAAGACTGTTTCAGGCCTTTTAAAAGACTGGGCCATCAAAATGACAGCTGGTTAGGCAAAGAAAGGAAGAATTTCTTTATTATCTGAGCCCCCAAGGTCTGGAATAGCCTGCCACTGGAGGTGGTTCAAGCACCTACATAGACTGCCTTCAAGAGAAATTTGGATGCTTATCTTGCTGGGATCCTATGACCTCAGCTGACTTCCTGCTCTTCTGGCAGGGGGCTGGATTTGATGATCTTGCAAGGTCCCTTCTCGCCCTAATGTCTATGAAATTTCTTGGGGGCTGTCCTACCACAGACAGCCCCACCAAGCCACCCTTCCCCATCAGGATGCTATTACCTCTCAGCTGCATGTTCCTGGGGAACCCTGGCACAGGACACTGCCTGTCTGACTCGCAAAGAATTCCCCCCCCCCTTCTCTACCTAATCAAAACTGATTAAGATGCAGTGGGAGACATACCTAAAACCCTCCAGATAAGGGAGCAACTGCCCTAAGTCTCATTTGCATCCAAGATGGAACCAAATGACAATTCATTTACATGGAAGAAGGAGAACAGAATGCCTGAAGGAAAGACTGCAGTGAATTCTAGGATCAGACAAGCAGGGGAGCACTGCATGATCAGGAATCTGTGCTCCAAATGCTAATCAACCCACATTTACACACAGCCAGATCAGCATTTATCAGACCAATTCTAATCTGGATTTACAAAGGACTTCCCCCCCACAACACACACACACACACCATTAAGCAGAAGTAAAAGTTTAATAGACATCTCGGGCCGTACATTTCCTGGTCCCACTATGGGAGGCTGATTTAAATTTCATTGACTAAATCTTGGTTGCCAAGTTAGGGAATGCTGAGGCAAAGAGACCAAGTCAGAGGGGGTATGGGCATTTGAATAATGATAAAGGGTTCATTGCGGCATCCAAACCACTGGAGCCCTGACCACAAGTGTTGTCATACTTTTCCCGGGATTACTGGTGGAAGTCCTCCCCACAAAGGGTTATGAACACTCCAATAATTGCCTTAAGTCTGTTAAATAGTAAGATGTAGAAAAGTCATGCTAAGCTGTAGCTTGGTCACAACAGGTAAAAATCCAAGACCCTGATGCTGCAAGCTATCTATTGTTTCTGAAGAAACAAAGAGGTATCCCATCCAGTATATTTGCTATCCATAAGAATTTCAAGCTGGCTCCAAAGTGACTGGTTACTCCATAACCTTATGTTTTTCCTGGTTATCAATCAGTTTCTTGAGATGTTCCAAACTAGATAACCCCTTATCAATAGAAAAGAGAATTATTTACACTATTAAGACTGCTTTGAAGAAGCTGAACTGAGGGTATAAAAGTCTGTATTAAAAAAAAAAGAAGAAGCAAAGTGTGTGTATGTGTGCGCTTCAAGAGGAGAAGTCTCTCTGACACCATCGGTTGCCTTGAGGGATCAGGCCAATACTCAGGATCTCAGAAGAGAGTGGTGTACAACTGCACATGCACACATAAAAATCAATTAAGTGCACACTTGTTAGGTGCAAACACCCCTATTAGGCATACACACTCACACTACCAGCTTGGGCACCTACACTAACCCCAAACATTAGACACAGATCACTAATTTGTACATCATACACACAATGCCATACACACACACACACACACACACACACACACACAAGCAACTCAGATACACATGTGTTCAAAATAATTAGTCTAGGTTCACGCAAACTACACACACCAAATTTAGACAGAATCAGTTACCAGTTACCAACACCTTCACATTCAATACACATATGCAGATTACTAATTCATATACCACACACAATATCCATCTATCCATATATAGATAGGTGTATTCACTAATTTACACACAAAGCACCCACCTACACATACACACAAGTGATTTCCTAAGTTGGGTATTGTGATATCTATGTATGTGCTTGGTGTACTTGGTATACCTGGAGAAAGGTTAAGGTAAGGAAGTAGAAGTGTAGGGAGCTAAAGTTACCAGAACTGGGATTAGAAACAGTAGACATGGGCCTGGGCTGCAGAACTGAGGCTCTGGGGTAACTTTAGGTTAATTGATCTTAATTGATTAAAAGACAACACCCAAAGCCTGCAGAACAGGGAAGCATGCTGGCACAGAGTCTGGGATTGGAGCCAGAGCTACGGGGAAGCTGAAAATGTAGATGGGGAGAGGAAGGAAAAATGGGACTAAAAGGAAACTGTGGGTGTTAAAGAGGGGCTCGGGGTGTGGGGAGCCAGACAATGGCTCTGGGTCAGCTAGAGAAGTTGCAGAGAGCAGCAGTAGGTGCTGGAAGCTGGAGAGAACTGCAGGACAGCTAATAGGAGCTAGGAAGCTGCAGGAGGTGGGGAGAAGCCTGAAAACAGAGAGAGCAGCAGAAAATCACAGAAAAAGCAGCAGGGACAGCAGGAAAGCAAGGAGAGGCTGAAAGGTGGCAGAAAAGGGGAGATGGAATTGGGAGGAGATTGGTAAACTAGCAGAGAGGGTGGGAACTGGAGCTGAGTGAGGGAGAGAGAATGAGGCTGGAATTTAAGATGCGGAAGGGACTGGGATTCAGTAAAACATGACCCAATTCCGGGTTGCAAATGACAGTGGTTTTATTGAACAGGGGACATGGTGACACAATGCCAAGTTGGTTCCTTTGCACCCACACCTATACACACATGCACATCCACACAATGGCAGCAGGGGTTAGAGGCTTGGTGCAGGGGCTGAAGTCCACTGAAATCCAGGAGGAGAGAGAGAGACAGAGAGTCCAAAGTGTAGGAGGAGGTGTGCAGGTAATACCTACCTATCCAGGCTGGAAGGGGTCCTTGTTCAGTAGATGTTGTCAGGAGGGGATCACCAGCAGGGCTTATGTGGTGGATAGGTGATGTGAAGCTGGTCTGGTCCACATGGAAATGGCATTCCCACTGGGTCTGTCTTCACTGCCCCTCATTATAGGGGCAGACCGTGTGTGACCCTAGTAAGAGGAGGCATGCCCAGGCAAAGGTCAACCCCTGGCATATGCAGGGATGTGCAGTTTCGGGTGTCTGTAATGGTAAGGTACAATGATAGAGTTGCTGGTTCTGCAGGGTCTTTTGTTTTTTAAATGCTGGTCTTATGTCTTTTCCTGGGTTAGGTCCGTAGTTCCTGGATGAATCAATGCAAGGTGATGGCCCAGTCCTTACAGGCCATTCAGTAGAGGCCTACTACCATTGTCCCTCATTCATCTCAGAACCAATTTACATAGGAGGGGTACAATGAATCATATTGTTGCAACATGGGATGCCCAGGCAGAGGACAAAAGCTGGAGTATTGACGTATAAAATGGAAACTTGACATGACTTTGGTTCACTTACAAACCATACAATATCCATATGAAACAACAAAAATCAATACAAAAGTGACAACAATACAATATACAACAGTAAAAATTAATATAAACCTAATAATTATAAAACAATGGATATCCAAAACCAAAAACTTGGCACCAAAAATAAAAATGCTTAAAGCTTATCCTAATTTTGAGCTCACTTATGCTTATCTATAGGGAATAGAGAGGGAGAGAAGTCAGAAATGGTTGGGGAAGGGGAGGGAATGGATTTTAAGTTAAATAATTAAAAAAAAAACCCTGGGGGTTTTGCTAGGTGGAAGAAAAGGTGGAAGAAACAGATCATCTCCCTTCAAGGACTGTGCTAAGAACTTTACCTGTCAGCACTGGAACCGGAGTGCTTTGGACGGGTGAGATCCCAGCACTCTGTTACCCTCTCTCTCTTTTCTCTCTCTAGGCATAAATTTCTGAATCGGAACTGTATTAATTAAGCCTGAGTTAAGTTTTCCCAAATATTTAGTAAAACCAGAGTAGTATTGTAATTGTTTGTTTTTCCTTTGCATATCTATTATTATTAGTACCATTATATATTTCATCTACTTAGCAATAAATAACTTTTATAGTCAAACTGGTAGTAACTGGGTATATTTTTCCTTCTCTACTTCTCCTTCTCCACTTGCTCTGCAGCAACACTTCTTTTACCTAAGCTAAAGATCCCTGTAAAGCCCCAAAATACTTTCTGTTCATCAAGAGGCTAAAGATTGGGATGTGCTGAGTTTGAAATACATAAGGGGATCAGCTTGTACAGGCCAATTGACCCAGTTTGGCTCAGACGTGCCCTAACAAACTGAATGGTGGCCCATGAGGGTGCCATCTGGGCACTCAGCAAGATTCAGAGGTATTCTGTTTAACTGTGTGCTTGTGTCTGACTGCAGTTTATTGCTGCTCTGATGAACTGATTCTTGGCATATGAGGGTGTCAGCCTGTCCATGCTGATCAACCCAGATGGGTCAGATGTGTCACGTTAATCTGCGTGTGTTTGTGTGTATGACTGATTTGGTGACTGGAGGAACCCAGCCCCAGTGCAACTGATCCTGCAAGATAGCTCCACTGAGGGTGAGGACTTGCAGAAGGGAGATATTCAGCTCCATATAGAAACATTAATAACACAAGCAGCACATTGATAGAATTACAAAAACCCTAGAAACATATCCCTAATAAATGAGCACACCCCAGGTGATGGGCGAATCTGGTAACAGTGCTGTTTCTGGCCATACCCAGGACCAGGAGCCTCCAGTCATCCCCATAGCTCCTGCCCTTACCTCCAAGATGTTCCAGGTGAAGCTCAGTTAGACGTTACCTCCTCAGCTGCTAGCAGCAGACTGCTTCCTCCAGCCCTAAAGCTGGGCTGTAAAATGGCCACCTTCATCAAGAGCTTGCTGGCTGCCTGCTGGCTGCTCCCAGCCCTTAAAGTGGCAGGGACCAAAGGTGCAATGCCATAGTCTGCAAAGAAAAGGAAGGCTGAAAGTTGAAGGGAGACCCATAAGGTAAATACTAAGACCCAGAAGAGAGTGTGGAAACCTCAGAGAACTGCTAGAAAGAAAGGTGTGAGGCAGAGTAAGTGATTTGTACCCTGATGGGCCAGAAGAGAGTGGGACCAAATGGGTCCAAAAGCTCAGAGGGAAGCTGAAAGAGAGAAAGATCTGATTAGAGGTCTCACAGCCCAAAAGGGGTTGAATATCACTGGGGCTAGGAGCCAGAGGCCTGAAGCCCAGGAGAGGTAAATCTTAGTAGGGCCAGGTGCCAAGGTCTCACTGACCCAGAATCAAGGACAGGGCCGGGGGGGGTGGTAACAGTCTAGGAGGACACCACTGGAGACCAAAGGGATCTAGAAGCTCACAACCCAAGAGGTCTAGAAGAACCCTAAAAGAACAAGAGTTATGGCAATCCAAAGGTGGGGCCCTAGAAAGGCCAAAAGTTTGAAAGAAACCACTGCTAAGACTGCCAGAGATGGGAGTCTCAGATATCAACTAGTCTGAGGAGGGGCCAGGGAGCCCAGAAGTAAGAGACTGTGCCCATGAGAGATAAAGATTACCAGGGCAGGAAAGCCTGAACATTGGTCCTGGGTAAGATCTGAAAACAACACTCTCTTGAGACTGGTTGATGTGATGAAGCTACTTGTGGCAAGGTAATATCTACAAAATACCAGGGAAAGGTGACTATAGGGAACCTGAAAATTCTATCTCCCACTGCTTTGTAGGTCACTATTTAATAGGAAAAGGCTAGGGGGAACATACCCCAACAGAACAAGCCTTGGTAAAGGCCAAGGAGGGAAGCTGTGTGGCAGGTGCACTTTGGAGTACCTGTCATTTTGAGAAAAAAAGAAATCCTGAAGAATCAGCCTCATCAAGGAGCTAGGATGGGAATCTCTGTATGGGGTACTGTCTAGGGTGTTAATATATAACTAGATGGACAATTAGGATCTGTACTGCATCCTCAAGCATGACAAGTAGAAGATAAGGTGATATACCGTACCACTAAAGAAAAGATGGAGACCTAAATGGTAAGGGCCAGGACTCATTGAAAAAAGTCAGCCACAGTGTTAAAAATGATTCTGTCATGTGTATTAACTTAAAGAGGGTTGATCCTCTCCATTTTTTGTCTTTGTGTTTTGCAAGACGTGGACCTTTACTGAAGCACAGGAAGTTTGTTTGATACAGGAAACCCCCCCCCAACAACTTAATTGTCTTGCTTATTTGGCTGTGTTTGTACAATGTTATTGTTTTAATACTGACTATGGTAAACAATGAAATGTAGAGCAGAAGTTCTTGATAATCTATAAAATATCTGCAAAGTAGCTACAAAAGTGTTGCATCATACAGAGCATGGCTTCCAGGGCCTCAAGAAGTTCAGCCACGTGAAAGATGAAAAAGGTCAGATTAACCTTTTTGTTGTTGCTGTCATTCTTTTTGTTTATTTGTTTGTTTTTCTTGTTTTATTTTTATTTGTTTTAGTTTTTTATAGTAAAGAGAGTAATGCAATGTAGCTTTATTAATTCCCCAAAAATGTGCAGAGGTATGAAACAAGAAATGGAATGGTAGCATCCTGATGGAGATGAGGCATGCTGCTTACACAAGGGGGACCTATCTTTGGCATTTCTCCAGTCTTTTGCAGGAGGAAGCAGCACTGGTAATGACATGATGGGATCAAGCAGTCTGGCTAAGATGACAAGAAAAACATTGCCTATTGTATAGGAGAGGTAAATTTTCTGGGAAATTGTCTGGTCCCAAAAAACTCTGATCATGGAATGCTTCTCTGATCTAATCAGCCATCTTGACAATCAGATGAGGCACTGATTGCTGAGTGGTATGCTACCTGAAATGCTGAGTAAAAGGTTTAATAAGCATTTTGGCCATACATTCCCTGGTCCTAGTCCCAGAAGGCCTGGTTAAAGTTGATTGGCTAAAACTTGGTTGATGAGTTAAAGAATGCAGAGACAAAAGACCAAGTCAGAGAGAGTATGGGTGTTATGCGTAACAATGGTTAAATGTTCCTCACGACATCCATTGCATTGGAACCCCTGATAACAAGTGCCATCATAGTTTTCCCAGGACCATTGGTAAAGGTCCTCCCCACTACCCCAGTGACCATTCCAGGTAATTATCTTAATTATGCTTCATTTATGATGTTAAAGTGTGTTCCCTTCAAGGAGGGGATTGATGGCTAGAAAATGGTATTTGAAAGTTTGCTTTTAGGAATTGGCTTGTAGGTAAAGTAGACATTCATTAGAACAATGGTCCAGGGGAATGACAAAGGTTAATTCATTTCTAAAAGCCTGCTTGTGACAAAGTTTCCTTCAAGTCCCACTGTCTCTAAAGACAGCAGACACACAGGCTGGGAAATGGAAGACATACCACACTGTTCTGTAACAGAGATAAGGGACTCTGCAGCATTGGCCCCAGAGTGCACGACTTCAGGGCCCTTGGGATTTCTGGTTTTGATAAACAGATCAAATTAGAAGGCCTGGTAAATAACAAAATAAGATGTGTGCATGTGATGGGTTTTTTTGGAATAAAGGAATATGCTGACAGAACAGAACGTGGACAGTATGACAATCAACAATGCTGAGGTATGATGCCCAGGGAAAAAAAGAATACAAAAGGAGGGATTTCAGAGCAGCAGAGGGTCCCCAAGAGGGGAACTCAAGGCCACCATGGACAGAGGGCACCCACCCCACTAGGGGGAGTGGGCCATGGCCCTCAAATGTCTCACCCATCTGACTGGTGGGGGAGTGGTGGGCCTTGGCCTATGATCTGTAGGCTGCTGGAATCTGGCATTCAAAAGAGAACCTCAGGATGAAGCTCACATTCTAGCCATATGTACCTTATCTCTGTGACAGCTCTAGGACAGGTACATATAGAATTGTTTGCATTATTTTTATCTGCTATCACTGTGTATCAATAAAATTTGCCTATTATTGAATGGAAAGGTTGTGGTTGGTCTGAACGTTTGGGTCCACCCGGATTAAAGTATCTGCACATAAATCCTGTGCCAACACCTAAAATAAAGATTTGTTCTTCTGATTGGATGATGAAGACATGGGTGAGTGGACTTAGAGGTATAGGGTGGTCTTATGCCTTATAAACAGATGGAACCCTTCATTGATATGTATTTCTATTGTTTATTTGGAAGCCATAGTAGGTCTTCATCCCTCCTTTTTCAGATGTTCCTTCTGGAGATGTAAAGGAGCAGTAAATATATGTTGAAGGAAGCAACATTTTTTGTGTCAGAGTGCAAAATAATTGTACATAGCCAGATTTTTGTAGATAGGCAAATGCTATGGAAAAAATCAGGATGCTTCTCTGTCTTTAAATGCCATGCCATATAATGTCAAATATCTTATCATTTTGTGGTGCTTTTGCACAATAGGCAAAAGACATCTGTGGATAAGATTGCAGTCAACAAACTCCTTTAACTTGTCCCCTGTATGATGGTGACTACAGTCAATGTCTCTCAATACAGTTCTCTAGCATTTTGGGTCAGTAAATCAATCCAAATGGCTCTAGAGTAAGCCCAATTTTCATTCATCAAGTTACTCTGATTTCTGTTTTGAAGGTTTGCATTGTGAAATGTAAATCATTTCTCTAGTATATTGTTACATTTTGAAGTGTTCTAGTCAAAGAAAAATGAAAAATGAAATGTTAATTTTCCATCTAAAATGCATACCTTTCTTTCCTCCCAAGCTGGCTGATGCATTCTAAAGCATTGAATTTTATGCAATACCAGAAACACTATAACATTAGTTGACTATTACCATAAAAATGCTTAGTCCGTTTGTTCTCTTCCGTTAAACAAGGTTACTTATTTTCAGCTCTTGCTAACATGAAAAAGTAATTTCTAAATCACCATTAGCTTTTATCTGATAATATTTCCAATATATAACTCTCTCCTGTTCTTTCTTTCTTTTTTTTTTTACATTTCCCATTTTGAAAATAACTGTCTATAAATCAGCTTTAAGGTTGTACTTTAAGATGAGTTTTTCCTAGAAAATTAGCAATAGCAAAAGCTTGTTTTTCAAAAAAGCTCAAATTTCTCTATTCAGAACTTCGTATTGAAGGGTTGTGACTATCACCCACCATAAAGGAACTTGATACATTTTAGGATGGTTATAAAAAGAATAGTGACAGATTATTCTTCGTGGTGGTAAGGAACATAGCAAGAAGGTAGTGGATGTAAATTGCAACATGAGGAATTTTGGTTGGATTTTAAGGGGAAAAATGTTCTTTCAAACATATTACCTAAAGAGATTCTGGAATATCCACCCTTGGAATGTTTTAAGACCAAATTAGACAAACACTTGGATGACATAAATAATCCTATTTTGAGTAGAGAATTGAACTAGATGACTTGTAGCCATATTTTTCTATGAAAATCATGCTTGACAGAAGCCGGTTCTAAACTTTCTGCCTCAGTGAACCACCAGAAAGTTCATTATCCTTCTTGTACAATGATTTGACAATTTTATGAAGCTGATCTTATGTCATGTTTGCTTTTGCCCTTAAGACACGTCTTTGAAGGCTCATATTGTCGTTTTTCTCTTTTAATAACTCCAAATGCTCTTCCTTCTAAGTAATCCATGGTTGATACTTGAAAGGTTGAGGTCCCCATAACATGAAACTACATAATTCCCCATCAGTTGAAACAAGATTTCAGTTTTATGTGCTCTAGCAGTCTTAGGAATCTCAAACCAGTAACCCAAACCATGTGGAAGTTTAGATCTATTAAGACTTTTTGATTGAACTGGACAGTTTGGGCTCCTTGAATGGTTGATTCCCAAGTCAAATATGCTGTAACTGACCCTCAATGACCTTTGACCAGCAACAACTGTTAACTAATATATGATCAATCAGGACACCTTCATGGGTGTACTGGATATACTTGTGAGGAAAAGAAAAAAAAAAACTTTTTGAATGTATGATCAGGTATTCCCTGGAGCAACTAATTTTCCTTATATTAAGGAAGCAGGAGGTTCAGAAGTAACTTCATTACAATTCTCACACATTAGTTTAGTTAGATGAACATGGCATGACTGTATTTGGATATCTGAATGTTAATTGGATTGACATCATTGTTAGAGCAATTAACAGCTATTTATGACTATAGTTAGACAACTACAATAAAATAATGTGGTTAGAAATGTTATTTAACTAGATTTGCATAAGGATGGGTAGACCAGTATCTCTTAAAAATAAGGCAAAAGAAATGCATTAATATATGTGTTAATTAGTAAATATTTAGCAAGTAATAAACTAACAATCATTTTCAAATAATATGTAATCTTTCATGATTTCTATGTAATATCTTGCCTATAAACTGACCATACATATGACAACTGTCTGCAGGCAAAACATTTTACCAAAAACACAAATAAAGTAAATTAATGTTTTAAGTGTTGATTCTGAAGAATAATTTATTGTTTACCCATTAGGGAGTCTCATTGGTCTTTCCTAACACACAGCAATTCTAATTTTCTTTAATAATTATTTCTTCTAGCTAAAAAAGACTACATCATTAAACCCAAAGGAACACTAATAAACAAAAATAATTTAAAAGCTTTATTAAGTTTAATTAATTGGTTGTAACAGTTTAATTTTGTTATGCTTTGGTAGCCAGTGTATTGTAAGTAATTTTGATGATCTCTAATTCAGTTGAGCAAACAAGCTTGCACAGTAAAGCAAAAATTGAGTTGTCTTGATAATTACAAAAATCATTGGCCTGTTTAGTATTTGTGATAAATGGGTTAATTAGTCTCTTTTTATTACATTCAGAGTTTCATTGCTGCAGCACAATGGTAAATTATTTTACTGTGTAAACTAATATATTCAAATTTCTAAGTTTTTCATTGTTCAGGATAAATTCTTAGAGCAGCTTGACTTAACACTAGACAAATGCTGCTGTGAATAGTTAGTTATAACTTTGCTTAACATTTTTTTTTTTGTACTTTCAATTGCAAATCCTGTAAGAAAAGGCATGGTTTGTAGAACTCACATTAATCCATGAATCTTTGCCCCAGTATCACAGGAATTCTCACACCACATAATGGTCTAGTGTTACCAATGTGAAAGACAGAATAATTAGTAGCAGTTCTGCCAAAACATCATTTTTGCATGAAGCAGAGAACTTAAATTATTCACAAATTCAGGTAGAAAAGAAAAAAAGATATAATAAATAATAACAGGTCATTATAAAATGAAGGGTTATGTGTTTTGTTTTGAAATATAATTATCTTTAATAGCAAAAAAACTTGAGTTACCAGAGTCCAAAATGACACAAAATATTTCACTTTAATCAGAAAATTGTTTCAGGTAAAACAAATATATTATTTTGGATCTATCTCTTTCTGAGAACCATCTCCCCACAAAATAAAATGGGGGGGCATTTGCCTCCTTTCTTTCTTTCTTTCAAGATAGCCACCGACAGGTGAAGCCCTTCTGAGCTCCTCCAGCTCAGGACCCTGCTGCACATTCCCCCACCCCTGATCTCCCTGTTCCTCTCCCCAACTCCCTGACCCTTGCCTCTCCCCAGCCTGTGCTTGGGGTACTCCTCTCTGCCCCCTTTCCCCACTTTCTGGGCCTTTTCCCCTGGACTCTGGCATCCTCACTAGACTCTGCCTGTCCCCTGCTCCTACCTGTGCTCTCCCTTTGATTCCTGCTGCCTCCCTCCTCCAGAGCCCCTTACCTTGCTCTCTGCCACCTTCTCCTGCCATAGGGCTTGCCTTCAGCTCTGCCCACCCTCGGACCAATTTTGGGGCTGTTTTAGCCCCCTTCCAGTCCCCAGCTTCAGTCTGAGGTCTTTTTTTCCCCCTCCTGTAGCAACCCCTGTGGGAGAGTTAACCCTCTTCTGCCCAGGATGGCTGCCAGTACCCAGGGCACTTGGAACAGGGATGTCTCTGCAGACCTGCCCCTCAGCCATGGCCTGCGAGTGGATGTCCCCTCTCCAAGTCAGATTGGGGGCCTGCTCTGGTGAACCTGCTAGAACACCAGAATGTCCGGTATGCCTCCCGGGTGAACTAAGTGCCTGTCATCTACCTGAGCTCTGCCAGCCTGGTAAGGGAGGTGTGTGTGGTGGGGCTGGTAGTCTTAGGCATCCACTACTTGGCCACTCCCCTGGATACCCTGGAAGTATGGGTGGTGGCCTCCAACATCCCCCTACACCTGCCAGTTCAGGATCTCACCAAAGCTCTCAAGCGCTATGGATGCTGCACCCATACAGGGAGATGGTGTGTCCACCTCTGGCATGGGAGCCTCATTAAAGAGTGGGGCTGGGGGTTCCTCCAAGACCTCTTCCACCCCTGATCCATCTGGGTGTATCAATGCCCGTGGTGTGATCATGCCATTGGGCGGGGGGGTTGGGAGATCCTCCCAGGCTTCTTCTGCCCTTGTTGGGGCTGAAAACCCACCCGGTGGAGGTGCTGGGGACTCCTACCAGCCCCCTTATGTCCTGGTCTTCTCTTGGTTGCATCACAATCAACTCCAGAAGTGGGATGACGTTCGCCCTGCAAAGCAGATGGCGATCAATCTCCTGAAGATGGTCCTCAATCCAAGTTCTGAGGGGGGCCTGTTAGGGAACCTGGCCATCAAGGGCCTCGCCGGTAGGTCCCCTCTCAGGATGAGTCCCCACCAGTTCTCGGTGGGGAACATCCAGATTCTGCTGGAGAACACCCCCTGGGTGGTCCCCAGCTATGGAGGTGTCCTCGACCTCTTTGAGCAGACCAAGCACCAGAAGAATGTGGTGGAGAAAATCCAGCAGTGGTGCCAGGACCCCACACAGTTTGCCCATGATGCCAGTGATGATGTGAGGTTCCTGTTCCAGGATCTGGGCATGCATCAACATGCCTTCCAGGCTTGAGAAGCTGGTGACCCTGTGGCAGAAATGCCACCATCTGTGTCTCTTGTCAGGAATCTGTCCTTCTCAGCTGGGGACACTTGGGCTGAATTCCTAAGAGAGGGGGGATTTTCCTCCCTGTCTGTGTGACAAAAGCCTGGTGCCTAAGGTATGGTCCCTCTGGTCACCTGAGTGGGGGGAGGGAAAAGCCCCTGCTCATCCCCCCCAGTTAACTAGTGATGCTTTTTAAATTGGTTGGCTAGTTGCCAACACTCCTGGCTTCTATTGGACTGGGCTGCTGAGGTCAGAAAGGTTATAAAAGGGCCTGGTCCAAGAAGAAGGAGGAGAGAAGCCATTTTTCCAGCATGACACAATCATCGAGACACAGGGGAAGAGTCTGATCTATGTGAAATGCTCTCTCTCTGAAAATCTCCGAGTCAGACCTCTACCATCTTCTGAATGATACTTGTAAGCATTTCTAGAGAGCTAGTCACCTCACAGTGATGCATTTGTGTAACAAACAGCTACATCAGCCAGATTGTTTTGCTCAATGGTAATCCCCTGATAGTGCTCTACCTCTTTCCCTATTCTACCTCATCCTGTCAGAAGCAGTAAAGTTCTCCTTTGTGACTGGTATAGGAGACTTATTGAGGGCTAGGTTTAATTATGCCTGGGAAGCTCCTTGGGTCTGCAGACTAAGGGAGACTATTTTTGGTCCCCAACTTGGGGAGGTACCCCAAGTTCTTGTATTGGGTCATGTATCCATAGGACTATTAGGTCTGTGTTTTTCCCAGGACACAGGACCTTGACAGTCCCTTCTCTGGGTGTTGGTATCACACGTTATTCCCCAAACTCTGCAGTGGGGCTCAAAAGTGGGTCTGCCAGGGCTTAGGCACCCCTGGGGAGACATGTGGAGTCTGGAAGGTGGACAGGCGTAGTTAGGTGGGAGGCTCAACGCAGGAGCTCCCCCTGCCACAGACCCGGGTGAGGGAGGTGTGGGGCTGGGGTGGGTCCACAGAATAGAGTAGGGCAAAGATAGGCCATCCCCTGTCTCTGTGGCTTTGCTTTGCTCTGTTGCCTGCTCTCCCTGCTATTCCCTGCCTATCCTTCCTCTCTCTTCTGCTCATGGCTGCTGCCACAATTATCTCACTGAATACCAATGGCTGCAGGGACCTGGTGAAGGGGACAGCCATCCTGGAGTGTTTGCAGCAGAAGCAGATAATGATTGCCTTCCTGCAGGAGATTCACAGTGATGTGTATGATCAAGCTGACTGGCAAGCTGCCTGGAGAGGCTGCCTGTTTCTAAGCCATGGTACCAACCTCAGTGCAGGGGTGGTGACCCTCCTGTCACTGCAGCTGCACTATGACTTGGTGGTGATGCGAGAGGTCATCCTTGGCCAGCTGCTAACCATCTGCATCATCCTGGCACACCAGACCCTTCTCCTTGTAAACATCTAAGTACCCACTGAGGGAAGGGAAAGATTAGCCTTCTTAGAGGCTCTGGGTTAAATCCAGCATGATGCCACTGAGAATGATGACCTTCTTCTCATGGGTGGGGACTTTAATTGCACCATCAACACACAGCTAGACCGGATGAGGCCAGAACCGCACCACGAGCTGTGGGCCATGCTGGAGGCAGCAGATCTCATCAACACCTGGTGGGTATTCCACACTGACCTGTGAAAATACACCTAGGCAAGGATGAGCATCACTGGGATCACTATGGCCCACCTTTACCACCTCTACATCACCCAGCACCATCTGCCATTACTATGCAGCAGCTGCATGATACTGTTAGACCCCAACTCCATGCAGTGCCCAATGACTAGGGAAGTGACTATCCAATTACCCATGGATCCTGGTACTCATTAGCCAGAGCAGATGGAGAGCAAATGCCAGCACACATTGCTCACAACAGCTTTATTAGGAATTGGGACAGCTTCAGGCCAGGTCTCCCCCAAAACCCCAAGAAACCGGGGACCTGCCCTGAACAACAGTAGTTTTCACATTTTATACATCTTGGTTCATACTCATTAACATTCCCTTGCCTTCATACCTCCTCCTGTTCCACCGGTTTCTCCTCCCATCTCAAGCTCCTCCTCTGTTTACTGTTTACTTCATTAACATGGAATTGCCTATGCATTTCCTTCATTTACATGTCTCTCTGCTAAGAATGCATGCATAAGTCCATGAACTCAGGTACTCTCGGTCGCTTGCTGGTTCTTCCTTGTTCTTCGCTGATTTCAGCACCCTCTCTAAGGTCTGGCTTCTCTCTCATCTCCTGACAATAGCTGGTGGGCTGCATCTTGTTCTTCTTACACAAAGAATCAAGTATCCTGCACACTATTCCATTGTTAAAGAAAACACTTGGCTAAGCATTTGCAACATTATTTTAATACACCATTCTGCCTTGTGATCACCAGCTCTGCTGAGACACAGGAAAAAACCTTCATTCAGCTGCACACTCAGTGCTCCCCAAAATTCATATCGTTACCCTAATAGATACCATCAGGGCTCTCAGACCATTCCCTAGTCTGCTGCAAACTCATCCTGCCCAGCATGGCAAGCACACGTGCCCCTTAGTGGTGCCTCAACATCAGCCTGCTACAGGATGCCCACTTCTGTGACTGCTTTGCCCACCTCTGGAGGAGCTGGGAGGCCGTGCGAGCAGATTACTCCTCCTGGTGGCTGTTGTTGGATGTGGGGAAGATCCAGGTCCAGGTGTTCTTCCAACAGTATTCCCAGCTGGTGGCAGGTGAGATCCGGCAATACACCCAGGAGCTGGAGGAGGTTGTGGTGGAGCTCGAGGCAGTCCTGGTCCCTACCAGTAATGATGCAGTGCTCCTCAAGAGCCTCCAGTCCTGTAAGAAATACTTGTGGGAGCTGGTGGAGGGTATGGCCCATGGTATGAGGGTGCATGCCTGCTGCCAGGGGCTGGTAGAGATCGACACCCTGACTGGATTCTTCAGCCTCGGGAGGTGGCAGCCTGTGGCAAAGACCTTGGACCATCTCAGCACTCTGGAGGGAGGGCTGCTTATGGACCCAGGCAAAGTTCTGGGGCATGCTGTCACCTTCTACTCGGACTTAGATGTGGTTGACCCCACCTGCCCGGAGGCCACTCAGTGGCTGCATGAGGACATGCTGTGCCTCTGCACTTCATAGGCTGAGGTTCTGGAGCAAGAACTCTCTCTGGCAGAGCTCAAGGCTGCTGTGGGGGGGCTTCCATCCGGCAGGGCCCCAGGCCTTGATGGACCAACAGGGGACAGCCGTGGTGGATGCTCTGATGCACTGGGAATAGGGCACACAGCATTCTGTTCACTTTCAGCAGGCTGGAAGAATTGCAATACAGGACCTGGAGTGCCACAATAAAAAGAGGCCCGAAGCCAAAAGTCTCAAGGGTGCTGAGCAGGTACTGATGGTAGCCCCAATTGAAGGCTTTCTCCTGCTCTGGGGAGACCAAACCAACATCCAGGCCAAAGAGCTCCACAGCCATGAACAGGTCACATAGCAGGAACAGGTTTTCCTGGCTGGTCCCGCTTGGCACACAGTAGCTCTGCAGGGGCCTGATGACAGGGTCCATGATGGTGTGAAGCTGGTTCGCCAGCACCTTCGCCAAGATCTTATAGTTGGCACACAGAAGGGAGATGGGCTGCCATTTCTTAAGGTAGCTTAGGTCCCCCTTCCTGGACATCAAGGTTAGCACTGCCCAGTGGCAGCTGGTCAGCAGAGTCCCATTGGCGAGGCATTCATGGAAGACACCGAGGAGTCTGGGCCCAAGGAGGGGCCAGAAGGCTTTGTAAAACTCCACCATTCTCCTGTTTTGGCTGATGTCATATGTGGAAGATGTGACAGTCTTCTTGGGCAGCCAGGAGGAGGTACAGGCCCTGGCGGACTGCCAGCACACCTATGAGCTCGCCTCCTTGGCCCATATCAACTGGGGGGGGATGGTGCATCCACCTCTGGCGTGGGAGCCTCATCAAAGGGTGGGGTTGGGGGCTCCTCTTAGCCCCCTCCAGCCCCTGCTCCATCTGGGGGGATTGACTCCTTTGGCGTAAGCATGCCACCTGGGGGGGCTGGGATGTCATCCAGGTTCCTCCCGCCCCTCTCAGGGCTGATGCCTCACCCAATGGAGGGGCTGGGAACTCCTCCTAGCCCCTGCCTGCCCTGGTCCCCTCTGAGACAGCTGGTGCCCCAAGTATTGGCAACCCACCGGGTGAAGTGACTGTGGCCCCCTCTCAGCCTCCCTCCACCCTCCCCATGCCTGAAGGGGCTTCACCCCCAGTGCAGAGGTTTCACCTGGTGGAAGGGCTGGGACATTGTCCCAGTCCCCCTGTCCCAGTTCCACCCAGTGGGGCTAGCATCTTAGGTGCTGGGGCCCCATCAGGTGGAACAACTGAGACCTCCTCTCCACCTCCCTTCACCCCTACCTCATTCGAGGTGGTGGACCCAGAGGTGGCAAACCCCAAGCAGTCTGGCACACCCCCTTTGGGGGAGGTGCCTCCTGCTCCCAAGAAAGCCAAGACCAAGAGCCAAAAGTCAGTTTCTACTGGAGCCTCTGCCCCTTTGGGGCCCGCCTCTGACAGCACTGGGGAAAATGTAGCCAGGGAACCTGACCCACCCTGCCTGCCCCCCTAGGAACCTCACCACCTCAGGCCATGACTGAGGGTGTCCCAGCAATGTCTGGCAACACTTCACCCCCATCCCAACTCATGGGACTTGTGAGTGGCAGGGCAGGGGGAGAGTGCCTGCCTCCCCAGCATCAGGCACAAGAGACAGCAGAGGGGCCTGCCACCCCTCCACCCACTCCCCTGCCCACTGAGGCCATTGACAAGGAGATGGAGTGCCTGCCCTCAGAGTGCCTTAAGTGGCCCTGGGAGTGGGACAACATTTGCCCCCCAAATCAGATGGGGATCAATCTCCTGGAGATAGTCCTCAACCCAGATACTGAGATGGGTCTGCTAGGGAGCCTGGCAATTGAGGACACTATCACCGGTCTCACTGGTAGGTCCCCTCCCAGAGTACAGCCCCGATGGCTCTCAGTCAGCATCATCCAGCTCCTGTTGGAGAACCCCTCCTGGGTAGCTCCCAGCTATGGAGGCCTCTTCAACCTCTTAGAACAGACCAAGGGCCAGATGAACATGGCAGAGAGCATCTGGCAATAGTGCCCGGACCCCGTGCCGTTTGTCCACACCGCCAGTGACGCTGCGAGGCTCATGCACCGGGGGCCAAGCACACGTCAACATGTCTTCATGGTAGGTCCACGGAATAGGGTAGGGCAAGCATAGGCCTTCCCCTGTCTCTGGGGCTTTTGCTCTGCTCTATCACCTCTTTTCCTGCCTGTACCCTGCCTATTCTTCCTCTCTATTCTCCTGCTCATGGTGGTTACCACAGTTGCTTCACTGAATACCAATGGCCGCAGGGACCCAGTGAAGTGCACAGCCATCCTGGAGGGTTTGCAGTAGAAGCAGCTGGCAATTGCCTTCCTCCAGGAGACGCACAGTGACGTGCATGTTCAAGCTGACTGGCATGTTGCCTGGAGAGGCTGTTTGTTTCTAAGTCATGGCACCAACCTCAGCACAGGAGTGGTGACCCTCCTCTCACCGCAGCTGCAGTATGACTCAGCAGTGGCACGAGAGGTCGTCCCCAGCTGGCGGCTGACTATCCACATCACCCTGGCACACCAGAGCTTGCTCCTTGTCCACGTCTACATGCCCACCGAGGGTAGAGAGAGGATAGACTTCTTAGAGACCCTGGCCGACCTCCTTCATAACGCCAGTGAGAACAATGACCTTCTCCTCGTGGGTCGGGGTTTCAACTGCACCGTCGATGCACTGCTAGACTGGACGGGGCCAGAGCCACAGCTGCCTTTGGCCCGCAAGATGTGGACTGTGCTGGAGGTGGCAGATCTCGTTGACGCCTGGCAAGTCCTCCATGCTGACGCACGCCAATATATCTAGGCAAAGATGAGTGCCAGTGGGGTCACCATGGCCTGCCTCGACCACATTTACATCACCCAGCACCATCTGCCGTTACTGCGCAGCAGCCACATCATCCCATAGGAGCTCTTGAACCATGTCCCAATCTGCTGCAACCTGAGCCTTCCTGGCAGAGCACACAGGTGGGCCCCTTACTGGTGTCTCAACATCAGCCTGCTGCAGGACACCCACTTCAGGGACTGCTTCACCCACCTCTGGAGGAGCTGGGAGGCTGCACGAGCAGACTACGCCTCCTGGCAGCTGTGGTGGGACAGGGCATTCTGTCAGCAGTATTCCCAGCTGGCAGCAAGCGTGATATGCCACTGCACCCAGGAGCTGAAGGAGGATGTGGTGGATCTTGAGGCAGCCCTGCTTCATGCAGGCAATGACACAGAACTCCTTGAGAGCCTCTAGTCCTGCAAGAAATGCCTGTGGGAAATGGTGGACGGTGTGGCCCATGGTGTGTGAGTATGTGCCCGCTTCCAGGAGCTGGCAGAGGCTGACACCCTGACTGGCTTCTTCTTCGGCCTGGAGAGGCGGCAGGCTGCAGCAAAGACATTGGACCGTCTCAAGACCCTGGAGGGATGGCTGCTCATGGACCCAGGTGAAGTGCGGGGGTATGTTTTTGCCTTCTATCAGGACTTGTTTGCAGCTGACTCCATTTGTCTGGAGGCTGCCCAGCAGCTGCGTAAGGACCTGCTGCACCTCTGCACTTCACAGGTCAAGGCCCTGGAGTGTGAACTCTCCCTGACAGAGCTTGAGGCTGCTGTGGTGGGGCTTGCCTTGGGCAGGGCTCCAGGCCTTGACAGACTGTCCGTGGAATTTTAAAAAGTCTTCTGGCCCCTCCTTGGGCCCAGCCTCCTCTGTGTCTTCCATGAGAGCCTTGCTGATGGGACCCTGCCAACCAGCTGCCGCTGGGCAGTGTTCACTTTGCTGCCCAAGAAGGGGGACCTCAGCTGCCTTTAGAACTGACAGCCCATTTCCCTTCTTTTTGCTGGCTGTAAGTTCCTGGTGAACCATCTCCGCACAGTCATGGCCTCCGTCATCAGGCCTGAGCAGAGGTAGTGTGTGCCAGGCAGGACCATCCATGACAACCTGTTTCTATTGTGTGACCTGCTCATGGCTGCGGATCGTTTTGGCCTGGATGTCAGCTTGGTCTCCCTGGACCAGGAGAAGGCCTTCAATTGCGTCAACCACCGGTATCTGCTCAGCACCCTCAAGGCTGTTGGCTTTGGGCCTCTTTTCATCACGGCATTCTGGGTTCTGTACCATGATGCCTCCAGCTTGCTCAAGGTGAAAGTTGTGCTGTGCTTCCCAGTCCCAGTGCATTGCGCCATACACCAGGGCTTCCCCCTCTCAGACATACTGTATGCCTTGGCCATCGAACTGCTGCTGCATGCTGTGTGACATTGCCTGACTGGCTAAGCCTTGCCACCAGCACCGAGCCCGACCACCGGCCCCCCGATCTAGGCGATGGCATATGCAGATGATGAGACAGTGTTTCTGGGCAGTCAGGAGGATGTGCGGGCAATGGTAGACTGCCAATGCACCTACAAGCTTGCTGCATCAGCCTGCAACAATTTGGGCAAGACTGACACACTCCTGCTTGAGACTTGGGCCATCAAACCACCTCTGGACCTGCTGGGGGGCCTTGCCTGGCACTGGAAAGGCCTCAAAGCCCTGGGATTGTTCCTGGGTCTGCTGACCTTTGCAGCCCACAACTGGGAGGACCTGGTGGAGGGAGTGGAGACCCACCTGCAGCGCTGGTGCTGGCGCTTGCCCACCCTCTCCTACCACAGCCAGGGACTCATCATCAACAACCTGGAGGTGGTGATCCTGTGGCACTGGTGCACTGTGCTGGACCCTCCACCAGAGCTACTCGAGAGTCTGCAGTAGCTCCCAGTGGACTTCCTCTGGGATGGAGTCCACTGACTCCTGTGAGCTGCTGTTTAACTTCCCACCACTGAGGGGGCCAGGGTCTGATCGACCTGGCCAGCAGGGTGGCTGCCAATAGCCCGCAAGCCCTCCAGTGGCTTCTGTATGCTGAGGGCCACCTCCCATGGCAGCAGCTGGTGTGCCAGTTCTTGCACCAAGTGAGGTGCCTTGGCCTTGACTGGGAGCTCTTTATGCTGGGCCTCACCTTCCTGAATGGGACACTCCTTTCCCTGTTCTACCGCAGCATGGTGCGGGCCTGGCGGGCTGCTTTCCATCTCTGTCCCCAAGCCAGGTGCCTGAATTTCCTGCAATTGCTTCAGGAGCCCCTGGTCCACAATCTGGCCCTGCACCATGTTGTGCCGAGTCTGGCCTCCACCAGCCTCATGGCTGCTCTCATTGAGGTGCACACCACCCGCCTGGGACATCTCCTAGATCCTGCTCAGTAGGGATGGCTGTCAGCCAAAGCCCTGGCTGCTGGCTGGCACTGTGCTCCATCTGCACCATGGGACTGCTTCTGTGGGCCATTAGTGCCGCTCTCCTGTCTGAAGCAGTCACCATCCTAGAAGGTTACCTCCAGGCTCACCAGGCCTTCCCCACTGTGGATGCCACAGGTGACACCTTTCCACAACTTCCGGTCATCCTAGCGGTGGCCAGTGAGCTGAATGACTGGCTCAACACACTGCTTAGGCTCCCTGTGCTCCCCAGAAGCAATACAGGCTTCCCCTTTGGCACACTGCCCCGGAAGGGACTCTACATGTGGGTGGTGTGCACCCTGCATGCCCAGGTGCTGGCCAGCTGCCCCAACACTGTGTGGTGGCAGCACCCGGTGTGGCCTGGAGCCCCAGCGTGGTGCACACTGTACATGGCACCCACTGTCAACAAGACCAGCGACCTCCAGTGGAGATTGGTGCACGGCTTTCTGGCCACTGGCACCTTTGTGCACCACCTGGCCTGTCCCTTCTGTCCAGGGATGCTGGAAGAGGACATTTTCCATGCCTTCCTCAACCGCCCCTGACTACGGTCACTTTTTGTCACCCTTGCTGCTTCGGGCACTGGGCCAGGAGTTCTCAGAGGACACCTACATCTACTCCTTCCCATACTGGGCAGCTAAGTAGGCCGCAGTCAGCTTGACCAATTTCCTGGTGGCCCAAGCCAAGATGGTCACCCTGAAGAGCTGGTGAAACCAGCTCACCAGAACAAGGATGGATGACACCCTACAGCTCTTCTGCCTGCTGGTGTGGGCCTGCCTCTAACTTGAGTTTGAGCATGCAGTCCTCTGGCAAATGGTGTCCACCTTTGAGGAATGCTGGGCCGTCAAGGGGGCACTGTGCCAAGTTGAGGGGGGATGCCTGCTCCTTGCCCTTTAATGTCACCAGCTGCTCAAGGTACAGAGGCACATCAAGCAAGCTGAGACCTCGGGTTTTGTGCATGTGGTCTGACCCCTGATGTCCTGAGGCCCCCCCGGGCATCCCCGCTGGCAAGAACTGTATATATGTATATATGTACATACTTCTTTTGTTCTTTCTGTTTTTTGGGTTTTTTTGTCTAGAATGTGTGGGCAGGCTTTGCAAGCCATGAGCCCAGGCCTTGTCCTTGAGGCCCAGATCTTCGGGCAAACCTGTACATGATCTCTAGTGCCCCCTTTGTCACCCTCCCCAGAATAAACATTCCTTAAAAGTCAAAAGTCTTCCTTTCTTTTTGGGTTTTATTCTGGGACAGATGCCACCGGCTCCCATGAGCTGTCTTTTACCCACCTGTCACCAAGTGTGGGGCAGACCCTGGTTGACCTGGCAAGCAAGGTGGCCACCTTCCACCTGCAAGCCCTTCAGCGACATCTCTACAGCAAGGAGAGGCTACCCTGGCAACAACTGGTATGGCAGTTCCTGCAGAGGGTGGGGGCCCTCAGCTTTGACAAGGAGTTCTTCATGCTTTTGAACTCAGCAGTGCTAGCATCTTTCTACCATGGCAAGGTAAGAGCCTGGCAGGCCACATTCTGCCTCCATCCCCCAGCCTGGCACCTGCAGTTCCTGCAGCTGCTGAGGAAGCCCCTAGTGCACAGCACACCACTGAGGTGTCCCATGCCAAGCCTGACCTCCACCAGCCTCATGACTGCCCTCATCCAGGTGCATGTCCTCTGCCTGAACCATGTCCTTGACCCTATTTGGTTGGCCTGGCTCTCACCCGGGGCCCTGGCCACCCAGCTGGGCATGAACTCCATCTGCAGCATGGGCCGTCTTCTGCATGACATTCAGGCTGCCCTCCCACTGGAGGCAGCAGCCACCCTAGAAGACCAACTCTGGGCACACCAGGTCCCCTGCACCACAGATGCCCTGAGCAAGGCTTTTCCTGCACTGGCAGTCACCTGAGCCATGGCCAGTGAGCTGGCCAACAGGCCTGGCACCCTGTGCCTCCTGGTAGTGACATGGGCTGTCCCATTGCTTTTCTGTTCCATAGAAGCCTATATGCCTGGGTGGTTCATATCCCCCATGCCCAGGTGCTGGCAGGCTGCCCCAATACAATGTGACGATGGCACCTGGGACCGCCTGATTCCCCACCATCCCACCCAGCTTGGTGCACATTGTATAAGCTGCCAACCACCAAGAAGACTGGTGACCTGAGGTGGCAGTTGCTGCATGGTATCCTAGTCACTGTCACATTTGTGTCCCTCTTTGACCCAGACACCTTGACCACCTTCCCCTTCTGCCCCAGTGGCATTGAGGAGAACCCCTTTCATGCCTTCATTGACTGTCCCTGCCTGTGGCTGCTCTTTGTCACCCTCAAGCTGCCGCTGTGAGCGCTGGATAGGAGCCTCTCAGAGACCACATACATGTGCTCCTACCCATACTGGGTGGCCGAGCAGGGCACCATCTGCCTGGCCAACTTTCTACTGGGTCAGACTAAGAAGGCCTTTCTCAAGAGCCACCGAAACCAGCTTGCAGGAACTGGCTCAGATGATGCCCTGTGGCTTTTCGGCCTCCTGGTGCAGGTGCACCTCTCACTGGAGTTCGAGCATACTGTGCTCTGGTGGACAGTGCCCACCTTTGAGGGCTGGGCCCTTGAGGGAGCACTGTGCCACATAGAGGACGGCCACCTTCAATACACGCTCTAATGTCATAACCGGTCAGGGCGACTGGGCAGGCTCAGCACTGTGACTCCCAGCTTGTGCCATGCCCTGGGCCCTCACCAGGCTGCTTTTTGCTTTTTTCTTTGTGTGGGAAATTAAAGGTATTGTCACATGTATGATTTAATACAGCAGGGTAGGAATCATTTGTTTATATAGGGCTTTGGTCTGTATGTCTGTGGCCTGTGTCCCAACTGCATAATGGCGTGTTAGGCATGACATGTAATACAGTGAAGGGGTCTATCACAGTGTGATGTTATGAACGTAATGACATGGTGCTCTTAGTTTGATGGTAATTTGTTTGTCTTTGCTTTCTCTGTTAGACCTGGACCCCGGAAGGGCAAATTTTTGTACCCCAAACCCCTGAATAAAGTATTTAAAAAGACAAAGTCTTTCTTTTTTTCTTTTTTGCCTGTTTGTGAACCAAACCAAAAAATATGCTATTTGCCCAGCTCTGTTTATTACTATGTACTTAAGCAAAAGTGCAGTGTGGAGAGATCACAAAGTCCTGGTCCTCCACACTGATCGTATAGGCTGTAATAGGGGAGCTGTAATAAATGCTGGGTAATCCCTGCATAAAGCCAAATTAAAACCCACACTGTGCCTGAATATGTCGCTGGGTGCCTACAGATGTTTAGGGTACCACTTTAACTCATGGCATTTTACAAAAAGCACCATGAGTTAGAGACCCCCACAACACATCAAAAGTTCATCTGCTGGATTGGGGGCTCGAGCCTGCCTGCACCAGCCCTGGTCAGCAAAGGAGGAAGGTAGAGGAGAAGGAAATGGCATGGAACTGCAATCTAGGCTTGGCCTGACTAGATCTGGGGCAAGTGGGGAGGGGAATGGAGTCCCCTCACCTTGTGCTCTCCCAGCTACTTTAGTTGAAGTATTAAGGGAATCCAGGCTGGTCCCCTGAGGTGATGGAAGATCCCTTCTCCCACCCCCTGCCTGGGCCTTGGGCTGCCATCTGGGCTTGGCCTAGCTGAAGCTGCAGGGTGGAATGGAGCCCCCTTGCCTCATGAGCCCAGCTTAGCTCCCCCTGATAACCCAGATGGGGTAACTGGGGGGTCTGCAAGGTGAAGGGGCTCCTTTCCCCTCCTGCCCCCCCATCCAGTACCGGCTAGGTCAAGTCCAGCTCGTAGCTATATGCTGCACCTTTTCCCTTCACCACTGACAACCCTGGGGCAGGGCTGGGCTGGTATTCACCATCATGAACACCAGCCCACTCTCACAAAGCATGAAAAATTAACTCTCAAAGGAACACAAGTTCCCTAAAACGTGCTGCTTTAGAGCACTTTAATCTAATACCTCATTTGATGAGGGCTAATTTTTCATGCTATTGGCCACTCTAAAAGTACTCTGCATGTTTGCTATGCTATGGCTGTAGATCACATAATTGTAGGACTTGATTTGGCAAAAAATATAACTTGTGTAAGTGCCCTTTGTCTCCCTAACACCACATGGTGTCAGAAGTGGACTTGATTCCTTTCTATATGGAATAAAAAAAAGAGAGAGAACAAGTTGTCCCCAAATTTCCAGTCAGGGAGAGACTATGTGCTCTGCAGCAGGGAGAAGACAGATTGAAAGCCCAGCGCAACTATGACACAGAAGGCTCTGTTGGAGAAATTTAACTGTGGGAATGGAGGCAGCTGGCCTTGCTTGATCAGAAGGTTTGATTCATTCTGGAAGGTTTCAGATTTAGCAGAAAGAACAGAGGAAAATCAGTGTAATACCTCCTTCTCTTCCATGAAAGAGACAGCAAATGATATTTGATGTGCCCTCACTTCGGAGGAAAAGAAAGGCTAGAAAAAGATTAAATAGATTTTTGTGGCCCATTTTATAGGGGGAAAACCACATTATATATGAAAGGACTAATTTTAATATGAGATACCAGGAATGAGGGGAACAGCTGAATGTTTTATCATCACACTTTTGCTGAATACTAAAATTATCAAATTCTGAACAAACTCCTTAAAGAGACAGGGTTATTGTAGGCATCAGAGATGCAAGCTTCTGAGCACAACTGCACTTAGATCCAGAACGCAAAGTAGCAAAAACCACAACAAAAGTTAAGATGTAAAAAAAATAAAGAAACTGCAGTATGAGTTACAGGCTAACAATTTAGCTGAAGAATCATTGGATATCATTGATATAATAAATGGACAAGATCTAAGAGGAAACAGACACTCACATCCAAGATACAATATAAAAACAGGAAAAAAATGGAAAAAAAGTAATCAAGAAATGTCCATAGTGAAAGGTGTGGCAGATGTGGCAAAACACCAGAGCATAATTGGCAATCATATCCAGCAATAAATACAGAATGCAGGAAGTACCACAAGAAAGGACTTTTTACAAGGAGTGAATATTATACAAGCCAGTGGAAATAATTCAAGAAAGGGAAGTAGCATCAGGTGACAATGAACCTATGCTACTCAGAACTATATCTTCACTAGAAGAATCAACAGCTTGAGACACTGAAGTACATCACAATGGTCAAATCATTAAATTCAAAATAGACATATGAGCTATACTTACAGCAATCCCTACAAAAGATTATGATCACTCCTGGGATGGAGACCTGCAAAGGTCAGATGAAATTCATAGAGGAGCAAGTAACACTGCAATACAAGTGTGTTACCAGTTAAGGAAAAATTGGAAAAAAGAGGAAAAATCTTCTCAACCTATTTATGTAGTACAAGGGTTAACATTCCCCTTACTGGAATTGCCAGCAATATAGGGACTATGCCCAGTAGAAAAAATGGACTTTATTAATGGCAAAATGAAAACCACACACAGATATAATATTCAGGTCTTCACTGGGTTGAGGAAGCTATCAGGAAAATATCAAATTAAATTGGTGCCATCTTCAACTCCATTTGCTCTGACAACTTCTTAGCGCATCCCCAGTCTTTTGCAACAGAAAGTCAAGGAAGAATTAAAGAGTATGAAAGCAATGAGGATTGTAAACCAAATAGATGAACTGGTGTGCAAATAGACTGGTGTGCAAGAATAGTTGTAGTACCAAAACCCAATGGTAAAATTTGCATTTGTGTGGATCTTACTCAACTTAACAGAAGTAAGCAGAGAAAGTTGCATGCTTCCTGCAGTAGAACAGTCACTGTGTCAGTTGTCAAAAGCTAACATATTTTTTTAATTGGATTCTACAGCTTGGTTTTGGCAAAATCCTCTTGCCAAAGAAGGTAGGGTATTAGGTACATTAATTACAACTGTTCAGGAAATATATTTCAATTGTCTTCCTTTTAGCATACTGCCAGCCCCAGAACATTTCCAAAAATGAATCTTTCAGATTGTGGTGTATCTTTGTAGCATACTTTGCCATGTAGAGGACATGTTGGTATATGGCAAAACTAAACAAGAATACAATGAAACTCTACATGCTGTTTTGTGAAACTTTCAGCAATCTGGTCTCACTTTGGATGAGAAATGTGAATTTGGGAAGGAACAAATAAAATGTGTTGGAGATATCATTAAGAAAAAAATGGAATTCAGCCAGACCAAGACAAAATAAAGGCTTTGCATGCCTCGTTTGAACCCCCAAGATATTCATGCCAGTTTAGAAATATTTCCCCCCCCCAAATTTAGCACAGCAAACTAAGTCCTTAAGAGATCACCTTAACAGATGCAATATGTGGTTCCAGGGTAATGCCCAACAAGGGATGTTCAATACAGTCAAATAATTACTAGGGTCACCACTTGTTTTAGTACGGTATTCAGTAAAATATCCCACAGTAGTCACAGAAGATTCATGTTTATATTTTTCAGAGCAGTACTCATTCAGACATAGCCAGAAAACTTATATATATATAAAAGTTGCATTTATAATATACATGCTGCATTTATATAAAGAGGTTTTACAGACACCGAGCAATGCTATGCTCAAGAGGAAAAAGAATCCTTGGCAGTCACTTAGGCCTGTGGACAACTCAATTCTTACTTGACTGGTCTGAATTTTAAAATAGAAACAGATAATAAACACCTGATAGCACAGCTGGGATCCAAAGCCTTGTATGACCTTCCACCCAAAATTCAAAGATTTTGACCATGACTAATGTGATTTTCTTTCACTATTGAACATTTACCAGGGAAGTTTCTCATAGCCCCAGGCATTTTCCAGAGCACCAGTTAGACAGCCACCAACAGAAGATGAAATTACTTCCAGAAAAGTTTATATATATATATATTAATCATGTTCTGCCACGTTGTCAGCATTGTAAACTAAAGTTTACTTTGGTCCCCTCTCCTGATGCACGTTGTGCATGTGCTGTGTTGAGTAACTTGAAGAATTTGTTATAACATCCTAGAAACACTGAATTTTTTCACCATTGACCCAATTAAATTGATTCAGCATGAATGGTAGTGAGTGTAAGAATGGCAGGAAAGTCTGAAGCCTTGTCTGAGCTAAAGTGAACTAACCACTGTGATTGATGGGTAAGTGGCAACATGCAAAGAAGAAATGATTGATGATAGGGATGATTGATGGATGGCAAAATAACATGACTGGATAATTGAGAATGAGATGATATGTTGTAGATGAAAATATACAGGGTCTCCACAAACCCTTGGCTTTGTGGCAGAGTGCAGTATCATGGTGTGGTATGGGGAGTATGTTATTAATTGGTGATTGTAAGTGCAGCAGCTATTGCTTAATATCTGTGCAGTAACTGTGAAGGAAGAGTGAAGAAGTAAGGCTCCTCTGTAACAGAATGATGCTGCTGTGATATATTCACCTGTACACCTGAGTCCCCAAGTGTGACTTACTTAGGCCAGAGAAAGAGCCTGCCTGCAGGGGTTATGCATAGGGGGTGCATGCGGGTGCAGGTGCACCCCCTGAGTCTGGCAGTGCATCACCTACAAAAAGTGTCATTGGCACCTGCAGGAAGTTGCTACTCACCACCTCACTGCTGGCACCACCAGCAATGTCTGTGAGTGGTTCACGATCCCTGCTAGCTGCCACTGATGCTGCCGGCAGTGGCTGTGGGTGGTCACTGACCCTGACAGCTCCAGCAGTGTCTGCAGAAGTTCGCCTACATACCGCCGCCATGCTCCCGCCACTCCCACGCTCATGCTGCCACACTCCCACCATCAACGTCCCCCCCCACCCCGCAGTCTCCAGGGGCATGAGTCATTCATGCCTGCCTGCATTGAGGTAACACAGAATTCTGGGGTGATTTTGAGTTGGGACGCTGACCAGGAGGTAGGCTTGTGGCATGCTTGTGCCTCTTTAGGATCACTGCATCAATTGGACTTAACTCCTCCTACCTTGACTAAATCTATTTTGGTTTCAATTGACATTCTCTTCATTGGATTTGGTGAAGTATTGATATTAGCTTGTTGTTTGTTCATGTTTGTGATTTCTGCTTTGTTCCATTGTGATATTATACATATATTATCCATTGTGATGTTGTTCTCTTATTCCGTTTCCCCTTGTTCTTGTTCTTCAATAAATTTTTGTTCTGTTTTACATCTTTGTCACAACTAATCCTGTTTTTTTAAAGTAAAACAAAGGTGGTCCCATGCTTTGGCATTCTCATCTGCTCAGGTCTGGTCACCTCGGCTAACAGTAATAACCCAATGTCCACCCCTTTTTAAACCTGATATTAGCGTTCCAACCTGATTCCAAACACAGGTTTAAAAGCATCTGCTACTAGACTGGAGCAAATCAGAACTGAACAATGATGATACTTGCCAGAAAATAGTTTACTTCTGTCAAAATAGATAAGGCCACAAGATGTAACAGTCAGACCTAGATGAAGTGTATGGGCAACTAGGTTCAACCCTGGACTCATGTTCTGAACCCTTGGCTTGTGCTGTCACTGCAGCACAAAAAAATTACAGAAATTTTAAAAGCAAAAGGCTGAACTAAAAACTCCAGCAGCAAGGAAACGTCAGTATTCAATGCAGAGCAAAACCACTATCAGAGCTGCTGCCAGGGGTCACAGTTTGGCTTGAAAGTTCCCAGATGTTTTAAACTGTCTAAAATATAGCAAATGCTCCTAGATTTTACTTAGTGGAGAGTCCAATAGACTGCTCTGGAGAAATAAGTTTAATCTTTGATATATGCTCTACCTCAACCTAAAGAGGATTAACCACTGAAAAGAAATAGGGGCAGAGCAAGATTATGAACCTCCTCCTCCTCAAGGAAGTCAGCAAGAAGGCTCAGTCAGAGACGGGAACTTGGAAGAGATTAGATCAAGGTCTGGACGACCTGAGCAGACATCTGCTTTAAACAGGCATTTATAGTTTTAAGTGTATATATTGTTTGTAAATGGCTTTAAAGGTTATAGTTTATTGTTAATAATTTATAATGTGTTTTAATCTATTCTTGTTCTTTGCAAAGAGGCAAGGTCGAGGGATCAGAAAGTCATGGTCCTCCACACCCATTGGACAGGCTGTACTAGGGGGACTGTAACAAAGTTTGAATAGTTTCTGGAGGGAACCAGATTACAGTCCACACTATGGGTACCTTTGCACATGCTCCAGGGTGGAACAGCGGGGGGGGGGAGGGAGAGGCATTTTAATTAGAGTGGCTTTTGGGAGATGATCTAATTAAAAAGCCCACAGCACCTTGTATATTCAGGATCCTGTGTTTCAAAATGGCAGCCAGAACACTTTAACTAAAATCTGCCTAATTAAGCTATAGATGCCATAATTCATTTAGAATCCTGACATATTCATATGCTTCAAGCTTCCATCTTCAACAAATGAGCTCCATTGGCTGTTTGTGATAGGACAATAACCTTTTCTCACTTTCAAATGTTTTCCTTTTCAGTTTCATTGGCTCTTCCATTCTACATCTTTTATAAGACTGTAAATAAATTCGTCTAACAAAATTTAGACGTATATACCATCCTAATTCATATAGGTCTGTCATCTCCTCTCACAGTTAGTCTTAATCATTACATTTTAACCTCATAAAAAATTTGAGTATCTCTAATAATTAACTGCCAGTATCTAAATCCACCATACCTCTATTCATTTTATGAGAAAGGTTACATGAAATTCACTGCAGTTCTTAATGAGAGGGTGAATCATTGATTTGCATCATAGTGTTATGTATGGAGTAGTTTTGCCCTTTCCTTGCCTTTATTGATTTTATCCTTCCTATGCCCTTTTTGAAACCATCTCAGGATAAGCAACTTCAGAGAATTCAAAGAACAATTGTTGGGGGATTAATTTGGATAAGGATCTTCATAAGTATTTGGCAGAGCTATGAGGCTTATTTGCCAGGGCCGAGGTCCTAAGATGAGAAAACATTAAACAGTTTTAAACTCATCCTCGCAGTGTAATGGAGGGGCGTTTCAGTAGTTAAAAGCTGTTCACAGGGAAAAGTAAGCCTTTAATATACCATCCAAGAGACAACTTGTCAACTGGGCTTGTCTAGGACTTTGACCCAAATGCTGAGCTTTATGTAAGTCCCTAATGTGCACACATTCTGTGGTTTTAATCTTTTTTCTATTTGCCACATACCTCCAGATAAATAGATGGTGAGCTTGTGTGGATGAGTTATTTTGCATCACTTCAATCACCCATTGGTGTCACACTCCTAGAAGAGAGTTCCTTGTAAGCACCATATACAGTTGTGCCTGTTTCATTAGCATGAATGAAACAAGGGGTGCCAGTCTGTTCTGTGGTCTAAAAGTAGTGGACCAATAAGGTTCTAGTCAAAGAGATTAAAGTAAAAATGCCTATCATCTGACAGGAAGTACAAGACTCCACTTGTCACAAATCTGCGGCAGAAGAAGATAATAATTGTAGTAACGCATTCCAATATGGAGTTAATCTAAAAAAATTGCTACAACAAGTGCCCATAAGGGACATATCACAGGTTTGGTTCACTTCTAAACTGTCACAGACATACCTGACTGGAGACATGATTAATTCCATAAAAGTCACTGGGATTACTCACATACATTAAGCACATGCAATAGTGCTGTTTTACTTTCTAGATGGTAAAATAATAATGAAATTTTCTTAAAGGTTACCTGTAAATGTATTGTTCTTTTCAGATAAATGAAGTTCTAAAGTCAGGGGAACTGATAGGATTAGAACCTAAAGTATTTCTAACATTCTTACCATTAGGGCATGCTTCTAAAATGTGACAAAAACATTAAACAGTTTTAAAGGTCCCTAGTATGCTTCTTATTAAAAGATTTTATCACTATTCTAGGAGCTGGCCCATATAGGCATATATTAATGAGGACTCGGAAAGCTCAATTAGCATGGGTCTGAAATCTTTCCTCAGTGCCTTGTAAAAACAAATTCAGAACTTGATCCTATTGTACAACTGCATATCTAAAGACTGTCATTTGAAAAGGTTTAAAAGTAACACACAGTCATGACCATTACATATTGTAAGAATGATTGGCTTCCAGTGTATTTTTGTTTTTAGGATGCTGGTATAGCAAACCAGCTTGAGTTTAAGAAGACCAAAAATTACAGGACTGGGCTGTGGCTTGCATATTCAGTGGTACCAGAATTGTATTCATAAAATCCAAAATATGGAGCTATTTGGATATCCACTAAATTTAAAGTTTGTTGTAGTGCCATAAGCAAGAAATGGTGAATATTTTGTTGTGCTGTTAAGATGGTGGTGAAGATATCACAGTAGAACTTGTGGAGTAACATTCTTACTAAAGAGCTACTATATGCATGGTAGTTAGCAATACTTTGTCATATATTTATATTAGATGGTATATCATGATTTACTATTAAAAATATTACTTGCAGCTTCTTAAATATTAATATTTTATTTTGTACACCATTCTTGCAGCTTCCAATCAGTATATAATAGTAATAAAACTAAAGGCACACTAACACTTAAGGTGGCATATCTAGCTGTATTTAATCTTTATTGTAGTGTATTTTAATTTTTATAATTCATTATTTGGAATTGCATGTTTAGATATGTCACACTCATAAGAGTCAAAGGCACAGAGGAGGGATTTTCAATAAATATGCAAAGGGGAAGAATGTCTCTCCCATTCAGTGAGGGACTCACACCTCCCCAATCCTCCTCTTCCTACCAACATACTTGTAGAAATTCTTCTTGTTACTCTTCACATCCCTTACTCCTGGAACTCCAATTGCACTTTGCTCTTCCTGACTTCATCCCTGCACATCTGAGCAATGCTTTTATATTCTTCCCTAGTTATTTGTCCAAGTTTCCACTTCTTATAAACTTCCTTTTTGTGACTTAGTTTAGTGAAAATTCCCTGCTAAGCCAACCTGTTCTTCTGCTATACTTGCTAGTCTTCCTGTACTTTGGTAAGGTTTGTTCCTGCACTCTCAGTAAGGTTTCTTTAGAGTACAGCTGGCTCTCCTGGACTCCTCTCCCACTCAGCCTGGCTTCCCAGGGGGTCCTTCCCATGAGTTCCCTGAGTGAGTCAAAATCTGCTTTTCTGAAGTCCAAGGTCCTTACTCTGCTGTTCTTCTTTTCTTCCTTTCTTCAGGATCCTGAACTCTATCATCTTGTGGTCACTGCTGCCTAAGTTGCCAGCCACTTCTACGTTCCCCACCAATTCTTCCCTGTTTGTGAGCAGCAGGTCAGGAAGAGCATTGCCTTGGAGCATGCTGCCTGCTCCAACACTTGACCAGGAAGTTGTCCCCAGCACTCTCCAAAAAACTTCCTAGATTGCCTGTGCACTGCTGTATTGCTCTCCTAGCAGATGTCAAGCTGATTGAAATCCCCCATGAGAACCAGGACCTGTGATCAGGAAACTTCCACTAGGTGTTTGAAGATAGCTTCATCCACCACTTCCTCCTGGTTCGGTGGTCTATAGCAGACCACCACAACATCACCATTTATACCCATCCATGACTGTGCTCCAGCCATGCAAGCTCCCGCCAAGTCTCTGTTATTCCAATCACGTCATAGCTCTGTGTCTGTGAAAGGACTTCCAATTCTTCCTGCTCATTTGCCAGGCTCTGTGCATTTGTGCGAAGTCCCTGCTTTGTTTCACATATCTGTGAATAACTGTAACACTATATGTCCAGCCTTTGTCAGTTATTAGTATTGGTAAGTTAACATGCTAACTAATTGACTAGTACTAGATGGCTAGAACAATACCTTACATTACAAGGGTGATAGCTGCAGTCTATTGTGGTGGAGGCACAGCCATAATATGGTGGATCTGAGACCCTGTTCATTATGAAACAAAAAAACATTCATGAAGGTCAGCTCTCCAAAAGTACCAGGGCCCATGTTGTTTCCTGCCTCTGCTCATCTGTGAGATCTCAGGGAAGAAAATGCTTCAGGCAAAGGCCACAAAGATATTTGGCCAGCAGAAGCAGAACAGGCACCTATACTAGGGAACTTCAGATTAAAGTTGCTGCTTTAAGCCATTTGTAGACATGCTCACCATTTTCTTAAACGTGTTAATCGATTTGCGTCATACAGTGCAAATCAAATTTCCATTTGAAATAAGGTTTAATAGACAATCATTGATCATCAGGGAGGTCTACATGCATTTTTATACTTCTGCAGTAGAGACAGCAGGGGGTGCTAGTTACTCTTGTGAATTGGGGAACAACAGGGATTCATTCCTGGCTCAAGCTGTGTTTTTTTACCACCATTCATTCACTGTTTTTAACATATAAATACAGCAATGTTTTCATTTCAATATACAGTAGTATTGTTCATGGTTTGTTTTTCCCCATGGGGAAACACCTAGTAGGGGTTCTGCTGGCCCTGCCAGGGAGGGGTGCAGGTGGGGTGGGATTGTCTGGCTTCACCTGTTGCCCATGCACAAACAACCACACACACACACATACTAAGACACACGCACACACAAACACATGCACACATACACTAGGGTGACCACCTTTACAAAATGGAAAAGCAGGACACATACCTGCCTGCCTCCCCTCTCCCTTCTGTTGCCAGCAGTACTGCTGGAGCAGAGCCTATTGGGGATGGATGTAGGTGGCCCACTGTAGGCACAAGACTATCCTCCCTACCCTGCCCCACCCCCTTCTGCCTTTCCCCTGGGAGCCATGCACCACCTGCCTGCCCAGCAGCAGTGGTGGGCGGTACAACTCCAGTGTGAAGGGGGAGCATCTCCCTCACTGTGGGGGCCTCAATCTCTCCCACCCCCCATGTCCCTCTCTCCCCCAATAAACTTACCTGCAGGGAGATGCTCTCCACTCTGTCTAGCTGTACTCCTGGCCACATGCATGTGTATGGGTGCGCAAATAAACTGGTGTCCCCTGCATCCTGTTCACTGCAGCCACAAGTAGCCCCTTTCAGGCTGGAATGCTGCCAGCCTGCAAGGGGAAACCCACCATTTCCTGATCCTTACACAATACTGAAAATATAGGACAAATACTATTCTGTAGTCATGCAGCCTGGGACTGAGACTTTATGTTAAGAGACACAGGCACACAGACACATGCACACACAAGCACATGGGCTCTGGGCTCATTCTGGCTCTGGAGGAACATCTGTGTCCAGCCCCAATGGAGGGGCTGCAGAAGCCTTGTCGGAGAACTGGCTCAAGATAGGAGGGGAAGCACTTCTGTCCTGGACTCCAGGAGAGGTGCAGCTGCAACAGCCTGAGATCTAACAGTGCTGCTTGTCAGTGGAGGGAAATGACCAGACAAGACTGGGGGACTTGGTCTTGCCCTGGACAACCCCCCCCCCCCTTTTTCCCACTCTCTGGAAGGGCCAATCTCCACCAGCTGGCTCACCCACCCATGGAAAGAAAACACCATAAACAAATTGTATATAAAAATTACAACTTCCTTTTATTTTGATCTTAATAGCATTTGTAAATCCCCACTGCTCACCACTCAGTCAGGGACACAGAACTGCTCACTTGCTATGCCTGGTGGTGGTCATGAGCAACAGCAAGCTCTAGATAGATAACATCTATACATATTAATACAGTTTAAATTTCTAGTTCAGACTGCCCTAGTCTGCATTAACTTTAATCTTCATTCAATGAGGATTAGTTCATTTGGCCTGGAAACAATTTTAATTTGAACTACAGACATTCACACATATATAATGACAACTGTGGTCCAGATTAAACATAGAAAAAATGTAATGTCTATAAACAGTCTTAGAGGCCAAGTTTTTCTTTGAGTTCCCATTCTCTCAAAACTTCCCTTCCTCTGTGATTTGTTGCCCCATCCTGTCTTCCCTTCAGCCTTCCTTTGCCTTTCTCTGTTTGCCTTTTTGTTATTGTCCATTTCCTGTCTTTCTCTGTTTTTTGTAAATACCATTCTAATAACGCCATCTCTTTCAAAGTTGCAAAAAACAGATAATTGTAAAGGTCCACAGGCATCATGTTAATGCTTCCTCAGCATGTTATGTTATAACCCTTCCTTCTGACTGATTGTCTTGTTACCTGGATTTTATGGACTTTGACAGGTATTCTCTTTTAATCTGCTTGAGCAGTACCAAGCATAATAGATTAGGGAAGTGTGAAATGGGCCATATTCAATTCAGCCCAAACTGGGGGCAGCAGTTTGATTCATTGATTGAGATCACTGTCATGATTCAATTTGTCTAAACCTGAATTTAAAGATTTGATGCTGATTCAGCCATAGACACAGTTTAAAATGTTTTCTCTACATCCCTCAAGGTACCAGGCATGGCTTGTGAACGTTGAAATGGTGAGACAGAAGCGCAGGGGTGGTGGTGATGCAGTAGACCTAGAAGGACTGGAAGTTCTTCTGGTCCATTTTTGGGTCCACTGCTGAGTGCACTGGGGACACCCTCCCCCCGCACCCATGCTCTTGTGGGATGCACCATGAATGCAGCATCTCAGCATTCATGAGTTGCCTGGTACCGCGAAGTATGGAGAAGAAATATTTAAAGTTGTGTCTATGTCCGAATCAGCAAATCTTTATGAATTTCTCCAAATCAATTGGGGGGGGGGCTCCAATTTGATTCAGAGAGATTAAAGGGTCTCCTGATTCAATTTGGATTTGGAGATTCAGCTGCTGAATTAGGCTGAATCTCCACCGAATTGAATCAGTGACCCAAGCTTCACACAGATGTATGATAGACCTCTGATCTGTTGAGATCCCTAAGCATGACTATAATCCAAACAGTTAACAAGAATAAACGGAATGTTAAAAGAGTAGAAGAATTGAATTCTATTGCCACACATTTAATTAATAGAAGTAAGGTGGACAGATGTCAAATATGACTGACAAAGGCCAATCCATGTATTTTACTCTAACAATATATTTTATTCTGAGGCCTCTGTGACCTACTGTAGTTACTTCAGGTACTCTGGAAAAAGCTGTCATGGACAGTTGTTCACTCTTACCTCATTCAGTATACAGGAGTACATATTGTTATTAGATCTATTATAATACATAAAGTATTAGTATGTATGTAGCTAGCTAATATAAATAGCATCATTAGATGGAGTGTGAGTATTTGGATCTATTGTATATACCAGCTTGTACCTTGCTGTGCACTGAAAATTACTTCTTGGGGACACTATTTTACATGGAACTTTTAAAATAGCTATGCTGCTTTAACTGAGACATTTAGATCAGTTACCTGAGGCTTCTGGTAAATCAGCATTCACAAAAGTAGAGAAGGAAAAATAATGCTGTATGATTTATGGTTTACTGTAGTAACACTAACTCCATCTGGCATTTTGCCATATACAATAAGTTGTAACTGTGTGCAATATATTTTTATTTATGTGTCAGGAAATAAACTGCTCCGAGTTGGGACATGGTGAATCTCAGTTGTGAAGATATTTTTAAGGAAAATTCTAACATGGTCCAAAAAGGTTATGATTCATCACTAACACTTTTTCTTTAAGTGTACTAGATGCCTTATGCCTCTAAGGAAAATAGTGCATATCCAATTAGGCTGAATATTTCATGTATTCATATGCCCTTCTTTTTTAAGTACCACCGCCTGTTTCATAGTATATCTATTTACATATGCACTTTCTCACTTTCTCTCCTTTTACAATAGTAGTTTACTTAGATCCATACATTTGAAAATTGCATGTTCCTTCTTAAGTCTTTGAAATGTATTTGTTAGTCAACATAATGTGGACAACTAAGACTGGCTTCTGGGCTTTATCTTTGTTGAGCATTATTAAATTAAAATCTAACGCAACATTCACCTCTTCTTTGTGGGCAGCATCCTATTGTCTTTTCCCCAATATAGAACAGAATTTCTCCATATTGCCAGCCTAGCCTTGAAAACATATTTCTCTTAAATAAATAGCATTTGGATGCTAAGAAACATGGAGGAAAGTTACACAAGATGGTATGTGCAGATGTTACATTAAGATCAACCTAAGGTTTTAGAGGTTTAAATTGGGCAGAATTTACCTGAATAGGTGAAGTAACTTAGATCAGGAGTGGATTAGCCTCATCTGTTTAACATCTACATATATTCACAGTGTAGCCCTAGGACTGGGAAAGCCCATTTGCTCACCCCAGTCCCAGGGCTGCACTCTTCTCACGTACCCCTCCCCCCCAACACTGACTGGTTTATTTTAGCCCCAAACCTATCATCCCCAGAAGGACAGCGCTACCCATGAACCAGCCAATCCACACCCCCCAGACTCACCATCTTCCCCCAACCCCTATCATGGACCAAGCAGGTTCGTGGCTTAATTATTTATTTACATTGGTTGGAAGTTTTGCCTAAGAAAGGATGGTTGGCTGAGTGACTTAAAAATTTTGCTGGTAAATCAAATAATAGAGAAATGCAAGGAACTTTGATAGAAAGTTTGAGGTTATGCTTAACAGATTTAGCCACATTCTGTTTCAGAATATTTTTTTCTCACTTTTTTCCTTTTATCTGAATCAATACAATTGCAAACTTTGTAGGAATGTTTGCCTTAGAATTGTGTTTGCCTTGGAATTAAGCAGGCCAGTGCTTCTATATTAGGAACCGTGAACCATATTTAACTCTTCAATGTTCTACTGTGGTGCTGATGTCAATATTTTGACTTTCTGCGTCCATTCATTCAAAATTAACACAACGGAAGAGCATACAATAGAAGCAGATAAGACAAAGATTGGGACGGGTGCACTGCAGAAAAGTGAAGTGATATACCCAAGTTCAAACAGCACACCAACTCCAGAGCTGAGAATAAAACCCAGGTGTTATCATTTCAATCAAATATATAAGTTATTGGACCATGCATTCTTGACATCTAGCTAATACATTTTGGTGAGAAAAAGACTGGAAACTAGACAGATAGTCACTGCTACACTGAGATGGAATCTATTCATCCAGAAAGAAACTGGCACAAGGTACTAGCAGAAGCTTGTCTTGGTTTATGAGCTGAAATTCTTCCTTTATAAATAGGAAACAGTTATGCAGTTGACATTATGCTATACTAATCTGACAATGTATTATTCCTTAAGTACAAAAATATACCATATTAATAATCAGAATGCCATTTATATTCTTTTTTTGTATAAGCTAAGTAATCTTTTTGAGTGAAATACCTTAAAATTGCCCAATTTTCATAAAAGTGTCAATTGTATTCACTACAGCAGCATCTTAATTTTATTCAAATTTTTATACAAGTGCAGTATTTAGGAGAAAGATTTCTTTGTACAGAGAATGTGCACATATTAACACCTCGCTTTTGCTGTGATTAACTTCCCGAGACAGTTGAAAAAAACATGTTGTTTGACTGAAGCCATTTCTTCTGCCAGTGCATTACAAACCAGTTTCTATAATATCAAATTGATTTTCTCAAAGGGAATATTCCTTATAATTCCTGAGTTCTATTTTCTAGGTCACCTGGTCATAGAAGGAAATGAGATTGGTCAAACAAGACCTACCCGCAACAAACCCATGCTGGCTATCCCTTAGGATGTTAGCTTGGGCCGGTCCATCAAGGATGGCCTCCTTAATAAACTTTTCTAAGATCTTCCCCAGGATAGAAGTCAGGCTAATGGGCCTGTAGTTAGCCGGATCCATTCTCCTCCCTTTGTTGAAGATCGGCACCACATTGGCCTTCTTCCAGTCTTCCGGCACTACACCAAAGTGCCAGGAGTTTTCAAAGATCCATGCCAGGGGCTGGGCTATGACGCTCGCCAGCTCCTTGAATACCCTGGGGTGCAGATTGTCAGGGCCGGCTGACTTGAAGGTGCCGAGCTTCTCAAGGTGTTCCTTCACGAGGTCAGCATTTATGGAGGGTAGGGGATCCCCATCACCCAGATCTCCCTGTCCCATAGCAGGCATGGGCGTCCCACGGGACTGATGAAAGACTGACGGAAAGTACCTATTTAACAGGTTGGCTTTTTCCTGCGCGTCAGTTGTCAGTTGCCACATTTGGTTGAGCAGGGATCCAACATTGCCCTTGCTTTTCCTCCGGCTCCCCACATATCTGAAAAAGGACTTTTTGTTGTCCTTGATGCTTGAAGCTAGTTGGAGTTCAGTTGCAGCCTTGGCTTTCCTGGTTTGCTCCCTGCAGGACCGGACCAGCACAGAATAATCCTCCTTGGAGGTGAATCCCATTTGTAGGCTTTCCTTTTTAGCCACAGGAGGTCCGCTAGGTCTCTAGAGAGCCAGGAGGGCTGCTGTGCCCTCTTGCTGCCTTTCCTCTGTGTTGGAATAAATTTAGCTTGTGCACTGAGGATCGCTTCCTTGAGAAGCAACCACTCTTCTTGAACTCCCATCTCCCTGGGGTCACGGTCCCTGAGGGCCTGACCGACAAGCCTCTTGAGCTTGTCAAAGTCGGCTATTCTGAAGTCAAGGACTTCTGTGTTGCTGACTGACTTGCCAGCTTTACGGCAGATGGTGAAGGTGATCAGCTCGTGGTCGCTGTCACCCAGCTTCCCACCGATCACTAGGTCACCGATTAGGTCGTCCCCCGTAGCCAGTACCAGGTTGAGCAGCGCTTTGCCTCTCGTTGGCCCATAGACTTCTTGAGTCAAGTAGAGGTCATCCACGCACCAGAGAAAGCTTGGCGACCACTCAGATTTTGCTGACTGATCTTCCCACGAGATGTCCGGGTAATTGAAGTCGCCCATGACAACCAAGGTCCTGGAGCAAGCGGCCTTAGTCAGTTCCCAGGCGAACTCCTGGTCAAGCTCAGGACTTTGAGTGGGATGTCTGTAGTAGACTCCCACCATTGCGACCCCTGTGCCATTTTTCCCATGAATTTTTACCCAGAAGGTCTCTAGCTATCCATGCCGGTCGCCAACATCAGCTTGCAGGGACATGTAGCTTTCCTTCACATAGAGAGCTACACCCCCGCCCCTTTTGTTAACACGATCCCTCCTGTACAGGGTATAGCCCTCTATACCCGTGGTCCAGTCATGGGTGGAGTCCCACCAGGTCTCCGTTATCCCAATGACATCATAATTCTTTGCACTTAGCAGGAGGACGAGCTCCTCCTGCTTGTTACCCAGGCTCCTGGCATTAGTGTACAGGCAGGCAAGTGTGCCCTTAGGGGCTTTTGCCTTGCCCACAGATTGTGCCAGGGCTGGGGCAGGGGTGGGGTCCCTTAAGTGCCTTGGTCTGCTGGCTTTGCAAGGGTCGCTCAGCGGTCCAGCAGTGGCAGTAGTCCCCCCATCCCCCAGCGGGCTTAGTTTAAAGCCCGGTGGAGCAGGTCAGCCAGCCTGGCTGAGAAGAGCCTCCTCCCCAGGGGAGAGAGTTGGCGCCATCTCTTCCCAGCAGCTCGCTGCCTCTCTCGCCAAAGAGCGGGCTGTGGTCATGGAAGCCAAAGCCTTCCCGATAACACCAGCTCCGCAGTCTTTGGTTGACTGCGTGGATCCTCCTCTCCCTCCTCAGCCCATAACCCAAGACTGGGAGGATTGACAAAAACACCACCTGAGCTCCCAGACCCCTAAGCCCCGCTCCCAACTCCTTGTAGCGCCTCATGACCGGCTGGGGGTGCTCCGAGCCGTGTCATTGGTGCCCACATGAATAAGGAGCATGGGGTAGTGGTCTGTGGGCCGGACGAGCTGTGGGATCCTCTCCTCAATGTCTCGGATGCGGGCCCCCGGGAAGCAGCTGACTTCCCGGGCTAAGGGGTCGGGGCGGCAGATTGCCCCCTCAGTCCCCCGCAGCATGGAGTCTCCCACAACAAACACCTTTCGCTTTGACTTGGGGAGAGCAGGGCCAGTAGCTACGGTTGAGCCTGGGTTGCCTGTGGGAGCTGGCAACTGAGCAGGCTCTGCTGGGGCTGCAAGAGGTGCGAACCTGTTGCTAAGCTCTGGCGGGGCAGTGGCCTTGGTGCGGCGGGCCTTGGGGCCCTTGACCACCTTGGTCCATGCCCCTGACTGGGCAGAGTGGGAGGTCCCAGAGTCCTCCTTAGTTGTGGAGGGAGACGGTGCTCTACCCTGTGGCTCCCGAGGGAGAAGGGCCTGGCAGTAGGAGTCTATCTCCTGCTCGCAGTCCCTGATGGCATGCAGTCTCTGGACTGTGGCCTGGAGCTCCTCCAGCTGGCGTGCCAGAGACCCCAGTAGGGAGCAGACCCCACAAGGGGAGGTGACCATGCTCCCGGGCCCCAGAGCCTGAAAAAGGGACAGGCAGCCCCCCCAGCCAAGAGCCAGGGACTCCGTCTGCGTGGAGCCCGGAACCATGGGCTCTGTCTGGGTGGCCATTTCTGAGGTGCCCGATCGGGGGGCTGCAGAGCCTGAGGGGACCCTTGGGGTGCAGCGCGTGCCCATCCATGTCATGCCTCTGGTAGGCTGGCTATGGCTGGAGCTGACTACTCTGGGGGGTTGCAGGCAGGGTCTCGTGCCCTCCCACACCCTCTCCTGCGCAAACTCCGTGCTAACTTGAGCGCCTGTTTACGCAGCCTGTTCACGCAGCTCCGGTCGCGCGGCTCCCTGGGGGGCTGGGCCAAGTAGGGTCCTGGGTGGGGGCTTGACCCCGCCAGCACCAGGCAGCGGCCTTCTCCCAGGGAGCGAGGAGTTAATCCCTTCCCACCATGAGCCCGCTTACCTCCTGCTGTGCTGGGGGTCGGCGAGGGGCTCTGTGGCTGCTGAGGGGGTGTCTGGGGGGCTTCGGGGGAGAGGGGGCACAGCGGGCTTCACCCACACATCTCTCACCGCTCCGGAGCCTAACTGAGCCTTTTTTTCGGTTCCAGGAGGTCGGTCAGAGAAACCTCCGGGGCAGAACCGGACAGCTCCAGGCAGGTTCAAGGAGGTGGGTTTAGCACAGGCCTAGGAATGGGGTAAGCCATAGGACTGCACTGTGAATGCATACAGGCATTTGTGAGATTGGGGTAACCCCTTCCCAGTTTAAGTTAGTGAACCTAATCAGAAGGTGCCTCAGCAAAGGACATGTCTCAGCAAGTAGAAGGTATAGTGATTTACCTTAAACTTTTCAAATCGTTTCTAAGACTATTTCTATCTCCTCTTGTTTACTTATTCTGAGTAGAAGCACTATTACAAATACTACCTAGCTACAAAGGCAACATTGTGAAATGTAAATGACCTGATGCTGGGATGCAGAGGCCAAATCTTTATCACTTTATGAGCAGAATCACTAAAGCTAACAAGAACATGGTTTAATAAGGTAAATAGGGTTTCACTCCATCTATATCCTCCCCACATTCATTTGTATGTCAAAAAACAACAGAGCACTGAAAATCTGAGTTACAGTTCAGCTAAAGAGATTTGTCAATATACAATTCCATCCCATTTATTAAAATTAAGAAGAAATATTGAGTGCTTTTCTTCACCTTGCCTTTACTGCTGTACTTAAAAATTTCACTAAGATGTTCCTCCCCATCCCCCTTTTCTCAGTTCTTGATCCAGCATAAGTAGTAATTCTACTAAATTTCTTATGCATCTCTAAGGTTTTCAAACCACCGAAGCTGCCACTGTTACAACTCTAACATATGGTCAACAGAATGACACAAAGAAATTCCAGTGCTCACTTCTTTATTGTTTCTGATACCTATGGATCAGTACCCTATTCTGTTTCTTTGGTATACTTAAATTCATTCCTATGGCAATATTTGATTTTTGTTTTCTTTCTGTTCTCTCTACTGGAACTCATGGGAAATATACGAATATTGAAGTTTCTTTAAACAGATAAGAACTGCTGACATATTTAGCTTAAAAGAATGTTTTTTTGGTCCAGGAAACAAAATCAGGTATTTCTGTTGTTATGTGAAAATGATAGAGAGTCCAGTTTCACCCTTCCTTAGCTATTTACTGTACAGAAGTCTTTACACTTGTGAATCTTGCCTTTCATAGTTTTTGAACACATTGATACAGTTCCTTGCTGTAGGCCCAGGCAGCTGCCAAATGTACTCCTGGTTTTCAGTAAATAAAATTAAGTCTTATCTACACTAGAAAAGTTATGTCAAAGCTAAGCTATACCAACAACATACTCCTAGGGCATATCTACATGTATCACTTTGGCGATGTTACTGCACCATGATTCAGTACTCCCTTTTGGAAGTGCTAAATCACAGCTCAGTAACAGTCCATACTGTGCTGTATGTGTAGTTTTAGCACATACTTCACCACAGCAGCATGCTATACTGGAGGAGCGTATCACTACACCCAAGTAGCTGCAGGTCACGTGTAGATGCCCACGGACACTACATCACCATAGCACATTACTATGGTGATGTAAGATCACATGTAGACATACCCCTAGTGTTGAAACAGATATATCCTTATTTTCCCCCTCATCCATGCACTAGAGAAAATCTAAGTTGTGCAAAGGTATCCTAATAATTAGGTAAGAGCTTAGTGTCTTAAATATTAGTGACTTAATTTTGCTTTGCAAAATGATTTTAAACAACTGACCAATTATGATAGCAACCTTGACGTCTCTCGTTAAGTATATCTACGAACATATATAGGAAGCACTGACCCTTTGCATATTTTGTAAAACATAATTATGGCTCATCTTGTTGAAGCAAAAGCAATTATATGCTACTATTGTGTTCTGAATCCCTTCCTTACATTTTGCCCCTCTTTAACAATAGCAGTTACTGCTTTAACCCTTTCTATAAATGTGTTACACTTTCTTTTTCTTGCTTTAAGTCACAAAGGTCATGGAGTTCTTTTATAATATGTTCAGCAATTGGAAATAAATCAACCTGAACAGACTATGTACTCTGTAATATGTAACCAAAAATTAATTCAACTTACTAGTTTAAAATTTTATTTCCTAAAGGAGATTTACTTTTTATTTTGGGGAAGTACAAAAAAAATTCTTTAACTGCATGTGTGACAAAAGGTTAGAGAAATTATTTCTCAAGTAGAAATAAAAATCTCACCTCTGTTAGGAAAGAGCTCAAGAGAAAATAACAGTTTAAAGCTTTTAACCTTTAAGGAAAAGTTGTTTCGAAAAGCCCATTTGTATGGAAGTTTTTCACCTATTCTTCTACATCCAGTACTAAGGTTACTATAATTGAAAGTTATTGTGGAGGGAGCTGGATCCTCTGGAAACACAGCCTCAAACTCTTCCTCAATTGTTTTGGTCCCCTGCTCCCCCTGAAAGTACTTTCTCTTGATAAAACCATGGTGTGATTTATGTTTCAGGCCAGTATTAGTCATGGGAAGGATTTTGTAAAGGAAAAGAGGGAAAAACCACCAGTGCTGCAAGGATGGTGGCAGACCCACTCCCATCTTCTTCTTCTACAAGTTAGTATCTTTTGATGCATTTGTAGAAGTGTAAGCATGGTATTTCATCACTGCTTCTTAATTCTCTCAGCCTGTCATACATTCTCCCTCCCAGCCTCTAGTGGGGCAAAAGCAAAGTTTGTTTCTACGGGAACTGAAGTTAATTTTATGAATGAAAAATAATAGTTTGAGAGAACTGCAAAAGCAGCAAAGGCACTATGTCCAAGGGAGGGATGTACAAGAGAAAAAAATAAACACTTACCCATGGCAGGAGGCATGGAGTAGCAGGGGCAGAAGAAAGAGCCCGTGCAGCTTGTCAGACCATTGTTTATACAATTATGGCCAGCTGGTGACATCAGCCCCAGACGCCGGCTGGTGAAAATAAAAATGGTGGCCAACACCGCAGAAGGGGGAAGGAAGAGAGCGTGAGAGGGAGAAAGAGAGCCCCAGCTGGACCCAGGAAGGGAGGAAACCTTCACTGTGGGTCCCACCGTACCCAACAGACCACCGGGAGCTGGAGGCTGGAAGACACCAGCGACAGGGACCCCAGACCTGGACAAGGACCCAGGAACAGATTGGAGGCCCAGGTGGGAGAATCAAAGGGACCAGGGCAAGCAGGGACCCTGAGGGAAGGACCCTGAGAGAAGTCCCGGGGTGGTCGCAATTGGGGCGGGTATCACCGCCATTTCCAGTCAGGTCAGTGGGGGAGCATGAAGGACTCCCAGGACTGACGGAGGATAATGAGGGTGCTCTGAGTTAAAATGGAAGGAAAGACAAGGGTAGGAGAGGGGCGCAGTTACGCTAAGGGGCAAGCTTGAATTGAGGGCACCTTAGGTGATAGGATATTTTTTTCTGTTTCCCTATGTGAAGGGGTTGAGGGGACGGCCTTGTGAGCTACCCTTAGTATCAGGGCCAAGGAGAGAGGCTCAGAGGTTTTCTTTTTTGCTTCGCTGGGAGAAAGGGCTAGAGGGAATGAGGAAAGTGGGGGAGGGACAGAACCCTCCCCCACATTGGCGAGCAGGAGTAATGGATGGCTGTCAGGAGGGTGCAGCTCCACTGAAGCGGTCGAGACCAATGGAAAACTTTGCACATGAGGTGGAGTGAGGCCGGTGTGTAAGGGTGGTGGAGCACTGTTCAATGACTGTCGGGCGAACCGCAGGCCACCGAGTAAACCAGACGGCCATCCCCGACCACTGAGGAACCAACAAGTCATGGCAGGAAAGATTGGGGAGGGGGAGTTGTGGAGGAAACACCTGCTTGGTCAAAAATGTGAGCCCAGAGAACACCCAATGTCCATCACCTGGACAAGGGCCACCTGAGAGCGGATACTTGAAACCTGACGGCCACACACTACATGCCCCTATTCTTGATTTGCTAAATTAATATGCAAAAAGGATAGAGAACTGACATTCTAGATTCCAAATAGGCAAATCAGCTCTGGATCCCAATCTTAGTTTTAAAGCAGGACAAGAAAACCATGTTTGGTTAAGCCCAGAGGCATAGTAACTGACTGAGAGCCCAGCATGAGGATGGAGGGGGACATGCCAACCACTGTGTTGGGGACAGTGAAAAAACATGAGTGAGGGCAAGGGTAGACTTACCTTACTGAGCTGCTGCTGTTGTATGTAGGAAAACTAGCCTTGTGGCTGGGCACTCCCTGGGTGCCTGTCTTGGGGTGCCTAGGTATGTCAGAGTAGCCTTGCTGCATGTGTAATAATTGCAGACTGTCAGAACATACTTGGTTAATTAAGTCTGCTGTAATTTGGTAATTGCTATGCTTCAGCAGACTCCAGAATCACATGCATCAGTATCCCTGCACTGAAATATGGTGGTGGGGGCACTTTAAATAAAGTTCATTCAACAAGCTTTGGTTAAAGCGCCCCAGCCACCATTTTTCAGTGTAGGGACACTGATACATATGATGCTCTGGGTGTTTTAGAGTGGCTTTCAGAGATTCTCTAATTAAAGCACCCCCCTCTAATTAAAGCACCCCCCCATTCCCAGAACATATCTATAAATGTCCATGATGCCTTATTCATTCCCTCCAATTTCCCCCCTCACCCGATTACAGACATATTGGGCATAGGGTTATATGTCTGTTCTGGCAAAGGTTCCCAAAGAAGGCACCATTTTGTTCCTTCCACTCCCCCAGATACACTGCTTGATTTGGTACTGCCCTGCCCAGCTCCTATGGCCATCCAGGACTTTTTCTACCATGGCAAAGACTTTGGAGAGGAGTGTGGTAATTCTGGTGCCACCTCACAGTCAGCACTCACCCCACTCTAGTTATGTTACTGGTTAAATCACTAAAGGCATGTACCTTGCATCTATGATTTAAACATTAAAGATTTCTGTATTTGAGTTGTTAAAGGAGAAAACAGCAAGTGTAGTGATAGGTGTTATAATTTAGGGAGGCTCCCTAACAGGAGACTTAGGAAGTTGAGAATGGGGAGAGGGTCCCTCAGTTAAACAGCTGCTAGTTAGAATCAGACAGAGTGTCTGCAGAGGTTCTTTATTGGTCCATATAAAACTTTTGTTTAGTTCTTCTCATTCTTGTATCCTGTGTTTATTGAACCCAGTAACCATTAAATGGTATTACAAGTGGTGAATGAAAAATAACTTGAAAGAAATGGAGATCCAAACTGCCCCCCCCAAAAGCCCCAAAACAACACCCAACTTCGAGCAAGTGGAGCAAAATAACCATGTGGAAGAAGGAGTGTGTGTAAGTGATCTGCTTGCACAGTTAAAGTAAAGAGATGGTTAATCTTTAAAGTTTTGCAAGTTGTAACTGACCTTCTGATGTTGGACAATATGGCAGAGAAGTGGAGGGTGTTCAGGCAAAAGCTACGGTAGTACCAAAAAAACCAAGGGCAGAAGAGAAAAAATGACAAAATCAAATCATCAGTCTTTTTGCATATTGTTGGAGCCTTGGCTGTTTATAATACCTTTACCTTGGCAAATGGGCATAATATAAAATGAAGTGTAATACTGTCCAAATGTGAGCAGTACTGAATGCTAAAAAAGAACAAGACCTTTGAAAGATACAGATAGTGTTTGCACAAACACACAATAGAACAATCTATAGATCAGTATGTTACTGAACTAAAAAGATTGGGTAAAATTGTGTTTTTCGGAACTTGACAGAGTCTTTGATTAGATAGGTTTATGTGTAGCATTGCAGACACAACATTAGAAAAAAACTATTGTGTGAGAGAGACTGTCCCTTGAAAAGACTATTCAGATGTTCGGGGCAGCAGGTACTGTCAAGGCCCAGACTGCAGAGCTGCACCAAAACAGGTCATCCATGCAGTGAGCACAAATGAGTGTGGCCACAGGAAGCTATGTCACAGGGCGGAATTTTCCTTTGATAAACAAGCTCTCTAAAGGAGGAACATGCACCACGTGGAAGGCAACATGACTCCTTAGGGACTCACTGACAAGCCTCCTGATCTTGTCAAAGTTGGCTTTCCTGAAGTCAAGGACTTTGGTGTTGCTGACTGACTTGCCAGCTTTACGGCGGATAGTGAAGGTGATCAGCTCATGGTCGCTGTCACCCACCTTTAAGAAAAAAATGGATGCTTATCTTGCTGGAAACCTATGACCCCAGCTGGCTTCCTGCCCTTCGGTGGGGGGCTGGTCTCAGTGATCTTCTGAGGTCCCTTCCAGCCCTTATGTCTATGAAATCTATGGATCAAGACCCCTTTGACTGTCAACATAGGGATGGCTTTAGCCACAAGTATCCTCTTTTTCTCCACTTTATTTTGACAACTGATTTTCTCCCACCTGTTTTTACCTCTTCAGTCAGGGACAGTTTCTTACTACATTTATATGGAGCCTAGCATAATGAGATCTGATACCATTAATCTAATACAAGTAGGCCCCTGATTTTGAGTGCATACCATAGAAAGCTTAACTTACAACAGTAAAACAAAAATGTTTGAATGCTGCATCTTATACTTCTCCAAGTGCTTATTATATTGAGGAAATAAAAAGAAGAGGAGGGATGGTAGGAAAACCTCATCTTAATTCATGCACTCTGTGCTCATTATATTTAATAGCATATCTGAAAGTGACAGTATTTTCAAGCACGCAAACTTTCTCGGAAACCCATTCACTTCTTTCTCTATTACACCTTGGAGGGATCATTCATATGTTTTGTAGTCCTAACTGCACAAAATACTTTAATCCTATTGTTTGTAGATCATCAGTCTCCTGCCTACCTTCTGCTTGCCATCTCCCATTAGGCAGTACAGGCACATCCTGGTAATCTCAAAAACCAAGGAAGTGCTGTCTGGCAATCAATATCTGCTTGCCCTCTCTATTTACTTTCCCCTGCTTGCATATTTTAAAATAGCAGAACTCGCCTTGCAATCTTCTTTCAGGTACAATACAAACTATGGCTTACAAAAAAATATATAATTGCTATCTGTGCCTTTCACTCCTGAGCTCATTGATGCTGTCTCTTCTCTTGATCCTTTATCTCTTATCTGATAACTCCAGAGGATTCACCTGTTTACTCTCAGAAGCAGGCTGCCCTGAAGAAAGTATTAACTAAGTAAAAAAAGGCAAAACTTCCAGGGCTTTAGCTACAAAAGAAAAAGGATATGATCACATTTCCAAATCTGAGAGTCTAAAGCAAGGCTCTTTAAGCTGTAGTGAGGCTACTAACAAAAAATGACTTGATTTTTTTTTTCTCAGAGAGTAAGCATTCTGCTGTTTTCTAAATTCAAAAGTACAAAGAAAAGCAAGATCAAGCTAATAGATGTGGATCACAAGGTGGATCCTTGACATCTTAGATTATTTGTTCTTAATCTTAAAGTAATGTAGACATAAATGAGATGTGGTTCATAGGAAATGTAGGTGTCTGAGACAAACTGTCAATTTTTATGCAGGCTCAAGTAAAAATTCATTTAATTGTTTGGGATTCCTGAAAAGTGCATTAATTACTCTTGCCATTTATTTAGCGGCTGTCACACATTTGTATCATTGAATTAATATTATTTGTAACCTAGTTGTGGATTTAAATTACTGTAGGTGACATGTTCACACATAGTTATTATCTTTACACACAGGCATTAAGCAACTGAAAAAAACATAACCTATTAGAGGAATGCCAAAGTCTCATCTTTGAGGGTTTACTTTTGTGCTTTATGAAGAAAGTATGGTAGCAGCATCTTTGCTAATGACATGGGAAGATCATGTACAGATTGAAAAATCTCAGTCTAAATACAAGAAATTCTAAACCTTCTATGCCTCATTGACACTGTGAAATATATCCGTCTGTGAACTGTATTACTGGCTTTTGGTATTGCTGAAATGGAACATATAACAGTTCAGTTTTAAACATAGACTAAAACAAAATGAGGGGGGGTGTCCTCCAACTAAAGATGTGATACACGAGCAGCTCCTCTAAGGAAGAAATGTTTGTCATTTATGGTGTGTAGCATCATTGTTATCTTTTCTAAACACTACATTTCCAGGTTTGTTATTTCCCAGCACTGTAATCAGTCACATGTATCCAACATCAGTGCATGGCAGTGACAAAGTCACCATAAAGGGTGAGTAAATTAGTTCTCATAATCAAATGGGCTGCTTTTTTCAATATTAGAAAAAAAAAATGTGTGCTATTTTGTTGTTTCATGAAAAAAATCTGAGGCCTACCGTATGTCTAGCCTTTACTATCACCTGTGGAATCAGGCCTTTTTCCTTTTTTGTGTGTTTTTAATTGATTTTAAATACTCATATCCTATTACTGAAGAAACAAAAAGATTTTAGAATTATTAGGGCTGTATGCCTTGAGGTCAGCTGTTTAGCAAACTGCATTGATAGCATTGTTTATTTGAACATTATGCATTTCTCTCTGTGCTTCCTTTCTTCCCTTACTGTACAAGCTCACCTTTTCCATTACCCAGCTATTAAATGATTGTGTGCTTCCAGTTTGACCGTTTTGTTTGACTTATGTGTTTTGTCCTGAGACATGCAGGATATATCTATTTTTACCAGTTGGGGTGGGTGGGGTGGGGGTGGGCGAGAGACATATAAAAACAGATCTCAGAAATGGAAAAATCTTACTATCCTTATTGTTTGGCAACTATGAAACTGACTTCCTTGTAAAGCTAATAGTCTGATACTTGACTTGTCTTAAGGACTTCTTATTGCCATCTGCTAGGCACACCTGCATGATTATTCCCCTGCAATGTGAGATCTCAAAATAGTTTTACATCTGGGATTTAATCATTAGAGAAAGTTACAGCAACTAATTATACCATTTTTGTGCTTTATTGGAACTGGTAAATGTTTTATTGTGTTGTGGATATCAGTCTAAAACCCACTGTTAAAAATACAGTCACAAAGAGGCTTTTATTTCTCAGAACCAGGATACTGTACTGTTGTCCTGATGGTAGTATTTGGGATAGGGAACACTAGAGGATCATTAGTACCATTGTAGCTGTGCCATTTAATTTTCTGTTAGAGAATCAGGGCCTTGCAATATGCATGCTGTGTTGCATTGAGTCAAAGGGAGGCATTCTGGTGGAGATGGACAGAGAAAGAAGGAAATATAATTGTTACCCATGATAAGAGCTTAACATTTACTTTGTGAGAAGGGTTAGAGGCTTGTTTTGATTACTAGCATATTAGTATATCTAGATAGAACTTTCAGTTGTTTTAAAAAGGGTTGGAGGTGGGAGTTGCTGCTGGGGAACATGCATCCATTACATCTCCTGACTCCTATAGAAGCAGAAGTGAAATATATCATTAGGACACTAACCCAGACTGAAAGAGGGTTAATGCTAAAATGTTTTTGCTATGCTTTTATAGGAACCTAAAATGTAACAGTTAGATTAGAACAGTTTATCTTGTGATTATTTTTTATGTTAGTTGAAACATGACAAAATTATTTTTTTTCTAACATTTCTTAATGTGCATTTAGCTGTGACTAATGACTTGGGGTTGGGGGGAGGTTTAGCTGCTGTTTCCCTGTCTCCTGGCAGATGTCACACTGAAGACATGATTAACTTGATAACCACCTTGTTAGGGTGACAATAATGTAGATTATTGGGAATCTGCAGCTGAATAAAGGCTTTTAATCTGTGTCTCAGCAAAGCTGCTGGTCATAAGGCAGAATGATGTATTTAACGTTGCAAATTCTTAAGCAAGTAATTTCTTTAACAATGGAATAGTGTGCAGGATACATGATTCCTTGTGTAGAAAGAACAAGATGCAGCCCACCAGCTATAGTCAGGAGATAAAACAGAAGCCAGACAGAAGCTTTGAGAGGCTGCTGGAGTTAGCAGAAAACCAGAAAGAACCATCAAGTGACCAAGAGTACCGGAGTTCATGGCCTGATGCATGTGCTCTTAGCAGAGAGGCATATATATGAAGAACACGCATAGGCAATTCCATCTTAATGAAGTAAGCAGTAAACAGAGGAGAAGCTTGAAATGGGAGGAGAAATGGGTGGAACAGGAGGAGGGATGAAGGCAAGAGAATGTTACTATGTATGAACCAAGGTGTATAAAAAGTGAAAAGAACTATTGTCAAGTGCAGGTCCCTGGTTTGTTGTTTTTTGGGACCCCTGCCCGAAGCTGCCTCCATTCTGAATAAAGCTGTTGCAAGCAATGCGTGCTGGTGTGTTTGCCCCCTGCTTGCTCTGGCTAATGAGTAACAGGATCCATGAGCAATTGGACCGTCATCTCCCTAATCATTAGATACCACATGGAGTCAGGGTCTAACAAACCTGTCCCACAATTAATGGTGTGACAAAACAGTAAACCAGTTGTGGTAACATTCTACAAAATCTGTGTAACAACGTTGTGGCCAGTTTGTTTTGTACTTTGAATTGAACATATGACATGTAGCTTTGTCATGTAGCTTATATCAGCTCTATAGCAGCGCTCAATTGACAACTCTGGTCTGTTGGAAGACTGACAGCAGTGTGGTATAGCCCTGTATAGGGCTGTACCCAATGGTTTTCAGGGTGCTGAGTTGAGGGAAATCATTTGCTGGGCTGGAAGCTCATCAGTTGCTACTTAGAAGTTTTGGAGCAAGGCACTTGACACATCCTGGCTATGGGGATCCTGAGATCAGGGAGAGATTCTCCAATTACAGGCTTCCTGTGACTGAGTACTTTGAAAACCATATGTGTACACGGTGTTCTGACATCTCTCATGCACGGAGACTCTGGGATTGGAGAACCACTCCCCAGTCTTGGTGTCCTGGTGAGCTAGGACCTCAAAAAAATGTGTGTGCAGCTGCATTGCACACACGGTTTCCTGGCTCCCGGTGTCTGGGGCTCTGGAACTGGTCCCGGTTTGGCCCCAAGGCTGGGAATGACAATCAGCTTATTGCCAATACCAGTTATACAACAGCACCAGTTCTTGCTGGGCTGTGGACACTGGGCTTTAAAGTTTCCAGTGCAGGGAAAGCCCAAGATTATGACAGATTTTGCCATACATATTGCCATACAACGGCATAATTGGGATCTGATTCCTAACCCCAAAGTTGTACATCCTATGATGTATGTCATTAAGTGAATATGTGCCAGAAACACTGTCTTATTTTCCATAATTTTTGTGTAGTTATGTTATGTTTATTTTCCCCTTCTAATTTAAAGGCAGTGTAAAGAACTAGTGTGTAGGAATTTCCATTTTCAATGTGCCAGGTCCATAAAGTCTTTTAGAATGTTTTAAAAGGTGAACCATAGTGTCCAACTACAACACTTAGATTATACTTTTGGGAAGTTATGCCCCAAAAATCTCAACTACAGTAGCACACTTCAGACCCCAAACTTTTGCTTCTGTGTTTCATCTTCTTTAAATAAATGCAAACATAGAAATCATTAAAACCAACCCCTCCCCCCAAAAAAACCCAACAACTAAAGAACAAGAAAATAACCTAATAGCTAGTAGGTCTGGCTAATTTCACATTTCTACAGTTGGACCTTGAATTTCATGGCTATATGTTGAAAAAGAAAACTAAAAGAGCCATGACAGCTGAACCCTTGTATTTTGGATTATAGCAAAACCCCCAGTTTTCTTTTCTTTTTTTAAAATTTATTTTAAAATACATTCCCTCCCCTTCCCCAACCATTTCTGACTTTTCCTCTCCTCTGTTCCCTATAGATAAGTATAAGTGAGCTCAGACTTAGGTTAAGCTTTCAACATTTTTATTTTGGTAACAAGTTTTTGGTTTTGGATATCCACTGTTTTATATTGTATTATTATTAGGTTTGTATTGATTTATACTGTTTGTATATTGTATTATTATCATTTTTGTATTGATTTTTATTGTTCATATGGATATTGCATGGTTTAGGCCTGTGTTTGTAAGTGAACCAAAGTCATGTCAAGTTTTCATTTTATCTGTCAAGCCTCCATCTTGTGCCCTCTGCCAGGGCATCCCCTGTGTTGCAACTGTATGAGTCAGATACCCTTCCCATGTAAATTGGTTCCCAGATGAATGAGTGTGATTGGGAATGATTGAAATACATTGGTAGCAGGCTTCTACTGAATAGCCTATAAAGACTGGGCCATCACCTCACATTGATTCACCCAGGCACAGCAGACCTCACCCAGGCACAGAGGCAAGATCCCAGCATTTGAAAGACAAAAGACCCTGCAGAACCATCAACTCCACCATTGTACCCCACCATTACAGACACCCAAAACTGCACATCCCTGCATGGAGCACACATGCTCAGTACGCCAGGGCTGACCCTTGCCTGGGCATGCCTTCTGTCACTAGGGTCACACAAGGTCTGCCCCTATAAAAAGGGGCAGTGAAGACAGACCCAGGAGGATGCCCTCTCCATCTGGACCAGCACCATGCCACGCCATCTATCCACCCAGAGGCCCTGCTGGCAACCCCCCTCTGGACAGCACCTACTGGACAAGGACCACTTGCCATTCTGGGATGGGTAGATATTACCTGCACACCTCCTCCTACAATTTGGACTCTCTCTATCTCTCTCTCTCCTCCTGGACTTCAGCCCCTGTACCAAGCCTCTCTAACCCCTGCTGCCATTGTGTGTGTGTGTGTGTGTGTGTGTGTGTGTGTGTGTGTGTGCAAGGTGACCAATAAGAAATTGTGTCACCATCTCCCCTGTTCAATAAAACCACTGTCATTTGAAACCCCAAGTTGTGTCGTGTCTTACTGAATCCCAGTCCCTTCCCTATCTTAAATTCCAGCCTCATTCTTCTCTCTCTCTCTCAGCTGTAGCCCCCACCCTTCTTCACTAGTTTGCTGATCTTCTCTCAATTCCTACTACTGTCTTTTCCCTTTCTGCTGCCTTTCTCTGCTTTCCCATTGCCCCTGTCACCTTTCAGTTTCTCCTGCTGCTTTTCTTGTGATTTTCTGCTGTCTGTTTCTCTCTTTTCTGCTTCCTCGACTCCTCCTGTAGTAATCTCCCCCACCCCCAGCTTCCCAGCTCCTCGTGGCTGTGTCCTGCAGTTTCATCTAGCCGCTAGAGCCCTTCTCCAGCTCCCAGCACCTACTGCTGCTCCCTGCAAGTTCTCTAGCTGCCTCCAAGCCATCCTTTGGCTCCCCACACCCAGAGCCCCTCTTTAACACCCACACTTTCTCTTAGTTCCATTTTCCCTCTCCCCACATACATTTTCAGCTCTGGCTTCAGTCGCAACCTCTGTCTCTGTGCTGGTATCACTTCCCTATTCTGCAGGCTTTGGGAGTTGTCTTTTAATCAATTAACCTAAAGTTACCCCCAAGCCTCAGTTCTTCAGCCCAGGCTCCTGTAGTCTACCAGTTCTAATCCCCGTCCTGGTAACTTTAACTCCCTACACTTCTACTTTCTTACCTTAAGCTTTTCCCAGGTATCCCAAGTACACCAAGCACATATATATATACATACATACATACACATCACAACACCCAACTTAGGAACTCACCTGTGTGTATGTGTAGGTGGGTGGTATGTGTGTGAATAGTGAATACACATATATATACATATATAGATATCATTGTGTGTGTGTGTGTGTGCAGTGTATATGAATTAGTAATGTACATGTTTTGTAACTGGTAACTGATTCGGTTTAAACTTGGTGTGTGTAGCGTGTATGGGCTTAAACTGGTGATAAGCGTGCATGAACCTAAGCTAGTTATTTTGAACGTGTGTGTATCTGAGTTGCTAGTGTGTGTGTGTGTGTGTGTGTGTGTGTGTGTGTTTGTGTGGGGAGAGAGAGAGAGTGCATTGTGTGCATGATATACAAATTAGTGATCTGTGTCTAACTTTTGGGTTGTATAATGTATGTACTTGAATTGCTAATAGGTATGCATGTGCCTAGGCTGGTTTGAATCTGTATGTGCCTGAGCTGGTAGTGTGCATGTGTATGTATCTAACTCATTTGTGTGTTTGCATATGTGCAATTGTGTCACACCCTCCTGTCTAACTGCACAATATTGAGATCCTGAGAGCTGGCTTGACCCCCCAAGGCAACAGGTTGTATCTGCGACTCCATAATGCTCCATAAAAATAGATTCATTTTCTATGAGGTGCTTTTTGTGCTCTGATCAGTATAAATTACTACTGGATGTTCTTACTGCAGTTGTTGTAAGAATGGATTTATCTGTACAATTTCTTGTGTAGTGCACATCAACATTTACTTCCTCTTAGACATCAAATGTGTTCTCCTGTTCTGCATTTTGAATACACTTGTCTTTCATTGGCTATGTAGGTTATAAAAAGGATGGAAGGAATTTTGCAATAAGCCATCTTTAAGTTGATGAATTTTGGAAAGGTCAAAGTATGGTTTGCTGTCTTTTACAGAATTTGTGATGGAAAAATGGAGATAACTAAAATTATTTCCATGACATATCTGTAACATTGCACAATATTAATCACTTTCTTTGGTATTTATGATTTGGCAGAAGTTGTTTCAAGGTTTTCCTATTTTAGGGCACAGGTTGAATATGGTATAGGATAAAAATAGTCTCCCCCTCCATACTGGTGGAATATAGTAATATTGACATACTTGTATCCTCTTTTTAGGTATTACAAGAATATATGCTTTGTCAAAATTATATAATTCACCCTTTTTTTTTTTAAACCAAAGAAGCCATTACTTTAAACCAACTGAAGATCTGGTCTTGGGAATAAACAGTTAATGTGTATTGAACATTAGTTTATTTTCCTCACTGTCTTTTAGTTTATTTTCAAAGATAATTGCTGCCATTTTAAAGTCTTCCTTTTTCAGTTCTATTCTCTTTCCCAGAATTTCTGTATGATCATAAAGCTTTGAAGATGTCCCTGTGATTTTTTCAATTCTCTTTTTATGGGATGTAGGGTATAGTGGACTGATATGATATTAATGGGCCTAATTGAGATAAAGTTTAATCATTTTCTCACAGGCTTCATCATTATGTCAGTGGCACATTCTACTACCATCTTTTCTCTATGGTGGTTCTATTAAATGGTCTTAATTATAATTAAATGTTTTAACGCTAGGTGGGATCTCATCCTCTTTGCTGTATGGCTGATTATGCCAGTGTGTGCTAGTTCTAAGCACACCATTGTTTGACCTTTATAAATTATTTAAAATCTGTTCTGCTTACAAGTAACTAGAATAATGAAATATTTTGTACTCACAAGCTATTTACATTCATATAGTTTATGACCATATAAGTTTGAATCTAGCTGGAATGTGCAATGTGAGATAAATATTGTCTGCTTCTTTCACTGTTATCAGAAATGTCTTTTTGGAGACCAAAATGTATTCCTTAGAGAAACCTTTCAAATAAATCTGAAGGGATATTTCAATTAGTAGATCTCCTAATATAAACTAGAGGAACTTTATTTAAATCTATGAAATTATTTGTTCAATCTTTTCTATAATGACCCTCAAAAATAAATTGCAAACATTGGCATTCTGATAGCTACTTACAGAATGAAACAGCTATTAGATAAAAGTGCCAAAAAACCTTGCTGAAATGTGTGATCGACCCAGACACTGAGGAGCTGGGTCAAATTAATGTGCTACCTCTTCCGGTTAAGCGTGAGGGGTTTTTTAAATTGTTTTTCCCCCCACATCTGCCAGCAGCCAATATGTCTAATAAGTATACTAGCACTTCTGGTATATTTTATGTCCCAATATTGCAGTACAAATGGAAAGAGGGGCACAAAAATATAGCTTTGTTTGAGTGCTTGTACATGCAAAAAAATCATCCTTTAAAGCAGCTCAATTGCCCTTTTGCACTGCTTTAATGGTGTCACTGTTTACACCTTCGGTGGCATATTTCACTTCAGTTTCATGAAGATGTATATGTTTGATGGCATATTTTCACTTTAAATTACCCTGTTATGTAGCAAGGTAAAACCCATCCAAGGTATTTTAGTTTGCTACATAACAAAGTGCAATGCTGCACAGGATGCTGGAAGCCCAGACATGCTTGGGGAAGCTTGGGCTTGCTGGGCTTGTGCACTGTCCCCACCACCTTCTCCTGCACACTCATTCCACCCTTCTGCTTCCTTGACATACTACCCCAGAGGCAAACCAGCCCGTTCCTAAGTTATTCCAGGCAGCAGAAAGGCAGCAGGGACAGTGCATGAGGTGATGGAGCCTACTTGTCTCTCCTGCAGCAAGGGGATGAACTGCTGATGAACCAAGTGACCCCTGAACTGTGGGGGACCCTGGAATGTCCCTCCACAGTGGTGATATACCCCAAGCAAGACCTGCACACTAGCACCTTGTCCGAGCACCCCTGGTGGTGGTGGGGGCACCACAAAGGGAAGCACCAGGTTCTGTGCAGCATCTCAGGGGCTGTGTGACATGGTGGCAGCTTGTGCAGGCAGCCTCCACTGAGGGGAAAGAAAAGAAAAACGTGGTGAGGAGCCTGATCTTCTAATTTTTTTTTTCTCTTGGAGACTGCCTGCCTGCCTCTCCCAGGGCGGGGGGGGGAGGGGAGGAAGGGTGACCTGCCAGTGGGCTGAGCAGTCCCTATGCTGAAGGAGGCCCCAGTTCTTCCCTTCATGGTGGCAGTGCCCCCTGGGCAGCACCTGCCCACGAGCAGTCCCAACGGGCATCCCCCCTGTGGAGAAAAGGATTGGGCCCCACATGGCTCAGGGACTGCTCGACCCACGGCAGCTCGCCCCCCACCATAGAAGAAGCAGGAAGGCTCTGGGAGAAAAAAAAAACAGGCTTGTCACCACTTTTTTCTTTTTTTTTCTCTGTGTAGCCTGTCCCCATGAGCTGCCGGCAGGCTGATCAGGCACAGAGCTGCGCAGGGCCTGTTGCTTCCCTCCACAGTGGTGGTGCCCTCCACCCTGGGACTACCTGGGAGGAGTAGCTAGCGAATGGGTGCTGCCCAGAGGGCACTGCCACCACGGAGGGAAGGACCGGGGACCCTCACTGCTCAGGCACTTCTCGGCCAATCAGCAGCTCACCCCCCTCTTCACTCCTCCCCCCACCCATAGGAGAGGCAGGTAGGTTCTGGGAGGAAAAAAGGATCGGGCCCCTCACTGATATTTTTTTTCTTCTGGTGGAGCCTGCTTGTGGGGGGGGGTGAGCTGATGTGGGCATGGGGGATGATGCACTGTGACATGACAATTTCCTAAATTGGGCGGGTGGGGCGTTAAACAGCACAATTAGAAATCTACCCTTTCAATTTAGGGAGAGCTAAACCCCTGTTGCATGTTCATGCAACCTTAGTGGTCAGGTTTCCTTTTTTTTAACCTTGTGATTGGATATATTTTTTGCAATCTCATTTTTATCCTTTGTGGTTATCTATATGTGAAATATACAGCAGGTTGGATAAATAGAAATGTGAAACATAAATTTTATAATCACAAAATTAGCTGTCCATTCAGTATCATGCTATAAAAAATAAAATAAAGTGCCCATACTGAATTCACTCTTTATTCAAACGTTTCTGAAGTAGCTGTCATAGCCCATGCTTTTAAAATGTTACTTTCAATATTAATTCAATAAAAATATGTCTGGTTTAAAGTCTAGGGTAATAACTGGGCACTGGTTGTTTTTTTGCCTAATAATGAAACATTTGTCCATAGTACTGTTACTGTTAACACAGTGGACGTTATTTGCAATGCATAACACAATATTTTTTATTGTTTCTACAAAATCTAGGCATTATGCTATGTATTTTACTATTCCATCTACTGGCATTTTATAATTTTTTTTCTGTAAAGGCTCCACCTGTAGAGTACCCTTGCAACTTCTTTATTTCCTATTATGAACACAATTTTATTTAACTATTTAGTCTTTCAAATTAATCTGCAGCTTTAATGCTCTTCTACTTCATGTGATTATTTTGAGGGTTTTCCTTTCCATTCTTTGTGAGAAGATTTCTGTTCTGGAGGATATTGCCAAGTTAACAGGAAAAAAATACTGAAAAGTTAACTTATGGCCCAGATTCTCCATCTGCTCTATGTATTGTCTTCTTTTTACATGGCACTTTTTCATTTTCTAGGAATGGGTTTAAAGAAAAAAACAACAACAAAACATGTAAAGTCCAGAATTTTGCATTTGATACTGCTATCTTACTAAAGTTTTTTTGTTAGTGATTATCTCAGAATGCCATTTTAGAACTTGTCAGCAAAAGAAGTTCTCTTTTTAGAGAACTCTTTTGATTTTCAGCTCAAAGATTAGGTTTCCTTAATATTTTTTTGAAAATGTGTATTTTTGTTATTAGACCTTTTCCCTTTGATACATGTTCTGGTCTTCATGGATTTCAATGGGAAACTTGTACACATTTAAGGATCATATTCAAATGTTGTCACAAGTGGCTTGTTTGTTATCTCCATTTAGTGAACATTCAGTTAGATATTTTTCATATGAAACAAAGATCCAGTTTTTGGGGTAGTCCCTCAATTCCAAATCCTGCACCTAACTTAAAGAAGATGCTTGCTCCCATTAATCACAAGCTTAAAAGTAAGAGACAATACTTTCTGTAGGTAATATCTTGTATTGGACCAACTACATGGTTGGGATTTGGTTCAGACAAGCTTTTGGGTATCACAGTACTCTTCTTTATATTTCTAGAAAAGGAGACATGGAGCTAAGTAGCAGATGGAACAAAAGTTTGTGGCTGCCCTCCCAGACACCCAAAAATGGTATTGTGCTACCACAAAGCTTGTCTGACTCCATCCCATGTATGCAGTTGTTCTAATAAAAGATACCACTCACAGAAATTCTTGCCTCTCACATGTCTTGCACCATCGTGGTTACAAAATTACTTAAATATAAACTTGTAATTAATCATTTGCAGAATTTGCCTTTTTTATACTGAGTGGATTTGCTTATGCAGGACGATACTACTTCAGAATGAACAAAGGTTGTAGAAGCTGGCAGGTATTGCTTAACCATATATTGTAATTAATTTATTATAAGTAAACATTGCTTTTCATAAGGGGGGATTGTTTCTGGTTCTTTATTATTTTTCTGAGACAGATTTGAGATTAAATGAAAATCCCAAGTAAGAAGATTATATATATCACTGGGCATGCGCACACATGTGTATTCAAATTATTATTCTTTTTAATATTTGGTAAATTTGGATCTAGAAAAGATTACATTTATCCATAAACAAAGCACATGTGAATGTGTTTGTATCTTAAAATTCTCCTCCTATTCTTTTTATGGTTGAAGTATGGGAAACTGATTGATTATTTTGTATTGAAATTCACACCAACTTGTATTGTGCTATGCATTTACGAACCCTAGCAAAAATCTCATCTGTGATTTCCACCTGGTACTCCTGTTCCCATTGTATTGTTATCTCAGAGGAATTTGTTCTTTTAAATATAATATAATTTATATTAAATATAATATAAATATAATAAAAACTAAACCAAAATATGAGTTTTATGGTTGATTCTTGTTTACTTCAAGTCTAGTAGATGGTGTTTTAGAGGACAAAAGGGCTGTGCAAGCTATTGAAAAGCTTTATCTCAGTATGGTTCTGTCTTAAGTTTGTTGTGAACACATTCTGAGTAGCCTAATATCTCTTTGTAATTAACACAATGATTATGGCTACTTGGCCAGGCTTTCTGAAATAAGCATTTCACCTCCCTCCCTCTTCCCCCATCCTTCTCTCATCCTATTCTTAAAATATGCATCAAACTAAGATTCAGAAATGCTTAGTTCTTCTAGGAGCTTCTTCTCAAGGGGAGATGGAGAAAGAGGAGCTATTTTTCTACCCCCATCCCATCACAAGATTCTGTTACTTACGCTCAATATTGCTAGTTATGTTAAGTCCTTGAACTTTTTCTCCACATCCAAGTGAAGTGGTCAGAGCATTTAAAGCTATGACTAGCTATCATTTTGGCCCAGAAAAAAACCTCTTGTCCCAGAATATGTGTTTACTGTTTTGTTTTAAGACTCTCTGAAATACACCAGATAAATGTTTGGAGTCAATAAGATGACTGTTTAGAGCCTAAATAAAATAGCCCTCCTTATCATGGGGACCAGCCAGTAGGCCTGTTCTGCACCAGAAAACTTATCTCCACATAGATGCCAATCTCTATTATAACTCAGGCTCCATTGTGGAGTGATGTTGATGAGAAATGATCTAGTCAGACTTGCTGGAGCTGAAGTCTGGCCTAAGATGCCAGAGAAAGAACAATGCAGATTCTTAATAATCTTGCTTCAATAACATTATATAGTCTTTTTTTTTGTTTTGGAGGAAGTGTCTCACAGTATACCATCCCCTATATATTGGGACGGACAGTTTTTGGCTTCAAGTCAATTAAACTAAGGAGCTCCAAGTTACTACATTAGCTGTTTCAGTAACTGTTTGACTGTTTGTTTTCTTTTTTTCACCCCAGAGTTTAGCTTTCTGTACAGACATTCAAAAAGCCTGAGGTGGAATTGATCTAAGTCATGCAGTTTTTTGTATATGACTTAGTTTACAGAACACAACTTTGGTGGGGAGAGGAAAATCTTAGGCCAGGTTCCACCATATTTAAACCAGTGTATGAATGCCAAAATTCTGTTTTGTTATGGGTATAGTTTTTGATCACTTATACCAGTACAAGTATAATATCTGTACCTGCCTTAATGGCTAATAGCCAACTGGAAGAAATCAGAAGCTGAAAGAACAAACTGAAACAAACCCAGGGACTTATTTCCAGCCTGAACTATGAACAAAATCTGTTCCCTGTTCATTCCCCAAGTGCTTTTACACGGTTACTAGTTACTGCATGTGTTCAGAAAATAATTGGGGTTAGGGTGGTTTATGCCATGTGTCTGGCTTGCTGTTCACTACAACTACTTTAGATTCACCTGCATAACCCCCTTCACTGGCAATTGAATCCTTTTCAGAGCATCTTGGAATTATTTTATTCTAGGCAGTGTTTGTAGCTGTGTAACCTGGCCTCTTTTAAGCCTTAGCTCTAGTGTTTCTAGAGCTTCTAGTTTTGACATAGAAATTAGGAACTGGGATTGTCAGTGCCTATCTCTTCTAAATTCAGTATAGGAGAGTGAAATCACCTTTATATTTCTGTCAAGCCAGACACAAAAGAACAACAACCAGCTGCTGGACTGCCTGGCTTGGAGATTGGTCTTTTTATGTTTTGTAAGTCTTAGAGATAGGCATTTAGCTACTTAAAACTGCAGATAGATAGAGCACTGTTTCCCAGTGAACCCTCTCCTCCCCCCAGAAATGAGCACTTGCTTAGCATGCTTTTGCAGAAAGACATCCAGCTGCTTCATTAATCATCTAAATACTTGTAAAATGAACACTTCATTTTGAAGATATTCAGGATGTGAAACGGATGCTCCAGACCGTAATCCAGCCCACCGATTATTACCCCATGGTCCTAGTCCATGTGGGCACTAACGATGGGGCCAGGAGGAGCCCTGATCACTTGATGGAGGACTACCACACTCTGGGCTGCGTGCTGAAGGAGATGGGCACGCAGGTGGTTTTCTCTTCTATCCTGCCAGTGAGTGGACGAGGTAGACGGCATGAAACGTGCATCACGGAGACCAACTGGCGGCTACAGGAATGGTGCTTCGAGGAGGGCTTTGGCTTCCTCAGCCACGACCAGCACATCACAATGAGAGACATGCTGGTATGGGATGGGCTCTGCCTTTCCCCTAAAGGTAAGCGTGTGTTTTCTTCTAGGTTGGCGGACCTCCTCCGGTGGGCTTTAAACTAGGCTTATCGGGGGAAGGGGAAGATGAGGGCGGAGAAAACATCAGACTGCCACACCAAACAGCACCCACAACTACAGCCCAGCCCAGACCAACTAGTGAAGCGAACAAACAGGTAAGTGATAGGGGCCAGGGTAATGCTGGGACTAGGGGGTCAGTACACACACCCACAGGAGGCCTCAAATGCCTCTACACAAATGCTCGTAGTATGGGCAACAAGCAGGAGGAACTCACCCTCCTGCTGGCTGACACCAGCCTGGACATAGTGGGGATTATGGAAACATAGTGGGATGCAACGCATGATTGGGCGGTGAATGTCAAAGGCTATAGGCTGTACAGGAGGGACAGGATAGGAAAGAGAGGTGGGGGTGTGGCGCTCTATATTAAGGAGGAATACACATCCTCATTAATTAGCAAGGAGTCGGGGAGGGGCACTCTGAAGTGCTTTGGGTTAGAGTACAAGGCAGTCGAGGGGAAAGGGACTTAACGGTGGGAGTCTACTACAGACCTCCCAACCAGGGAGTAGAGCTTGACCAGGAATTCTTGCGTCAGCTCACAGAGGTAGTGAAGGCTAAGGATGTGGTAGTCATGGGGGACCTGAATTTCCCAGATATCGGCTGGGAGAACAGTCAGCCAGGTCTGAACGCTCACGTAGGTTCTTGGCCAGAGTGCAGGACCTCCATCTAACCCAGGAGGTGCACAGCCCCACGAGGGGAGACACCTTGTTGGACCAAGTGCTGGCCACAGGTGATGACCTGGTGAGGGGGCTGTGGGTGCTTGACCACCTGGGCAACAGCGATCATTACCTGCTGGAATTCACCATACAGTGCAAGGTGGCAAAGGCATGCAGTAAGGCAGCGGCCCTAGATTTTAGGAGGGCAGACTTCAACGAGCTAAGGAGGATAGTTGGAGAAGCTCTGAGGTCCTGGATGGGAGGGGAGCCAGGTGTCCAAGGAGAGTGGTCACTCCTTAAGGAGACGATCCTCCAAGCCCAAAAGAAGGTAATCACAACGAGGATCAAAGGGAGCAGGAGAGCACACAAGCCTCCAAGGCTCACCAAAAGCATCCAGGAATGTCTCCTTGCTAAAAAGGAGGCTTACGCCCAATGGAAAGAAGGGGTCATCACCAGGGAGGACTATTCTGTAGTTGCTCGGGGATGTAGGGGGTAGTTAGGAAGGCCAAGGCAGAGATGGAACTGGAACTAGCTTCCCAGATTAAGGACAATAAGAAGTCCTTTTTTAAATACATAGGGGGTAAAAAGAAGGTCCCGGGTAATGTGGGGCCCTTGCAGGATGCAATGGGAAACTTGGTCGTCACACCAGAAGGCAAAGCTAACATGTTTAACGATTTCTTTGCCTCCGTCTTCCTAAGTAGGGACCAGAACAGCCACCTCCCTGCTGGGCCCCCCTCAGGCCCCAGGGGAGGCACACCTGGGCTACAGGTTAGCGAGGTTTTAGTTAGGGAGCTTCTGGAGGGGCTGGACGTATTCAAGTCAGCCGGCCCGCATGATCTCCACCCTAGAGTTCTAAAGGAATTGGCCGAGGTCATTGCAAGTCCCCTGGCCCAACTTTACGAGCACTCGTGGTGCTGTGGTGAGGTATCGGAGGACTGGAAGAGGGCCAACGTGGTTCCCATCTTCAAAAAAGGGAGGAAGGAGGACCCGGGAAACTATAGGCCGGTTAGTCTTACCTCGATCCTAGGCAAGCTGTTCGAGAAAATTATGCTGGCACACATCCAGAAGGGGCCAGCAGGGGACTACATGCTTAGGGGCAACCAACACGGGTTCATTAGTGGCAGATCCTGTCAGACCAACCTGGTGGCCTTTTACGATCTGATCACCAGATCATTAGATGCAGGGGTAGCAGTGGATATAGTCTTCCTGAACTTCCGGAAGGCTTTCAACACTGTCTCTCACCCTGTTCTCATTAAGAAACTGGGTGGCTGTGGTGTAGACACCCACACAGTCAAATGGGTCGCCAAATGGCTGGAGGGCCACACCCAGAGGGTGGTAGTGGATGGGTCCTTCTCAACCTGGAAGGCCGTGGGCAGCGGGGTCCAGAGGAGGGCCACTCGTATGATCAGGGGACAACAGGGCAGGCCCTATGAGGAGAGGCTACGGGACCTGAACCTGTTCAGCCTCCAAAAGAGAAGGCTGAGGGGGGATCTTGTGGCCTGTTATAAACTAGTCAGGGGGGATCAGCAGGCATTGCGGGAGTCACTGTTCCCCCGAGCACTGCCAGAAGTGACCAGGAATAACGGTCACAAGCTGGCAGAGGGTAGGTTTAGGTTAGATATCAGGAGGCGCTACTTCACGGTCAGGGCGGCTAGGGTCTGGAACCAACTTCCAAGAGAAGTGGTGCAGACTTCTACCCTGGGTGTGTTTAAGAGGAGGTTAGATGCTCATCTTGCTGGGGTTGCTTGACCCCAGTATTCTTTCCTGCCATGGCAGGGGGTCGGACTAGATGATCTGCTCAGGTCCCTTCTGACCCTAGAAACTATGATACTATGAAACTATATACTGCCTCCAGTATTGGGGAAACCATTCATGACATTTTAGTAAATTTGTGCTCATCTACTTTTAGCATGCTCCTTTGTTTGCAACAAAGACCATCAAGTTTTCGTTTAAAAAAAATGAAATTTACCTTTATGTCAGAAGAAAGAACCTTAAAACATTTTATTGCTGTTTCTATTTTTTAAAAGAGGATCAGCTAGACACATCTGTGGTTATCCATTGCAATCAGATATGCTCAATTATGTTTTCAATTCAATGTTAGTGTTTATGATTTTACTTCGTTTGTTTGTTCTTCACTACTTTCTTATTGCCAAGAGATGGCAGCAAAAGATTACAAAGTAAAATTGGCTTGCTTGTTTTAACAAATAATTATCCACCTAGCAGCAATTAAATATCACTGAAGGCACATTCTTTTCATCTCTGCAGCATGAGATGAATTTTTAAACATGCTTTTTAGTGATCAGACAAAATAAGAAAAAATGTAACTTGTGATTGTTTTTTCAAGATTTTTTAAACTCATCTTTCTAATGCATACACTTAAGCCAGTGTTTTTGCTAGCATTAACAGACTGGAACTCCTCTCATGTTGTCCATTAAGTAGTACTGGAGTTCTGTCAACAGTTTGTAGAACAGATTATCATCTTTATTATTACCCACTATGTTCTGTATTTAAAGTAACCTTATGACAATGAAGTTTACTGTAGAATTTCTGAACACTGAGGCTCAGATCCACAAAAGGGCCTTAGGGGCCTAGCTCACAAAGTAAAATCCTATGCTGTTAATTCAGCATCTAACTTTCTTATGCAGTACTAGGGGAATATATTCACAATAGTCATCAGAGTATGCTGGCAGCTACCTTATATAGCCACTAGGAAACGGAATTGAAGAAGCATATCAGAAATACAGTTTTTCTCCAAAATTTGTGCTTCTTTGGAGCCCCAGATTACAAGTGTATGTGGGATTGAAATGAACGTCTCAGAACCTCTTGTATATTTAGGTCTCATAGAATGTGGAAAACTAACTGTTCCTGGTACAGGTCAGGTTACATCAGTTATCTTTTATACAATAGTCTATAGTAGTAAGAACAAGGCTGGAAGTTAGTGACTTAAGTTCAAGCCCCTCCATAACCTGAGAGGTTGAAAACCCATTTTTTACACCTTTCAAGAGTACTTCAACCTCAGTGCCAGATTTAGGCATAAGCTACTTAAGCTACAGTTTAGGGCCCCTGTGACAGTTGTGCCTCTTTGGGGCCACCTATTAGTGGTCCCGCAACACTGATGAAGGGCCAACCACCCGCCTTCTCACATGCCACGCCTTCTTGTTATTTGCTTGATTGGAAGATGTTAATCAAGCGGGAGGCTGCCTATTTTCTGTCTCGGTGCCTGAGGCACTATCTGTGGCTCCTTTCCTCCCCTCATACCACAGCCCAAGCCTCGCAGATGTATCTGATGTTGTTCAGGTCTGTCCTACTCTCCACACCACGCGGACGCTCTCTGGCTTGTCTGTCAGCCTGCATCCTTGCCAGCGCCCTCTAGCTTGTCCCACATTGCCCATTCTGGGACTTCTTGCCAGTGCCCGCTCTGGGGCTCCTCACTGCCCACTTCACTCGGGGCTTCTCGCTGCCCCCCTTGGCTCTAGGGCTCCTCACTGCTCCCTAGCTCCAGGGCTTCTCCCTGCCCCCTTGCTCTGGGGTGAGGCCAATGCACCCCAAACAATGCTGCACCCTCTCCAGCACCAGGAACCCCCACGCTACTGTGGAGTCCCTATGAGGCCTCCTCCAACCCCTAATAGCCTCACCTGGTCCTCCGGTCAAAACAATAAACACAAGAACACAAAGCCCCCGGACTACAACATAAAAGCTAGACCGTGCTGTTCAAATAAGAATCCATCCCCACCAGAGAGAGAGCACACCAAACCCAGCAGCAACCAGGGGATGTTCCCACCATCAGAGTTCTCCCCTTTGTACTGGCCGATTCCTCCTCCCTTAGCCGCCAGAGGGAGACTGCCTGGGCTTTAGAAGGGCTAAGCTCCGCCCCTTCCTGTCTCTAGGTTTCACTGGTTGCCCTAGCAACCAGCACCTGTGCAGTCCTGGTGACTGGCAGCTGGGCTTCTCCCTTCTCGCCACTAGGGATCTCTCCTGAGCCATTTCTTTCTGAGTTGCAGAGCACCTGAGAGCTCTGTGACAGCCCTACAATATGAGGGGTCTCTAAATAAGAAAAGAAAAAAACCCTGGACATTTTCATTGTACTATGACAAAAATATACATATATATGGCACCACAGTTATAATATAGTTATTCATATTGAGTTCATAAATGTGTGCAGAAATAACAATAATTCATTTTAAAATTTCATGAAAATCCATGTTCATGGATATTATTTTTATTGTGTGGGACCTCTTAAACTGGACATATGTTAGGGCCTCAACGTGTCATAATTTGGCACTGTTGAATCCCCGTGCTAGATACAAGACTCAGGTTGGGTAGTTCCCACACCTTCCGTTGAAACTCTGCCACAGCACAGAGAAAAAATTGAAGATTCATGGGGCCAGAGAGTGGGTACAGGAGGAGCTGTGGTACTCTAGTTCTGCCATGGGCATTCAGATAGGAAAGATTTAACTTGGGTTAGGTTTTTTATTTTATCTAATGAATGTATGAGATGAGTGTCCTAAACAGTCAACACTGGACAAGGAGAAAAACAGGAGTTACACAGAATATTAAAATGTCATCACAGAGAACTGAGAGAGATCATAATCAGAACTTTTTCCAGAATATGTGCAGAAATTAATTTTGTGTCTAGGTTAGTATACTAAAGTGAATACGAGCTTAACTGTCTTCTACATTTCCAACATTCTTTATCCAGGGCACTAGAATTCAGAAAACATTAAATCATATAGATATTTTGTCCAATATACATGATCTAACAGCATATATTGGATTGGGAAGCAGGGTTCTAATCCTAGCTCTGACATTGGCATCAGTTTCTGAGTGCCGTAAATGCTACACCCACCAAATTAGGCAGAATCACTTACCAGTTACCAACACCTGAACATCTAATACACATACATGGATTACTAATTCATATACCACACACACACAATGATATCTATATATGTATATTCACTAATTCACACACATACCACCCACCTATATATACACACAGGTGAGTTCCTAAGTTGAGTGTTGTGATGTGTATGTAAGTGCTTGGTATAATTGGGATACCTGGGGAAATGTTAAAGTAAGAAAATAGCAGTGTAGGGAATGAAAGTTACCAGGACAGGGATTAGAACTGGTAGACTAAAGGGGCCTGGGCTGAAGGACTGAGGCTTGGGGGTAACCTTAGGTTAATTTATCTTAATTGAATAAAAGACAAAGCCAAGAGCCTTCAGAATAGGGAACTGAAGCTGGCACAGAGGCTAGGACTGGAGCCAGAGCTACGGGGGAGCTGAAAAAGTAGGTGGGGAGAAGGAAAATGGGACTAAGGGAAAGTGTGGGTGTTAAACAGGGGCTTTGGGCATGGAGAGCCAGAGGATGGCTTGGGGGCAGCTAGAGAACTTGCAGAGAGCAGCAGTAGGTGCTGGGAGCTGGAGAAAGGCTCCAGATGCTGAGAAAACTGCAGGACAGCCATGAGAAGCTGGGAAGTGGGGGGGGGGGTGACTACAGAAGGTGCGGGAGAAGCCTGAAAACAGAGAGATGGACAGCAGAAAATCACATGAAAAGCAGCAGGAGAGACTGAAAGGTGACAGGGCAGCAGGAAAGCAGAGAAAGGCAGCAGAAAGTCACTGGGGAAAAAGCAGTAGATGGCATGGGAAGTTGAAAGGCAGCAGGGACAGCATGAAAGCAAGAAGAGGCTGAGAGGTGGCAGAAAAGTGGAGACGGAATTGGGAGGAGTTCAGGAAACTAGCGGAGGGGGAGGGGCTGGAGCTGAGAGAGAGAGAATGAGGCTGGAATTTAAGATAGGGAAGGGACTGGGATTCAGTAAAACATGACCCAACTGGGGGTTGCAAATGACTGTAGTTTCATTGAACAGGGGAGATGGTGACACAGTGTCTTATTGGTTCCCTTGCACCCCCACACACAATGGCATCAGGTGTTAGAGAGGCTTGATACATGGGCTGAAGTCCTTTGAAGTCCTGGGGGGTGGGGAGAGAGAGAGAGAGAAAGAGATAGAGAGAGACTGACCTTGTGGGGGGCTACTTAGGAGGGGTTCCCCTGGCCCACAGCACATGGAATACTCCTCCCACAGGGCCTGAGCTTCCTGCTGGAGGGCCACAGCCCCTATCTCCCACAGGTCCCCAGACCCCCAGCTCAGGGTCCCAGGTACCGTGGAGGGTCACAGCCCCCCTGCTCAGGGGCCCATAACATACCTTTAGCAGCAGCAGTGGCAGTGGGACACTCTAAGCCTTGGTGGCAGGACCAAGCACGGCATGTGGAGACAGTGTGGTGGTCCCAGCCAAGTTCTGGGGCCTCTCTGCCACTGGGTCTGGCCTGGTTATTGTGGCAGAACTTGCTGCAGCATGCAGGGATCACATACCAGGCCCCACCAGGTCCTGGCAGCCCTGGGAACTGTTTGCTGCCTGGCTGGGCTGGGTCCTTGGTTGCAGGACCCAGCATAGCATGTGGGAACTGCATGCTGGTCTCAAACAGGTTCTGGGGCCTCTCTGCTGCCCAGCTAGGCTGGGCCATGGTGGCAGGACCTGGAGTGGCATGCGGGGATTGCACACTGGACCCCGCTGGGTCCTGCCAGCCCTGGACTGGGCCCTGCTGCCTGGCCAGCAGGACCCAGCTGGGTGCAGTGTGTGGTCCCCATGTGCCATGCCAGGTGCTGCTGCCATGGGAATGGCCTGGCTGGGCAGCAGAGGGGCCCCAAGGGTGGCAAGACCAGGCTGGGTGTGGTGCACAGTCCCCATGCACTCCACCATGTCCCACCTCTGCTCCACTGTGCCTGTGAGGAGGTGGCATGCAGTGGGACCTGGGCCAACCCTGTGTGGCTCACTAATCCAGCTTTGCACCAGAGCAGGTCACACAGCTCCGGGAGGCATGGGTCCTGTACATGCCTCCTGGAGCCCTGAGACCCACTCTGATACAATGTCAGACTAGCGAGCTGCATGGGACTGGGCCAGGTCCTCACTCCCAGCAGCCCTGTGGACATCCCCCCCACCACTCCCCAAACCCCCTCACATCCCCCTGCTACCTCTCACCCATCCACACCCATACCCCCCCCCACTTACCTTGGACAGCACTGGGGGCTGGAGGCATCAGGAGAACCAAAGAGATGCTCTGGCCAACACCAGAGCATCTGGTTTGGAGGACTGACTCTATGGCACAGTCTGGGACTCTTCTGTGGAGCATTTCCGGGATATCCTGTGTGGAAACATTTTTTTCATTCCCACATGTGCCTAATGTCCTGCCTCAAAGGGGTTTGAGACAGGGCAAGAGGCACATGCATGCTTATCTTGACGTGCCCTGTAACTCCTTTTCATCTTCAGGGGATCTTGCAACATACGAAATAGCAAGAGTAGGGGTAAAAATCTTCACTATTCTTAGAAAAAGCCTGGTATGTTCTTGAATAGCTTTTTGCAGTCAGAATCATTATATTCCCCTTAAACCAGGTCAGTTCTTACAAAAGATCATTTTTATTTTGCTCCTTCCCTTTTGCAGAAAACAGATTGGCCTTGAAAACTATGGAAAAGTATAAAACAGGAAAAGTATAAGATTCTCAAATGCAGTATTTATTTGACTCGAAGTACCAACAGCAAAGAAAACAATGCACCTTACAGTGTCTGTTTCTGTAGCCAGTTAAACTGTTCTTTTTCTTGTCCTGATTCTCTTACAAAAATTAGCTGCTTTTAGGTATTCATGACTGGGCGGTGAATATCAAGGGCTTTACAGGAGGGACAGAACAGGGAGGAAATGTGGGGGTGTCGCGCTCTACATTAAAGAGGAATACACATCCTCATCCAGTAGCACAGGGTCAGAGGGGGGGCACATTGAAGTGCTCTGGGTTACAATACAAGGCAGTCAAGGGGAAAGGGATTTAACAGTAGGGGTCTACTACAGACCACCCAACCAAGGGGAAAAGCTAAACCGGGAATTCTTAAGTCAGCTCACAGAGGTAGTTAGGTTAAAAGATGTGGTCAACATGGGTGACCTGAACTTTCCAGACATCTGCTGGAAAGAGCAGTCAGCCAGGTCTGATGCTTACATAGGGTCCTAGCCAATATTGTTACCTGTCAGCTCCATGTTCTTGGGGAACCTTGACACAGGACACAGCCTATCTGACTCACAAAGAATCCCACCCCCCCACCTAAAAAGAAACTGATTAAAACGCAGAGAGGGACACACCTAAAACCCTCCAAATAAGGTTGACAAAAGTGAAATAACTGCCCTAGGTCTCATTTGCATCTGAGATGGGAACAGATTACCATTCATTTACATGAGAGATGGAGAACAGAAAACCTGAAGCAGAGGTTGCAGTGAATTCTGGGATCAGTGAAAAAGGGGAGCACTGCATGATGGGGAAGCTGTGTTCCAAATGCTAATCAACCCACACACCCAGCTCAGCATTTATCAGACAAGTTCTAATCTGGATTTACAAAGGACTTTTCCTCCCCCGACCCCCCCCCCCCCCCACACACACACACACCTCTAAGCAGAAGTTAGGCATCTTGGGCCATACGTTCCCCGGTCCCACTATGGGAGGCCTATTTAAACTTAATTGGCTAAATCTTGGTTGCCGGGTTAGGGAATGCTGAGGCAAGAGACCATGTCAGAAGCGAGTATGGGCAACATTTGAACAATGGTACAGGGTTCATCACAGCGTCCAGCCCGATGGAGCCCTGACCACAAGTGTTGTCATATTTTTCCTGGGATGACTGGTGGAAGTCCTCTCCACAACAGGTTATGAGCACTCCAATAATTGCCTTCAGTCTGTTAAAAGACTATAGTAAGATATGGAAAAGTCATGCTAAGCTGAGGCTTGTTCACAGAATGTAAAAATCCAAAACCCTGATGCTGCAAGCTATCTATTATTTCTGAAGACACCAGGCGATGTCCCATCAAGTATATCTACTATCCATAGGAACGTCAAGCTGGCTCCTAAGATTCTGTTTCCTGAGTATCAATCAGTTTCCTGAGATGTTCCAGCCAGGTAACCCCTTGTCAATAGAAAAAGACAATTTGATTTACACTATTAAGAATGCTTGAAAGAAGCTGAACTGAGGATATAAAAATCTATAAACAAAGCAGCAGTGTGTGTGCTGACACCACCTGCTTTATTCTGGAGAGGCTGAAGGAGGCAGATCATCTCCCTTCCAGGATCATGCTGAGAACTTTAACGTGTCAGCTTTGCAACCCGAGTGCCTTGAACTGGTGAGATTCCATCTCTTTCTCTCTCATCTCTTCTCTCTCTCTAAGCATAGATTTCTGAACTTGAACTGTATTAGTTAAGCTTGAGCTAAGTTTCCCCAAATACTTAGTGAAACCAGGGTATACTGTGACTGTTTGTGTTTGTTTTTCCTTTGCATGTCTATTACTGCTAGTGCCATTGTATATTTCATATACTTAGCAATAAATAACTTTTATAGTCAAACTGGTGGTAACTGGGTATATTTTTCCTTCTTTACTTCTCCTTTCCCACTTGCTCTGCAGCGACGCTTCTTTTACCTAATCTAAAGATCCCTGTGAAGCCCAAAAATACTATGGGGTCTGCTCATCAAGGGGCTAAAATATTGGGATGTGATAAGTTTGAAACACATAAGGGGATCAGCTTGTATAGGCTGATTGACCTAGTTTGGCTCAGACGTGCCCTAATGAACTGAATGCTGGCCCATGAGGGTGTCATCTGGACACTCAGCTGGATTTAGAGGTATTTTGTTTAACTGTGGGCTTGTGTCTGACTGCAGTTATGTTGTTCTGATGAACCGATTCTTGGCATATGAGGGTGTTAGCCTGTCCATGCGGATCAACCTGGCCAGGTCAGGCATGTCACATTAATCTGTGTGTGTTTGTATGTATGACTGATTTAGGGCCTGTAGAAACCCAGCCCCACTGAGCTGAGTCCTGCTCCATTGGGGGTGAGGGCTTGCAAGGGGAGAGATACAGCTCCATATAGAAACACAAGTAACACAAGCAGCACATTAATAGAATTACCAAGACCCTAGTGATAAATGAGCACACCCCAAAGTAGCGGGAAAATCTGGTAACACTATGCAGGACCTCCATCTAACCCATGGGGTGCACAGCCCCTTGACCAGTTGCTGGCCACAGGCAATGACCTGGTGAGGGGGCTGAGGATGCTCAACCACCTGGGCAACAGTGCTGGAATTCACCATCCAGTGCAAGGTGGCAAAGGCCTGCAGCAAGGCAGCAGCCCTTGATTTCAGGAGGGCAGACTTCAATGAGCTAAGGAGAATAGTCAGAGAGGCACTGAGGTCCCAGAGAGCAGGGGAGTCAGGTGTCCAACAAGAGTGGTCGCTCCTTAAGGAGATGATCCTCCAAGCCCAAAGGGAGGTCATCCCAACACAGATAAAAGGGTTCACCAAAAACATCCAAGAATGTGTTCTTGCCAAAAGGGAGGCATACACCCAATGGAAGGGAGGGGTCATCACCAGGAAGGACTGTACTGTGGTTGCTCGGGGCTGCCAGGGGGTGGTCAGGAAGGCCAAGGCAAAGATGGAACTGGGACTAGCTACCCTGATCAAGGACAATAAGAAGTCCTTTTTTAAATACATAGGGGACAAAAAGATGGTATCGGGTAACATGGGGCCTCTGCAAGACACAGTAGGAAATCTGGTTGTCACACCAGATGACAAAGCTAACCTATTTAATGACTTCTTTGCCTCCATTTTCCTGAGTAGGGACTGGACCAGCCCCCCTCAGGCCCCAGGGGAGGCGCACCTAGGCCAGGGATCAGTGACAATCTAGTCAGAGAACTTCTGGAGGGAGTGGATGTATTTAAATCAGCTGGTCCTGACAATCTCCAGCGAAGAGTGCTGAGGGAATTGGCTGAGGTCATTGTGGGACCCCAGGCATGGCTTTATGAGCACTCGTTGTGCTCTGGTGTGGTGCCAGAGGACTGCAAGAGGGTGAACATGGTTCCCATCTTCAAAGAAGGGAGAAAGGAGGAGCCAGGAAACTACAGACCAGTTAGTCATACCTCGATCCTGGGTAAGCTTTTTGAGAGAATTATCCTGGCACATGTCCATGAGGGGCCAGCAGAGGAGGTTATGCTTAGGGGCAACCAACACAGGTTCATCAGAGGCAGGTCCTGTCAGAGCAAGCTGGTGGCCGTTTATGAGCAGGTCACAAAATCCTTAGACGCAGGGTAGCAGTGGACATAGTCTTTTTGGATTTCAGAAAGGCCTTCGACACTGTCTCTCACCCCACTGTCATTAAAAAATTAGGGGACTGTGGTGTCAACACTTACACAGTCAAATGAGTCACTAACTGGCTGGAGAGCCACACCCAGAGAGGGGTGGTAGAATGTCTCCTTGCTAAAAAGGAGGCGTATACCCAATAGAAGGAAGGGGTCATCACCAGGGATGACTATTCTGCAGTTGCTCGGGTTTGTAGGGGGGGCAGTTAGGAAGGCCAAGGCAAAGACAGAATTAGGACTAGCTTCTCAGATTCAGGACAATAAGAAGTCCTTCTTTAAATACATACAGGGCAAAAAGAAGGTCCCGGGTAACGTAGGGCCCTTGCAGGATGTGTGGGAAATTTGGTGGTCACACCAGACGACAAAGCTAACATGTTTAACGATTTCTTTGCCTCTGTCTTCCTAAGTAGGGACGAGAACAGCCACCTCCCTGCTGGCCCCCCCTCAGGCCCCAGGGGAGGCACACCTGGGCCAAAGGTTAGTGTGGAGCTAGTTAGGGGGCTTCTGGAGGGGCTGGACGTGTTTAAGTCAGCCGGACTGGACCGATCTCCACCCTAAAGTCCTTAAGGAATTGGCCGAGGTCATTGCAGCACTCGTGGTGCTTTGGTGTGGTCCCAGAGGACTGGAAGAGGGCCAACGTGGTTCCCATCTTCAAAAAGGGGAGGAAGGAGGACCCAGGAAACTAGAGGTCAGTCAGTCTTACCTCGATCCTGGGCAAGCTGTTCGAGAAAATTATGCTGGCACACATCCAGGAGGGGCCAGCAGGGGACTACATGCTTAGGGCAACCAACACAGGTTCTTCAGTGGCAGATCCTGTCAGACCAACCTGGTGGCCTTCTATGATCAGGTTACCAGATAATTAGTGGACATAGTCTTCCTGAACTTCCGGAAGGCATTTGACACTGTCTCTCACCCTGTTCTTATTAAGAAACTGGGGGACTGTGGTGTCGATACCCACACAGTCAATTGGGTCTCCAAATGGCTGGAGGGCCGCACCCAGAGGGTGGTAGTGGATGGGTCCTCCTCAACCTGGAAGGGCGTGGGCAGTGGGGTTCCGCAGGGCTCAGTCCTCGGGCCCGCACTGTTCAACATCTTCATCAGCGATTCGGATGAGGGGGTAAAAAGCACCCTGTTCAAATTTGCCGATGACACTAAGATGTGGGGGGATGTGGGCACACTAGAAGGTAACATCAGGCTTCAATCAGACCTAGACAGGCTACAAGGGTGGGCAGATGTGAATAGGATGGGATTCAACACAGACAAGTGCAAGGTGATGCACCTGGGGAGGAACAACCGGCACCATACCTACAGGTTAGGGAACTCCCCTCTTGTCAGCACAGAGGCGGAAAAGGATCTTGGAGTCATAATTGACTGCAAGATGAACATGGGCCGGCAGTGTGGGGAGGCAGTCAGGAAGGCCAACCGTACCTTGTCATGCATCCACAGATGCATCTCGAGCAGGTCCAAAGAGGTGATCCTCCCCGTGTATGCAGCACTGGTCAGGCCGCAACTGGAGTACTGTGTCCAGTTCTGGGTTCTGCACTTCAAGAGGGATGTGGACAACATGGAGAGGGTCCAGAGGAGGGCCACTCACATGATCAGGGGACAGCAGGGCAGGCCTTATGAGGAGAGGCTAAGGTACCTGAACCTGTTCAGCCTCCAAAAGAGAAGGCTGAGGGGGGATCCAGTGGCCTGTTATAAACTAGTCAGGGGGGATCAGCGGGCCTTGGGGGAGTCCCTGTTCCCCCGTGCACTTCCAGAAGTGACCAGAAATAACAGTCACAAGCTGGCAGAGGGTAGGTTTAGGCTAGATATCAGGAAGCACTACTTCACGTTCAGGGCAGCTAGGATCTGGATCCAACTTCCAAGAGAGGTGGTCCTGGTTCCTACCCTGGGGGTTTTTAAGAGAAGGTTGGATGAACATCTTGCTGAGGTCGTTTGACCCCAGTATTGTTTCCTGCCATGGCGGGGGGTCGGACTAGATGATCTACTCACATCCCTTCCGACCCTAGAAACTATGAAACTATCTACTCAGATCTCTTTTGACCCTGAAAACTATGAAACTATGAAATCTATCTCAAGGTGATATGTCCCTAACCTAATTCTACATGTTATAAAAGTACTCTTCTTACATCATTGCAGTTTCAGAGGTATTGTCCCCTCAGTCCTTCTGGTAAATATGAGTGTGTGCCCACCTGGCTTTGAACATCCGGTCACACGCTGCTTTATTCCAGATGTTTGATGACATCCATCTTAGCATTCCTGGTGGTCCACCGAGTAGGTGTTCACCTCCAGTGTGGTCTTCCCCAGGCTCTCCTGGCACGACATGGAATCTTACTTTAGTGTGGAGTCGAGCCACTCAGGATCTCTCAACAGTGGGACATCCATCTGGTGGTCTTCTGTGAGGCTCCACCTCCCCTCTACCTCACCCTTTCACCCAGTCTTGTCAGATCGCTGTTGTCCTCTTGGCCTGCCTCCAAAATGCTGCTCCCAAGTTACTCTCACAGGAAGGGGCAAGCCACCCTAACTCAAAAATGGAAAACAGACAGCAGTATCCTACCCAGGCCACGTGGCTTCTGCCTCTTTGTAAAGGGAACCAACCACCCTGTGGCCTATGTATCAAACTGGCTCCCCAAGCTCTAACCCTCAACCTCTCTGAAGGTGGGAAACACAAAATTACAACAACAAAAAGAAGGACAGTTGCTATCTTCTGGAGGACCCAACTGTCCCCTTTGTCGACCCCTTGGCTGAGTTGCTAACAACTTCCTCTCAAACTTAAGGGTCTCAGTTTGGCTCTACACACAGCTGGGGTATCGTGCAACTTGCACCCCTCTCCTCAGTTCTTGTTGCCCCACCTTAGGCTTCATTGGCAATGCTGTGGTCCTCTGACAGATGCCTGTTCCCTTGTCTCCCACCTGGTACACGTCTTCAGCTCCCCCGGTGCCCCCAACAGTCCCACCTGGTCTGATGCTGGGAGTTGCACTCACCTCTTAAGATCCTCCATGGAGGGCTCTGACATCAGGGTCTTCCTGTGTCCCTCTGCCTTTTGTTCGGGTTCCCAGGGTTGAGGAGCCACCTTTGGCTCCCACCTTCTTTCGCCACTACCGGGTGGGGAACACAGCTCCTGGCTCCTATTGCTCCCACAGGAGCTTCAGGAAGGCACCTCTTGCCCGAGTTCATGCAGGCATCACTTTGCTGCCCCCCTCTTTCTTGCCAGTGGCTCACTTTATTTCCACTGGCCAGCAATCACGGCTGATGTCAGCAGCCGGTCGCAACTGTATAAAGGCGTGGGTTCCTTCCTCTGTTCCAGCTTCGCCGCTGGTCATGCTGCAGGTAAGTATCTCCTTTCACCTTTTCTTTCTCTTTCCAGCCCCTCTGAAGGTTCCTTACCCCAGGGCTTCCCCCTAGTATTTTGGCATCCCCCCTTTGGTTTCTCCCTGTGACATAGGAGTATGCAAAATGAGCTGTATTCAATTTGGATTCAGATTCAGATTTGGCCTGAACTGTAGGCAGTGATTTGATTGTTGATTTGGATCGCTGTCCGCAATTTGATTTGTCTGAATCCAAATCTGAATTTTCAATGCTCATTTGGAGAATCAGTGATTCAGCCAGAGACACAGCTCAGGGTACCAGGTATGGCTCATGAATGCCGTGATGCTGGGGCAGATGGAGCATCCCACAGGACAATAGGGGTGCCCTCTGCATGCTTGACAATGAACCCGGAAATGAACCAGAAGTAGTTTTGGTCCACTTCCAGGTCTGCATGGCAGTGCACTGGGGGGCTCTGTGCCCCCCAACTTGGTGATTGTCCACAGGGAGGGACCCTGGGTGCCCCCCAGACTGAGGAGGCACCCATTGCCAAGCCCAGGTGATGCAGGGTCGGGGCAGAGTGTGCTCCCCAGCAGACCCAGAAGTTGAACAGAAGTGCTTCTGGTCCACTTTCAGGTCTGCTGGGGAGCTCCCTGCCTTCCTGTGGGATGTGCTATCTGCCACAACATCTCAGCATTGACAAGCCTCCTGGTACCTGGAGGTATATAGAAAAAAAATTGAAGCTGTGTCTACGTCTGAATTGCTAAACCTTTCTGAACCTCTCTGAATAGATTTGGAGGGTTCTGATTCAATTCTGAGTGATTAAAGGGTCTCCTGATTCAATTTGGATTTGGAGAGTTGGCCACCAAATCAGGTTGAATCTCTACCAAATTGAATCAGGGACCAAAGCTTTGCACAGCCATAGTAAATATTAAACAACTAATGTTGGTTCATAGATTCATAGATGTAGGATCAGAAGGAACCTAAGTAGATCATCAAGTCCAACCCCCTGCCCTTGGCAGGAGAGCATACTGGGCTCATATGACCCCAGCTAGGTAATTGTCATGCTTCCCAATTGTAAAGACCCCCAAGGTAGGAGCCAACACCACTTCCTTTGGAAGTTGGTTCCAGATCCTAGCCGCCCTGACTGTGAAATAGTGTCTTCTAATGTCCAGCCTGAACCTACTCTCAAACTTATGGCCATTATTCCTTTTTACTCCAGAAAGTGCTCAGGTGAACAAGATCTCTCCCATTCTCCGCTGGTCCGCCCTGGTAAATTTGTAGATGGCTACCAATTCCCTTCTCAGCCTTCTCTTGTGAAGGCTGAACAGGTTCAGGTCCCATAGCCTTTCCTCAAAGCATCTGCCCTGCTGTTCTCAGATCATATGAGTGACTCTCCTCTGGACCCTCTCAGTGCTGGCCTCATCTCTCCTAAAGTGTGATGCCCAGAACTGGATGCAATACTCCAGCTGTGGCCTGACCAGTGTCACATAGAGAGGGAGGATCACCCCTTTGGACCTGCTCATGATGCATCTGTGGATGCATGACAAGGTGCGGTTCACCTTACTGACTGCATCCTCACATTGGCAGCCCATGTTCATTTTGGAATTGATACTGATTCAAGATCTCTTTCTGCCACTGTGCTTTTGAGAAGGGAGTTTCCCAGCTTATATGTATGCTGCTGGTTCTTACTGTCCAAGTGCACTACCCTGCACTTGTTAGTATTGAATCCCATCTTAGTCTCATTTGCCCACCCCTGTAACCTGTCCAGGTCCAGCTGTATCATTTCCCCACCTTCTGGCATGCCCATCTGGCCCCATATCTTGGTGTCATCAGCAAATTTTAACAGGGTGCTTTTCACCCCCTCATCCAAGGTGCTAATAAAGAGATTAAACAGTGCAGGCACGAGGACCAAGTCCTGGGGGATTCCACTGCTCACATCCTTCCAGGTTGAATATGACCCATCCACCACCACTCTCTGGGTGTGGCCCCTCAGCCAATTTGTGTCCCATTTGACTGTGTAGGCATCAATGCTAGTGTCAAAGGCCTTTCTAAAGTCCAGAAAGACTACATCCACCGCAACACCTGCATCCAATGATTCTTTTACCTGATCATAGAAGGCAATCCTGTTGGTCTGACAGGACCTGCCCCTAATGAATCCATGCTGGTTGCCTCTGAGCATCATTCCCCCTGCTGGTCTTTCCCAGATGTGCTTCTGAATAATTTTCTCAAAGATCTTCCCCAGGATTGAAGTAAGACTAACAGGCCTATAGTTGCCTGAGTCCTCCCTCCTCCCTTTTTTGAAAATGGGGACCACATTAGCCTTCCAGTCTTCTGGCACCTGGCCAGAGCACCATGAGTGCTTGTAAAGCCATGCCAAGGAGCCCTTGATAACCCCTGCCTATTCCCTCAGCACTCTAGGTAGAGAACATCTGGACCTACTGATTTGAACACGTTCAGCCCCTCCAGAAGTTCCCTAACTTGTCCTCCCTGACCCTAGACCTGGCAGAGTCTCTCCTAAGTCCATCCTGAATCTCAGAGTGGGGGAGTCCTGGTCCCTGCACAAAAAAAATGGAGGCAAAGAAATTGTTGAAAAGGTCTGCTTTTTCATCTGGTGCAACCACCAGATTGCCAAGTGTATCCTGCAGGGGCCCCACGTTACCCGGTGTTTTCCTCATACTCCCTATGTATTTAAAAAAAGGACTTTTTGTTGTCCTTGATGCTAGCCGTAGTTCTGTATCTGCCTTAGGTTTCCTAACAGCCCCTACAAGCCTGGGCAATGGGGCTACACTCCTCTTTGGTGATAGACCCTCCCTTCCACAGGGTGTATGCCTTTTTTTTTGCTTTCAGGTGTTTATGAATGCCTCTGGTGAGCCAGAGGGGCTTTTAAGTACTCTTTCCACCTTTGATTCTCATTAGGACTGTCACCCCTTGGGCTCGGAGGATCATCTCCTTAAGGAACAACTACTCATCTTGGACACCCAGTTGCCCAACCCTCCAGGCCCCCAGTGCCTCTCCTACCAATCTCCTCAACTTGTTGAAGTTGGCCATCTTGAAGTCAAGGGCTACTGCTTTGCTTAAGGCCCTTGACACCCTGTGCTGTATGGTGAATTCCAGTAGGTGATATTCACTGTCACCCAGGTGGTCAAGAACCTGGAGTCCCCTCACCAGGTCATCGCCTGTGGCCAGAACTAGGTCCAGGAGGGCTTTCACCCTGGTGGGACTGTGCACTTCCTGGGTTACGTGGAGGTTCTGTGTCTCAGCAAGGAACTCTCATGAGTGGTCTGACCTGGCTGACTGCTCCTCCCAGCAGAAGTCCAGGAGATTTAGATCACGCATGATGACCACATCCCTTGCCTTAAGTGCTTCCACAAGCTGGCCCAAGAATTCACGGTCCAGTTCTTTCCCCTGGTTGGGTGTTCTGTAGTGGATCCCTACCATCAAGTCCCATTCCCTATGACCCCCCTGTTTGTATGGATGTCTAGATGTATGCATGTGTAATATGTGGAGAAGTATTAGCAGTGCTGCATAAAGTACTGGGAAAATATAACTTAGACTGGTCCATACAATTCTGGTCAACTATATGTTAACTGGAAGAATTTAAATAATGGTAGCCTGACCCTTAGTAAAATAAAAGAGGTACGTGAGAAGCTATGACCATACAACTGATACGAGTTAAAATCCTACCCACTTTTACCTGGTGGCAAATCCATATCCTAACTTGTTTCAAGAAGGAATTTCTGAAAAAGATGGGAGAAAGGTATTCTAAATAATTAAAGCATATAAAATAAGGTTATGTTTTTTAGAAACTTAATAATCATGTTAGCTAATTGCATAGGGAAGAGGCCTGGTGCCATAGATCTTTTTGGTTTCACTGTTGTGCTAGAGAAAAGGTATGTGCTATGGGATGTTTTGAAGGCATGCTTTGTGGTTGCAATGTGCATAAAAGTCTAGGCAATGCATTTTCATAGATTATTTTGGACAAACAGTTATTACTAAGGGCCTACTTAACTTGCTGTGAGACAAAGCAATTTTCATGGCTTGCTTGTGGCATGAAGAAATTATTTCACATGCATTTTCCAATGGCCCTGCCCCTTACTGTTGCCTGGCTGAAAGGCATATGCCATATTTTAATAATAATGCAATTGCAAATTCTATAGAAAGCTAAAGATGCTATATAATTATTATATTATTATAAATCCAAATAATAAATTTAAACCTAAATTTAAATATATTATAAATATAGTTTCATAGATGTTAGGGGCTAGAAGAGACCTTACAGATCATTGGGTCCAGCCCTCCTGCACTTGGGCAGTGAAGACTGCTGGGGTCAAATGGCCCCAGCAAGATGGACATCAAGACATTTTTTGAAGTTCACCCAGGTTGGACAGTGTACCACCTCTGGGCAGGGAGCCAGTTCCAAACCCTTGGTACTCAACTTGTAAAAAAAGTTTTTCCTGATGTCTAGTCTGAAGTGATCTTCAATCAGTTTGTGCCCATTACTTCTTGTCCTCCCCTGGGGGGGCTTTAGTGAAGAGATGATTCCCCAGGCCCTGATATACTCCCCTGATATACTTATAGGCTGCCACCAAGTCCCCTCTAAGTCTTCTCTTCTCCATGCTGAACAGTCCTGAGTCCTTCAGTCTCTTCTTATGTGACCTGGTCTCTAAGCTTCATGCATGTGGCCCTGTCTTGGACTCTCTTGAGTTTTTTCACATCCTTCCTCAGGTGCAGTGCCTGGAACTGGATGCAGTAGTCCAGCTATGGTCTCCTCAAGGCTGAGTAGAGCAGGAAGATGATATCCATAGCCTTGCTTGAGATGCCTTGGTAGATGCATGCCAGTGTTTGATTAGCTCTGCCAACTACGGCATTTCATTGGTGACTTATGTTCATTTTGTTGTCTATTATGACACCTAGGTCTCATTCAGGTGTGATTCTAGCAATCATAGCACTGCCAAGCCTCTAAGTGTGTTGTGGATTATTTTTCCCCAGATAAAGCACTTTACATTTCTCCACACTAAACAACATCAGGTTGAGGTCCACCCACCTCAATGGCAAATCTCTAAATCTGAATTGAATCACAGTACCCTTTAATCTCTCTGAATTGAATCAGAAACCTCTGAATCAATTTGGAGAGATTTGGAAATATTTGGAGATTTGGACATAGATACAGCTTTAAATGTTTTTTTCTACATACCTCTAGGTAGCAGGGGCTCATGAATGCTGCGATGCTGGGGCATCCCACAGAAGCATGGGGGGCTCCCCAGTGTGCTCAGCAGCAGACCTGGAAATGGACCGGGTCTGCTGAGAAGCAGTCTGGGGGACCCCACCATGCCCTCCCAACTTGGTAACTGGTGCCTGCTAGGGCTGTGAGGGGCACTTGTGAGGGTTTCCCTGTGGCCAAACAAAATACATCCAGTCCACTTCTGGGTTCACTGCCAAGCAAATGGAGCCCTGCCCCACACAATCCTGTGGGATTCTCCATGTGCTCCAGCATCACAGTGATCATGAGGGAGGTCCTCATCCCCACTCTGTGATCTTGGGGCCAGAGCTGAGAGATCATTATCTCCCAGGCTGACACCCACAGTTTCAGGACCCAGGCTAGGAGATCCTTATGTCCCAGTGCTGGCCCCACAACCATGAAGCTGGCAGTGGGAGATAAGAATCTCTCAGCCTGGGGACTGCAGGGCTCAGGCTGGGAGATAAGGATCTTTCAGCCCAGGTACCACAACCCTGGGGCTGAGGCTGAGAGATAAGGATCTTCCAGCACTAGCCCTGTGACCATGGAGCTGGCATTGCAAGATAAGGATCTCCCAGCCCAGCTCCTGACCTCACAGAGTGGGGCTGGGAGCTCTCTGCTACCAGGGCAGGGAGACATTGTCTCCACCCCACCTTGGCTCTGATTGCAGTGTGCCACCTTGCAGCAGACATCTCCTTAGGGCAGGGAGCAATGTCCCAGAACTTGCCAGGAAACAGTTGAGCCATCATCCAAGGAAGCCTAGAGCTCCCCTTGGCTCCTTCAGGGATGATTTATAGGGCCACAGGGATTGGGAGCAGTTTGCTGCTAGGAGCATCAAATCTGCTCCTGTATCCCTGCACACATAGACATGTGCCCAGGAGCATTTACTATCAAATAAAATGCTCCTGGATCTTTTGCAAATGTAGGCACACACATTTTGACTAAAAGAGGAACGTAATCCCTATTGGTTTAAGCTAAAATGTTGAGGATTTTGTCCTAAGGTGATCATGATCTCTCTCCCTTTGGCACAGATGCATAATCCTTTTTCTATTACTTTGTTACAGCTCAGTGTTTTTTTATTGTATATCTCAAGTACCTGAGTTAACAAAACAAGCAATTTTTTGTTTATTTTTAAATACTAACTTACCTTTACATGTGCTATAAGTAACTTGGCTGGCTTGCATTTGCCACTCTTCCTGAAAAAGAAATGTGCTAATATTTGTAAACTGTTGTATATTACTATACCAAGATACAGATAACCAAAGTCAGTGGAAGTCTTTACAATAAACTTCAGTGGTCATTGATAGTGACAATACTTTGATTATAGCACTCATAAGTACTTACATTTCTACTGCAGTGAACTTTTCACACCACAACAAACAAACCCCTCTAAGTGTCCTCCACAAAGTTATCATATTCATTGCCATTTGCTTGCTAAGATTATAGTGAAGAACAAGCATGAAAGCTGCCAACATTTCTATATCTATGTTGAGATTATGATGATTGTGGTTAGGCTACTTAGAAATAGTGCAAAAAAATTTGAGAGCCCAGATGCATCATAACATATATAAATGCTCCATTTTCCTTCCTGTATCATTACTTTGGGTTCTAATTGGCCTTTGGTCCGTAAGTTTACAGATTTTTTTTTAAAGGCTATTTGTTTTGACTGTGCACTTTCCCCAAGAGTTAAAGTTTAGTTTTACCAAAATCTGTTGCATTTATTTATTTATTTATTTATTTATTTATGTGATTTGTGTGCTGCCATTTCCAACAAAGTCTCAGGGCTGCTTACAGTAAGAGACCAGAATAATTTATGAAATACGAGAGTGACAAGGGAATCATGAGTGGCAAGAGAACAAACAATTTAAAAGGTTCAGCAGAATATCAACATAGATCAAAAAGACCCAGTAAAAATATTGGCCTAGTTTGGTTTGATAAACACCCAACCAGATAGAGTTCAAAGTGCTTCTGAAAGATTTCCAGTCTCTTTATGAGACTAAAGAGGAAAGGAGTTCCAAAGATGAGAGGCAACTGCCAAGATCAGCCTTTCATGCCTCTTCACACTTGACATACTGATGGTACTTGTAGGAGGTTGTTGTCATCTGAACTTAGGGAGCATTTTATTTAGCATATGAAGTTGTTGCCCCGAGGGTTCAGGCCAAGTCTCAGGATCTCAATATTGCACCGTTAGACAGGGGTGTGTGGTGTACAATTGCACATATACAAACACACAAATCGATTAGGTGCATACACATGCACACAGTAGCTCAGGCACATACACATCCAAAACGGCCTAGGCACATGCATACCTATTACCAATTCAAGCACATACACTACACACCCCAGAAGTTAGACACAAATCACTAATTCATATATTATGTAGACAATATAAATACACATACACCCTCTACACTAGCAACTCAGATACATGTTCAAAATAACTATTTTAGGTTCATGCACACCTATCACCAGTTTAAGCCCATGCATGCTACACACACCAAATTTAGACAGATTCAGTCACCAGTTACCAACACCTACACATCCAATACACATATGTGGATTACTAATTCATATAACACACACACACACAATGATATCTATATATGTATATATATGTGTATTCACTAATTCATACATATACCACCCACCTACACATACACATGAGTTCCTAAGTTGGGTATTGTGATATGTATGTATGTGCTTGGTGTACTTGGGATACCTGGAGAAAGGTTAAGGTAAGAAAGTAGAAGTGTAGGGCGTTAAAGTTACCAGGACTGGGATTAGAAATGGTAGACTAGAGGGGCCTGGGCTGAAAAACTGAGGCTCAGGGGTAACTTTAGGTTAATTGATCTTAATTGATTAAAAGACAACACTTAATAACTTGCACATCTATCTGGCTGTCTTTCACAGTAGGGACACAACCATGAGCAACTGATGCCACATAAGTCGGGGGGGCATGTGCCCCCACCAGTGACCAGTCAGTGACCAGGGGAGACCCCTGTGGCAAAACTTACTGACCAGGAAATGGCTGTGGCACTCCTAGAAGCAGTCGCAGTGCTCCCAGAAGTGGCCGTGGCTCTGCATCCAGCACTTCCACTCCCTAGCTGGCACTCAATGGGGTGGCACTGGCATTACCACCTACCTCCCCTGCCCATCACCTAAGTGGGGAGCACGGTCTGACAGGGTATGCACCAGCACTCTCAGGGGGTGCACGTGCACCCCCCACACATTGCCACTGGGTGTAACAAGGTTTCAGTCGAGTGCACAGTGAAATCCAAGAGTATCAGAGCTGCTTTTTGAGATGGAGTAGCAAGAGCACATCACAATGACACCCACATTCATAACTGTGAAGAAGTAAATGCAGACATGGTGAAAAAACCCAGAGAATGCTGCTTCTGGAGCCATTACCATATTGGGATGGAAGCTCCAAGATTGGAGCGAGGGGAAAAAGGATCTTCAGTGAAAAAAGGAGCAGAAACTACAAGAGAAAAGGAAGAAGAAAGAGGATCCCCAGGGGATAAAAAGCTTACTGGAAGATTTCTCACAGTGCCATGGAGAATGGAGCTCTGAGGGAAAGGGGCAGATCCCCAAGGAGTCAAATCATAGGACACATCATATGGCCAACCTGTAAAGTAAACAGAGAAAAGAAAAGAGTGAATTATGACCCATTTCCTCAGACTTGGAGGTGGCATCTGACTACCCATCAAGAGGATTCAAGGCATCAGTCACACTCAGGATAAAAGGTAGACTCATATGTCAACAGAATAAAGAGAGAGTATATAGTGGGGTTTAAAGATAAAAGCCGCAATGGGAATAGAAAAGAAGATGGCCAAGATAGAAAGAGATTTTGTTTATTAATACTAAGCTCTGTTTAGCCAAGTTGACAGCTATTGCATAAGAACATTATATGAGTAAAGTTACAACGTTGATATTATAGATAAGGCTAAAGAAAGAAAAGAAAAAAGGATACAAAAAGACAGCTTCTGCCTGAAAGTAAAGGAAAGTTGTATACAGTGATAAAGGTTAAAAGTAAAGACAAATGTTAATCTTAATCTGACTGTGAATACATATATATCAGCAAGTGCATGCAAATATTTGCGAGAGAACGCGTGAGATAATTTATCCATAATATTGGGACCCCTAATAGAGACATACAAAAAACCCAAAAAAAACCAAAAAACCCAAACTATATAAAATAACCCTCCCGACTAGTGACATCATAAATTAGAACATATAATAATAACTTCCACGATGTGGCAGGCAGGAAAGTCAGGGTCCCTACAGTTCATTGGGAGATCATAAGAGGGTACAAGAAGGCATTCTAAGCACAACCACCACAATGAAGTTCCACATTATTGGTACCCCCAACCATTAATGGAGGTAATTAAACACCAAGCAAATACATGACTAGAGGTATTCAGGCCATCATCTGCTTCTGAGAAATTACTGACCATGGGTCTGACTGTAAGTCCTGTTATCTTGAGTGAGCAAGACAGTGGTTGCTCACTAGCCCTTGATGAGACCACTGAAGGGGAGTGATCAGGGAAATTGTCCACAATTGGTATGTTATGCCATGGAGAACTGACACCTCAGATGTGGAAACCTGAACTACCCTTCCCTCTCCCATTCTCATGTCCCATTTTTCTCTCATGAATGCCTCATTGGCCAGCCAACACTCACTCACTGACTCAAAGTGATTGTTCTGCTATCTCCTGCATGCACACCACACTGGTACTGATGGCATTGACAATCCTATCTGTCTGGACATCATTCTCAGGCTTCATACATAGTCTGCATTTTTTCAGTGATGGCAAAGGTGGCAGCAACATCATATCAAGCAGAGCTGAGAACAGGAAGGAAGGAATGTTGGGGATTATTCTGTGCTTTGAGAACCAGATAACAACATATGAAGCCTTCTGCAAAAACCACCAAGAAGGGCTTGCCTACCTACCGGTCTAGATTCATAGATGTAGGGTCAGAAGGGACCTTGTAGATCTTCTAGTCTAACCCCCTGCCCTGGGCAGGAGAGAAACTGGGCTCAAATGACGCCAGCCAGGTAAACGTCGAGCCTTCTCTTAAAGACCCCCAGGGTAGGAGCCATCACCACTTCCCTTGGAAGTTGGTTCCAGTTCCTAGCTGCCCTAACTCTGAAGTAGTGCCTTCTAATGTCTAGTCTAAACCTACTCTTTAGCAACTTATGGCCGTTATTCCTTGTTACTCCAGAAGGTGCTCGGGGGAACAAGGTCCCTCCGAAATCCCGTTGGCCCCTCCCAGTAAGTTTATAGATGTCCACCAGGTTCCCCCTCAGCCTTCTCTTGTGAAGGCTGAACAGATTAAGGTTTCATAGCTTCTACTCATAGGGTGTGCCCTGCTGTCCCCGGATCATGTGAGTGGCCCTCCTTTGGACCCTCTCAATGCTGTCTACATCCCTCCTGAAGTGCGGTGCCCAAAACTGGACACAGTACTCCAGCTGCAGCCTGACCAGTGTCACATAGAGGGGGAGGATCACCTCCTTGGCCTTGCTTGTCATGTATCTGTGGATGCATGACAAGGTACAGTTAGCCGTATTGACTGTGTGCTCGCATTGTTGACCCATGTTCATCTTGGAGTCAATAATGACTCGAAGATCTCTTTCTGCCATCATGCTTTCAAGAAGAGTGTTCCCCAGCCTATAGGTATGCTTCTGGTTCCTACTGCCCAAGTGCATCACCCTGTAAATGTTAGTATTGAATCCCATCCTATTTTCATTTGCCCACCCCTGTAACCTGTCCAGGTCCTGCTGTCCTTCCCTTCTAGTGTGCCCACCTCACCCCAAATCTTGGTGTCATCTGTGAATTTAAACAGGCTGCTCTTCACCCCATCGTCCAAGTTGCTAACAAAGAAATTGAACCGTGCAGGCCCAAGGACTGAGCCCTGGGGGACCCCACTGCCCACTTCCCTCCAGGTCGAAAATAACCCATCCACCACCATTCTCTGAGTACAACCCCTCAGTCAATTTGCAATCCGTATGACTGTGTAGGCATCAATGCCACAGTCACATGGCTTTTTAATGAGAATGGGGTGGGAGACAGTGTCAAAGGCCTTCCTGAAATCCAGAAAGACTACATCCACCATGACACCTGCATCCAGTGATTTTGTGACCTGATCGTAGAAGGCAATCAGGTTGGTCTGACAAGATCTGCCCCTAATGAAACCATTCTGGTTGCCTTTGAGCATCATCCCTGCTGCTGGCCCATCACAGATGTGTTCATTGATAATCTTCTCAAAGAGCTTTCCCAGAATTGAAGTAAGATCCTAACAGGCCTATAGTTGCCCAGGTCCTCTCTCTTCCCTTTTTTAAAGATTGGGACCACACTGACCCTCTTCCAGTCCTCTGGCCCCTGATCAGAGCACAAGTGCTTGTAAAGCCGTGCCAGGGGCCCCATGATAACCCTTGCCAATTCTATCAACAACCTGAGGTGGAGAGCATCTGGACCTGCTGATTTGAACATGTCCAGCCCCTCCAGCAGTTCTCTAACCTGGTCCTCCCTGACCCTAGTCTTGGTGGAGTTTCTCCCAAGTCCATCCTGAATCTTGGTAGGAGAGTCCCGGTCCCTGCACAAGAAAATAGAGATGAAGAAATTGTTAAAGAAGTCTGCTTTCTCCTCTAATGCAAACACCAGACACCCAAGCATATCCTGCAGGGGCCCCACATTACCCGGGGCCTTCTTCATTCTCCCTATTTATTTAAAAAGGGCTTTTTGTTATCTTTGATCCTTGATGGTAGCCCTAGTTCTTTATCTACCTTAGCTTTCCTAACAGCCCCCCTGTAGACCCGAGTGGTGGAGGTATACTCCTCTTTGGTGATTGTCCCTCCCTTCCACTGGGTGTACACCACCTTTTTGGCAATCAGGCATTCCCGAATGCTTTTGGTGAGTCGGGAGGGCTTTTGGGCACTCTTGCCCCCTTTGCTTCTCCTTGGGATTGTCACCCCTTGGGCTCTGAGTATCGTCTCCTTAAGGAATGACCATATCTTGGGCATCCGTTCCCCTACTCTCCAGGACCATAGTGCCTCTCCTACTAATCTCATCTTATTGAAGTTGGCCCTCTTGAAGTCAAGGGCTACTGCCTTGCTGCAGGCCCTTGACACCCTGCACTGGATGGTGAATTCCAGCAAGTGATGATCACTATCATGCAGGTGGTCAAGGAGCTGGGGTCCCTTCACCGGGTCATCTCCTTTGGCCAGGACCAGGTCCATCAAGGCATTCCCCCTGGCAGGACTGTGCACCTCTTGGGTTAAGTGGAGGTCCTGTATCTCAGCCAGAAACATCCGGGAGTGGTCAGACCTGGCTGACTGCTCCTCCCAGCAGATGTCCAGGTAATTTAGATCACCCATGACAGCTACATCCCTTGCCTTAAGTACCCCCGCAAGCTGGCCCAAGAATTCACAGTGCAACTCTTCACCTTGGTTGGGAGATCTGTAGCAGACCCCCACTGTGAAGTCCCTTTCTCCATGAAACCCCTGTATTCTGACCCAGAGCACTTCAGCCTGCCCCTCCTCTGACCCCATCCTGCTGGTTGAGGATGTGTATTGCTCTTTGACATAGAGTGCCACACCCCCACCTTTCCTCCCTGTTCTATCCTGCCTATATAGCCTATAGCCCCTAATGTTGACCACCCAGTTGTGGGATGAATCCCACCAGGTTTCTGTGAGCCCTACAATATCCGGGTTTTAACTAGCTATCTGGAGGGCTAGTTCCTTCTGCTTATTCCCAATACTATGAGCATTGATATAGAGGCATTTGAGGCCTTGAATTGGTACGTATGCCACCCCCCAATTCTCAGGACTATCTGGACCCCTGCTGCTTACCTGGAACTCCTTGTGTATGTCACCTGTCTTGGTTGGGACGTGTCCTCAAGTCCTTCTCTGGCCCTATCCCCAGCAAAGCTAGTTTAAAGCATGCTGCACAAGATCAGCCAACCTGAAAGAGCAAACCCACTTGCCTTTAGGAGAAAGGTGTAGCCCATCCCATCCAAGCAAGTCCCCTGTATGAAAGTGTGGGTCATTATCCAGGAACGCGAGGCCTGCCTGCTGGCACCAACTCCATAACCACTGGTTGACCTCACCAATGCAGACCTCATGTCACCATGTACACATACTCACCGGGAGAATAGAGGAATATACCACCTGTGCCCCCATCTACTTAAGCTTGGCCCCCAGGGCCTCAAAGTCCTTCATGATGCAGTCTGGGTTGCCTCCAGCCACATCATTTGTGCTCATGTGGATGAGAATCATGGGGTACTGGTCTGAGGGCTGAATGTAGGCTGGGATCCTCCCTGTGATGTCCTGAATCTGAGACCCAGGCATGAAGCAGACCTCTCGTGCCATGGGGTCAGGTTAGCAGATGGGACCCTCCTCTCCCCTTAGGATGGAGTCCCCAATGATGAGGACCTGGCATTTCCTTCTCTTGATGTTCCCTCTCTGTGCTGTCTGTGTCATGCATGGAGTGGCATTGTCCCCACTGGAGGCATCCCCTTCATTCTCTGTCACAGCTGCCAGGGACTCATATTTATTCCTTACTTGTACCTGGGGAGTCTCCACCACACTAGCCCAAGCAGCCCTGGATCTGGTGGATACCTTCTGCAACTACTCTGTTGAACGCATCTCCTGCAGGGACCATACTCTGGACGACTGGTCCTGCAGTGAACAGAAATTTGAGTCAATTTCATTCTCTGCAGCCCTGATCCCCCAGTCTGCTCACCTCAGCCTGGATCTCCTGTACCTGCTCCTTCAGAGCCTTAAGGTGGGCACAGGAGGGACAGGCAAGGGAACCCCCAGGTTCTGCCTCTCTCACCAGCTGCCAGGATCCCACCAAGCCCCCCCCCCCCCACAGACAGGGGGGCAAGGTGCTGCTAACCCTACCAGGAGCTCTGTCTGGGTGGAGGCCTCAGAAGATCCCACAGCAGGCAGCGCCGCCAGGGTGGGGCCCCTAGCAGCTTCACTCTGTGTCCACACCATGTTCATGGAACTGAGTCTACTATTCTCACTTGTTGGAGGCACCCTTCTGGGTCATCACTGCATGCCCGCCTTACGTGAATGCTGGTGCAAATGCCAGCACACCCTGACAGAGCGTGCCTCTTTGCACACACTGTTCGCACATGCTGCCCACACGTGGCTCGGGAGTGCAGCTGCCTATCTACTGGACAAAGAGGGCCAGAACCCTCTGCCCCACGTACCTTAGGGGGATCAGCTGCTGCTGCCCCCTCTGCTGCTGCTGCTACTGATGACTGCCTGCTGCCTCTGCTGCTGAGGTAAGGGGCACACATGCACCCTGCTTCCTCCGCTCCTGGTCCCCAACTGCTGGGGGTTTCTTCAAACCACGGCTTTTTAAACCCATGGTTTGAAATTTCTGCGGCTGACCCTATAAAGCTGGCATCCTAAGCCCCACTTACCTTAGGGGGATCAGCTGCTGCTGCCCCCTCTGCTGCTGCCACTGCTGTTGGATGCCTGCTGCCTCTGCCTCCAAGGTAAAGGGTCACACGTGTGTATGGGGCTTCCTCCGCTCTTGACCCCCAACTGCCTGTCTATTTGCCTGTCTAAATTGTTTGAGTCCAGGCCCTGGCCCTTACCTCCCCATGTTGTGTCAGTTGGCTGCAATCACCCGTTCCTGGCCTAATTTCAGTTGTCATTTCACAGCTCAGATATCAGTGCCCCATGGCTTAACATACCAATTGTGGAGGACAACGCCTCTGGTTGCTCCTCTTCTGTGGTCTCATCAGGGCCCACTTCTAGTGAAGAAGTAGCAGGACTAACAGTAGGACCCATGATCAGCAATCTCTCAGGAGCGGAGAATGTTTTGCATACCTCTTGTCTATTTGCTTGTCATTTGAGTACCTCCATAAATGGTCGAAGGTACTGATAATGAGGCACCTTATGCACGGGTATGCCAGACTGATGAGCTTGCTACTGCAAATCAGCAAGCAGCTCTCATAGTCTTGGACATTGCTGTCTTGCTGTGCCCCCACTGGGCAAGTCACCTGGAGACATCCAGGTAGATGTGCAAGTTACTAGTCAGGCTATTGCTAATGCCAAACTGGCTTAACCCCTCAGGGTTCCCTAATACCAGGCTCTTAATTGCTTCATAGAACCACATTGCCCTAGTCTTACACACACTGGATGACTGTCTTCTTCTCTCCCTGGTCTGCTGCCTTCTCTCCTCAGCCTCAGACATCTTGGATCAATAAGAGGTACTTATACCCCAGCCCTTGTGCCCTCAATTTAAAGGGTTCTTCTTCAGCAGGTCTGGAACATTTCATACACACAACCCTTGTTTTCATGCAAAAGGTTTGTACAACAGACATGCTGGCTTCATCCTGCAAAATTTGTTTCTTTTGTGCATACTTTTCTCCAAAAAGGGCACCTAAACTGTATATAGGTAAAACATGAGCACTGTACTTTGACCTGGCCATACAAATGTACTTTGACCAGGCAAATGTACTTTGACTTGGTCATATAAAATCTTCATTCTGTGCAAAAATGGGATGGGGCATGCAGGAGCATGCTTGGTGGTATGGAGGGGAAATATCATCAACTCCAAGGTCTTGGTAAATGGGTCACACGGTCTGGGGTGCAGAGGTTATTAAAGATTCTTATCATAAAATCAACTCGAGCTAAACATTTATAAGTCAGCAGAACCAGAAGGACTTCATCCAAGAGTGCTGAAGGAGCTGGCTGAGGTCATTGTGAAACCCCTGGCAAAGCTTTTTCAGAATTCTGAACAACAGCTAGCATGACTTTGTCATGGGTAGGTCTTGTCTTACCAATCTCATCTCCTTTTATGGCCAAGTCTCTTGCCACATGGACATGGGAGACAAGATAGACATTATATACCTAGACTTCCAAAAGGCTTTTGATGTAGTATCCCACAATATCCTTGTGGGAAAACTGGAAGATTGTTGTCTCAGCTGCTTCATGGTTCAGTGGGTGGGAAACTGGCTACAGGGTAGATACCAGAGAATTCTTATGAGTGGATTTGTTTCATCCTGGTGCAAAGTGGCTAGTGGTGTCCCTGAGGGTTCCATGCTTGGACTGTTGATTTTCAACATCTTTATCAATTATTTGGATGGGGGAGTGAAAAGCTTGCTGGCCAAGTTCATGGATGATACCTGTGGTGGGCCTGTAGGGGAGGATCCTGTGTTGAGCCACCCACCTCATGGCACCCAACCACCTTCCAGGCTCTGAGTGCCCTGAGGGCACCTTGTGTCTGGCTGACCCCCTTCCTGGAGCACACTTGCTAGCCCCGGGGGTAACCTAAGCTGCCACTACCCCGAGGGGGGACCCTTTTGAGCTCTGTGTCCTCGGGAAAACACAGGCCTAATAGTCCAATGGGTACTCATCCCAATACAAGCACTTGGGACACTTCCTCAATTTGGGGGCCAAAAAGGAAAGTCCCTCTTAGTCCACAGACCTAAGGGCCTCTTAGACATAATTTAGACCCACCCTTCAATAAGTCTTCTACACCAGTCACAAAGGAGAACTTTATTGATTACAGGGGGTATGGTAAAAATAGGGTACGAGATAGAGCAATATCATAGAAATCCCATACAGCAAAACAGTCTGGCTGAGGTAGCCTTTTTATCATGCATCTGAGTTACTTTCAGCTATATATCTAACCAGATCTCAAGTAGCTTACTCACAAGCATCATCCAGAGACTGTTGGAGATTCCCTCTGGAGGCAGGTGTTCCTAGCTCATGAGTTATGGGGGAGAGAGCCAGTTTCAGATGGTAAAGCTCCTCTCCAAATCAGAGTCCCCCACATGTCTGCTGCCCCTTCTCCTCAGCAATCTTAACTTATAAAGCCCCTGTGACCTCGTTCACTTGGTCCAATGGAGGCCAGCACCTGTTGGCTGTTGGCCAACCAATTTGAAATACATTACTACTTGCCGGGCAGACCCTAGCCCACCAGGTAGATGCCCCTCACCCAGGTAGGTGATATCAGTCACATAGGCAGAGGGAGCAAGTTTCCCCCTTCCCTCAGGAATGTATCCATCTCAGGTTACCTAAAGAGATAGGGTAAAGGTGGTCATGTAAGAAGATAGGTTGCAGATACATGCAGACCTGGACAGGTTCGAGAGTTGGGCAGATCATAACCAGAGGAAGTTTAACACTTCCAAGTGTAAGGTGCTCCATCTGGAGTCAAACAACCCTCAACATAGATACAGGCTCGGTGGGGACAGCTTGACTTGCACCAAGGCAGAAAGGGACCTAGGATTAATAATTGGCTATTGCATAACTATAAGCCATCAGTGCAAGGCGGTGGTCAGCAGGTCAAATAACATGCTGATGTGCATCAACCAATGCATCTTGTGTAAAATTAGGGAAGTGATACTCCCACTGTAGTCAGCACTGGTGAGACCACAGCTGGAGTACTGCATCCAATTCCAGGTACCACACTTCAACAAGAATGTGGAAAAACTTGAGAGGGTCCAGAAAAGAGGCACTCGTATGAGCAGGGCAAGGCAAACCATATGAGGAAAGGCTGAGGGACCTGGGCCTCTTTAGCCTTAAAAAGAGAAGGTTGAGGGGGGACTTGATAATGGCTTACCACTATATCAGAGGAGTGCATCAGGAGCTCAGTGAACAACTGTTCACTAGGGCACCCCTGCGGAAGACCAGGACCAATATATACAAACTCCTGGAGGGTCACTTCAGGCTTAATACCAGGAAAAACTCCTTCACAGTCAGGGTGCCCAGACTGGAATAAACTCATTCCACACGTGGTGCAGTCATCTACCTTAGAGGTTTTCAAGAGGAGACTGAACAGTCACCTCACTGGGGTCACTTAACCCCAGTTGTCTTCCTGCCTAGAGTGGGAGGCTGGACCCGATGATCTGCAAGGTCCCTTCCAGCCCCTAACAATCTATGAATCTATGACTCCCCAGAGCCCAGAGCTGAGGAAAGCCAGAGGAGTGCAATAGTTGCTGACCATCTTTTAGATGTGAAATGTAGAAAAGCTTCACAAAAGGGTTTCTGTCTCTTTGCTCTTGAAAGAAAACATCTATTTGCAGAGGACAGTATAGCTATGGGTACAGAACATCTCAAGGTTATACACACAGTGTATATAGAAACTATTTTTAACTAAGAAAATATATACAAGTGTCTAGGTTCACTTTTCTGTCCAAATAATGCCACTTGCTGATGCTTTCAGGGCTGGGTCTTTCCTTGTCAATACAGGATATTACCCAGCCACTTCACATTTCAAAGAGGGCAATTATCAGCTATTCAGGCTTAGGTCCCCAGCCGCACCCTCCGGAAAGATGGAGGTGGCTGAGGAGTGGTGGAGCAGCAAATATAGGTTGCAGCTGAGGGTATTGGTGTGGCACCTGTTCTTAATATATTAATACTTCTAGATAACTTACATATTTGCCATCATTACATTTCAGAAACACCCTCCTTGTTGCTTGTGTGCCAGACCCAGCCCCCAGGATACAAGGCATCCTGAGTTATATATAGGTAATATCAGAAATATCCAAGCACGATTTTTTGTATCCTGTAGGGAGGAGGGGAACAAGTTACTTATTGGGTGGAACTGTGGGTCCAAGCCAAACTTCTGCTTCTTTTTTCCCCTGCAGGAGGCAGACAGGATCAGAAACAGAAGACAGTAAATGAAGAATAAAAAAAAGTTAAAAACAGAGAAGAAAGAACAATGAAGGAATAAATTAGATTTATTAATTGATAAGGAACTGGATTAGAAATAGAGACAGATAGATGTAGATATGTAAGAAGAATAAAAATAGAGTATAGAGTAGAAACAGAAGGGAAAAAATAATATAAATAAATATAGATTGATAGTGTAAATAGTATACATAAGTATAAATAGTCCAGACAGTGAAAGTAGTATAAATAAATATTAGTAATATAAATATTATAAATAAATGTAAGTACATAATGTAAGTAGTATAAAAAGTAAACATTTTACGTTTTACTAATATTTTTTATAAATGCCCTGAAATGGTTTCTATATTTTATATTTTTAATGCTTTGTAATATTCATAATGATGCTATCATGGTTTCTATAATCTCTTAATAATGTTTTGACAATGTGTACATACTGTTTTATAATACCTTGTAATGCTTTAATAATGTATTTTAAAATGCTTAAATTTTTACTTATATTTTAGTTCTACTTATGTTTATTTATCTCAAATTATTTAAATACTTTTATATTTATTCAAATAGTTTCATAGGTTCTAAGGTCGGAAGGGACCTGAGTAGATCATCTAGTCCAAACCCCCTGCCATGGCAGGAAAGAGTACTGGGGTCAAACGAATCCAGCAAGGTGTACATCTAGCCTCCTCTTAAAGACCCCCAGAGTAGGAGCCAGCACCACTTCTCTTGGAAGTAGGTTCCAGATCATAGCCGCCCTGACCGTGAAGTAGCGCCTTCTGATATCTAGCCTAAATCTACCCTCTGCCAGCTTGTGACTGTTATTCCTGGTCACTCCTGGCAATGCTCAGGGGAACAGGGACTTCCCCAATGCCTGCTGATCCCCTCTGACTAGTTTGTACCAGGCCACTAGATCCCCCCTCAGCCTTCTCTTGTGGAAGCTGAACAGGTTCAGGTCCTGTAGCCTCGCCTCACAGGCCCTGCCCTGCTGCCCCCAGATCACGGGAGTGGCCCTCCTCTGCACCCTCTTGATGTTGTCCACATCCCTCTTGAAGTGCAGTGCCCAGAACTGGTTGAAGTACTCCAGCTGTGGCCTGACCAGTGCCGCACAGAGGGGGAGGATCACCTCCTTGGACCTGCTTGAGATGCATCTGTGCATGCATGACAAGGTGCAGTTGGCCTTCCTGATTGCATACCCACACTGCCGGCCCATGTTCATCTTGGCATCAATGATGACTTCAAGATCCTTTTCCACCTCTGTACTGACAAGAAGAGAGTTCCCCAACCTGTAGGTATGGTGCCATTTGTTCCTCCTGAGGTGCATCACTTTGCACTTGTCAGTGTTGAATCCCATCCTATTCTCATCCGCCCACCCTTGTAACCTGTCTAGGTCCAATTGCAGCCTATTCCTCCCTTCTAGTATGCCCACATCCCCCAACATCTTAGTGTCATCAGCAAATTCAAACAGGGTGCTTTTTATCCCCTCGTCCAAGTCACTGATGAAGATGTTGAACAGTGTGGGCCCGAGGACCAAGCCCTGCGGAACCCCACTGCTCACATCCCTCCAAGTCAAAAATGATCCATCCACTACCGCTCTCTGGGTGCAGCCCTCCAGCCAGTTGGCGACCCAATTGACTGTGTGGGTGTTGACACCACAGGCCCCCAGTTTCTTAATGAGAACAGGGTGAGAGACAGAGTCGAAGGCTTTCTGAAAGTCCAGAAAGACTATATCCACTGCTACCCCTGATCTAAGGATTTGGTGATCTGGTCATCAATGTAACTTCTGTATATGTGATTCTTATGTTTATTTATTTACAAACTTAATTTACTTACTACAATGCTTTTTACTTTGGCCTTTAAAAATATATAAAATAAAGATTACAAATAAAGATTTGCCGAGTTTTCTTTCAGAGGTAGAATGGCCTGTGGGAGCTCATGCGTTTTGGGGGTGTGGATCTTGGGAGAGCCATGTGGGGGCTGGAAGGGGATGCAAGGGACTGCTATTTGGGTGGGTGGGGGAAGCTGTGCAGCTTGGGCATAGGGTGAGGAATGAATGTAGTGGGATGGAGGGAGGCTGAGTGGTCCAATGATGGGTGATGCATTTGGGGTGCAGCAGGGGTGTGTGTAGATAAAATTGCTGGAGGCAGCACATTTTTCCTTCAGAGGTGAATTGGCTTGGGTGGGATTCCATGTACTTCAGAGGTGGGTTTGGGGGTGGGTGAGGTGGGTTTATGACTGTGGATTAGTGTGGGGATCCTGACTTGGGAGTGGGGTTCGAGAGTGAGAAGGGAGGGGATTACTAGTTTATTCGTGGTTTACATGGGCCCCCTGCTGTAATTTTGTACAAAGACAGGAGTGGGGTTGATTAGTATGCTACTCCCTCTTCTGGAATTTACAGGCAATTGCACACCAGGCTTAATTCATTGTAAGTGCTATTATGTATAAACATTGTTGAAACATTTTAAAATAAACTATTTAAAGTTTTATAAATCTATTTAATTTAATGATGTGTACAAGCACCCTAAGTGTTCTGTGATACTAAAGCCTGGTTTGAGAGCCCCCTTGAGGTTAAGAGAGGGCTTAAGTTTTCTATAGTGTACCGCATCACATTGTTAATATTCCCTATTTGTTATCTTGCTAAATATCCCTGAAGGATTTTATCATTGAGTCATTGTTATTGTTTGTTATGTATATTCTAATTATATGTACCTTAATGTTTGCTCACCCGTGTTTCTTCCCGGTCTCCTTAGCCCATTGGCCCATGACTCTATCCCCCCAGAATCACCTGTATAAATTTGAGAACCCTCCTTTTGGCTCCTGCACAGTTTCCAGGTTTTGGTACAGAAGTTACCTTAAACCTACAGTAGAAGAAAAATTCAGTCCAATGAGTTTCTTGAGTATGTCAGTGTCTGTAGACACCAGAAGCTTACCTCTGCTATAGTGTAGATCAGGCTGGATTTATCTGGGTGTGTCTACACAAGATGCTAACCACACAGTAGCCTAATTTTACTGCATATTAGTTTTGCAGGGCAAAAACCATGCTAATATACTAATGCAAAGCTGCATAATAATGTATCACTGTTTACGTGTGTGTACATTTACTGCACAGTTAATTAGCTTACTGGAAAGTTAGTTACTATCTATAAATACAAGTAGGAAATTAACTGCACAGTAGATGCTGCACAGTAGCACATGTGTAGATGCTGTCTGGGAGCAATTTTTCTCCCACTCAACCTCTATACTAGAGGGCCCACAGAGACAGAAAACTTCCCCTGTCCAGGCATGATTCAGCTCCCAGCTTCCCCCAGGAGGTGGGAGCCAAGCAGTGCCAGGGTAGGGTAGCTCTCTGCCCCTCCACAATCCAAGCACTGCTCAGCTCTTGGCTGCCCTAATGAGTTGGGAACTGAGCAGCTCTGGGATCTGGGAGCTCACACAGCCTGGGGCTGGCCAGGAGCTATCTCATCCTGGTGTCCCAGGTTTCAGCTAACTCTGGGCTGCATGTGGAGAGCTCCCCATGCAGACTGGGGTTGCCCAAACAATGTCCCATTCTGAGGCAGGTAGCAGTGAGCTCTGGGCTGGACAGAGTTTCCTGTACAGCCCAGAGCTGGGTGGAACCTGCCCCAGAATGGGACAGTTGCAGGCCAGCCCTGGTCTGTACAGGGAAGAGGCACTGGCCACAAGGTTTTGTCCCATGTACACAGGGTGGGAAAGCTCTTCAGCAGTGGCTGTGTTTGAGCCCTGTTTACATCTGGACCCCCTGACCATCCCCCCCGATGAGTACAGGGCCAGGCAACAGTTGCTGCTGCAGATGGCAGAGACTTTTTGGCCCTATGTGGATGTGGACTGGCCCCATGCTTCCTGCCAGTCCCTGAGCTAGCACACAGCCCCCAAGCTAGCACACTTGTAAATATCCTGGAGGTCTCCCTGACTGCTGCCAGGGGTGGGGGGGGGAGAGCAGTCCTGTACCAGTTTTCTCCCACTGGCAGAAAGTCTGCTCCCAAGAGGGAGCATGTGTAAGCATGCTCCCAGGTAGGCTTACTGAACAGTATTTTTACTGTGAAGTAAGCCTACTGTGAATTAATAGCATGTGTAGACATGCCCACTGAAATGGGTTCTTAGGCTTAAGCTAGAAATTTTGTTTGGAATGTGAACATAGCACTTTCCATAGCCTGTAAATATGGTTATGATCTACACTTAGGCTGTGGGAGATTCAAGTTCAAGTACCAAATAAGCTGGTAACTAGGGGTGTGTGAAAGGGGCTAAATTAGATTTGGATTTGGATTGAATCAGGAAGAGTGATTCAATTCATTGATTTTGATCACTGTCCTCAATTCAATTTGGTCAAATCTGAATCTGAAGATTTGATGCTGACTTGGATAATCAGCGATTCAGCCACAGACACAGTTTTAAATATTTTGCTACATACCTCGATGTAGCAGGCACAGCTCATGAATGCTGCTATGCTGGGGTGAATGGAACATCCTACAGGAGTTTGGGAGGGAGCCCTGCATGCTCAGCAGTGAACCCATAAGTGAACCAAAAGTACTTCCGGTCCACTTCTGCATCTGCCGAAGAGTGCACGGGGAGCCCCCTGGGCCCCTCCCTGGCTCAAGAATTGGCTGCAGGGGGGACCCTGGTTGCCCCCACAGACCCAGGAAGTACCAGACGCTGAGCCACAAGGGTGTGGGGGGAGGGTGTAGAGTGCTCCCTGGCAGACCTGGAAGTGGACTGGAAGCACTTCTGCTCCATTTCTGGGTCTGCTGCTGAGCATGCTGGAAGCCCCCCGTGATCCTGTGGTACACTCCATCTGCCCCAGCTTTGCAGCATTCATAAGCCTCCTGGTACCTTGAGTTATGTAGAAAAAACATTTAAAGCTTTGTCTAATGTGCAAATTGCTGAATCTTTTTGAATCTCTCTGAATCAATTTGGAGCTCTCTGAAAATATATTGTGCTAAAAACATATGCCATTGAATGTATTGTAAACTGCTTAGTAAGGTATTATATTTGCAATAACTTGCTTTAGTGATATGGAATATTTGACCATCAGAAGTAAACTGAAAATACTTTCCCTGAGTCATGAAAGTTTATTTTAGGCTAGATTGCATACACATCTTTTCTAGACTACATCAGGTTGTTTTTCTCTGGGATGCACCTTATAAATAGAAGATTATGATAGTAATGGGAAGAGGTTTTCTTAAAGGTTTATCAGTAGGAAAACAGAAGTGCCACTTGATTTTAATTGCACAGTAATTTTATTATTCAAAAGACTGAATTTACAGGGAGCAGCCGCAGTTGTAACAGGACCAACTTTTAAAAGTGTTTTGATTTCTCCTGCATTATATTTTTAATGGTGATAAGCTGCCTTCTTTCATCAAATTCTCAGATACAGTAAATTTTTTGTTTTTCTAACCAGTTCTCAGGTGAATGTTGAAGTGTGTTTGTAAAAAAAGGGACATTTCTGTATTTGGTGGCAATTGGCTGTATATAGTAAACACGTTCATTGCATTAAATGAAATGCTATGATCTTTGCTTTCTCTCAGTAAATCAGAATATTGTGGTTTGAAATGTATTTATAGTTGTATTTTCACTGCTTTTGTAAATTCTCCATCCCTAATCTGTACATCACCATTACATTACCTTCAGATACCACAGTCTGGGCTAATAAATTATTTTCCACAATTTATGAAATAAGTGACAGTAGGCATGTCCACACCTTCATGAATGCCCTGCAGGTATTGCACATCAAATGTAGTATCTCCATTGTGAGGTACCATAAAACAGTGCGTTAGGCTATTTTAATGCATATTAACTAAATATCATGGGAGTTTTGTGATGCTTTATGTGCATTGGAAAAACCTAATGAAAATTAAAGTGCACTCACCCTGTGGGGACAATATGAATAACAATATGGGCAGCACTAACTACAACCTCTTGCTTTTAGTGCACTTTCTGGGTACAACATTCACAAAGTGGAGGAGAAATGGCATATGTTACAGAGTTTACTGTGGGCAACCTAAGTCTAGATCTGGAGAGCAGTGTGCAGCTGTTCACTCTTGCAGGTAGGAAGCATGCAGGCCACCTGAGTGATGGAGGCCAATAGACAATGAAGTCTTGTGTACATATCCTAGCATACCCTGAGGGCTCTGTGGGATACTAGAGATTGCTGGGCACAGACAAGCACCTGGGCCACCCCTGATAGGCTTCTCTTCTGGAAGCCTAGAGGCAGGAAGGGAGGGAGAGGCCACTGTGAAGGGTAACTCCCCAGGGTGTGGCTTGGGGGTGTGGCATCTTATGGTCATATTTCCCCGCTCCCCCGAAGCCCCCCAGAGATCCCCCAGCAGCCGCGGAGCCTCCCGCCAACCCCCAGCACAGCTGGAGGTAAGCGGGGCCATGGTGGGAGGGGGTTAACCCCTAGAGAGTGGGAGGAGGCAGTTGAGTGTAGCCAGGCTGGGTCTCACCCCACCCAGGCTCCTATTTGGCCCAGCCCCTCAGGGAGAAAGAGAGGTAGGGAGAGGATACTCACCAGCTCCTCTCCAGTGGGGCAGAGCCCTCCAAATCCCAGGCAGGCCCCACCAGCCCAAGAGCAGCTTCTCCGAAGATGGGCCCACTGTGCATGTGTGTAATTTAAAAGGGCCCACCAAGAGCAAAAAAACCTTAGTTAGGCTCCAGAAGCAGTGAGAGATGCATGGGTGGAAGTCTGCTGTGCCCTAGCCTCCCAGACACCCTGAGCAGGCCCGGAGCCCCCCGCCAAACCCCAGCACAGCCAGATGTAAGCGGGGCCTGTGGTGGGAGGGGGTTAACCCCTTTGAGAGTGGGAAGAGGTGACTGAGTGGGAGCTGGGCTGGGTCTTGCTCCGTTCAGGCCCCTACTTTGCCCAGCCCCCCAGGGAGCCATGTGACCAGAGCTGCACAGACAGTTGCACTTGTCTGCTGGCATGTGAATTAGCATGGAATTTGTGCAGGAGGGTGAGCGGGAGGGCCCAAGGCACTGCCTGTGAGCCCCCCAAGGTAGACAGTCCCAGCTGTAGCCAGCCTACCAGAGGCATGACATGGATGGGCATGCACCGCACCTCAAGAGTCCCCTCAGGCTCTGCAGCCCTGTTCCTGGAACCTCAGAGACAGTCACCCAGACGGAGCCCATGGTTCCAGGCTCTATGCAGACAGAGCCTCTGGCTTTCAGTTGCGGGTGTTGCCTGTCCCTTTTTCAGGCTCTGGGGCCAAGAAGCATGGCCACCTCCCCTTGTGGGTTCTGCTCCCTTTTGGGGTCTCTGGCATGCCAGGTGGAGGAGCTCCAGGCTACAGTCCAGAGACTGCATGCCATTAGGGACTGTGAGTAGAAGATTGACTCCTACTGCCAGGTCCTTCTCTCCCAGGAGCCAGAGGGTAGAACACGGTCACCCTCCAGGACAAAGGAGGACTCCGGGACCTCCCATCCTGTCTAGTCAGGGGGATGGACCGAGGTGGTCAAGGGTCCTAAGGCCCACTGCACCAAGGCCCCTGCCCCACTGGAGCATAGCAACAGGTACGAACCTCTTGCTGCTCCAGCAGAACCTGCTGACTTGCCAGCTCCTGCAGGCAACACAGGCTCAACTGCAGCTACAGCCCCCACTCCCCCCAAAACAAAACCTAAGGTATTTGTTGTGGGAATCTCCATCCTGAGGGGGACTGAGGGAATAATCTGCTGCCCCAGCCCCTTAGCCCAGGAAGTCTGTTGCTTCCCAGGGGCCCACATCTGAGACATTGTGGAGAGGATCCCAAAGATTCTCCACCCCACAGACCACTATCCCATGCTCTTTATTCATGTGGGCACCAATGATATGGCTCAGAGTGCTCCCAGCTGGGTCATGAGGTGCTACAGGGATTTGGGAACTGGGCTAAAGGACCTGTGGGCACAGGTGGTGTTCTCTTCGATCCTCCCAGTCTCAGGCTATGGGCTGAGGGAGAGGAGGATCCACGTAGTTAACCAAAGACTGCGGCACTGGTGTCATCGGGAAGGCTTTTTCTTCCACAACCACAGCCCGGTCTTTGGAGAGAGAGGCAGCGAGCTACTGGGAAGAGATGGCCTCCACCTCTCTCTGCTGGGGAGGAAGCTCTTCTCAGCCAGACTGCCTGATCTGCTCCACTGGGCATTAAACAGCCTGCTGGGGAAGTGTGTGTGTGTGGGGGAAATGCTGCCACTGCTGGCCCACTGAGAAACCATTGCAAAGCCAGCAGGCCAAGGCACTTAAGGGAGCCCACCCCTGCCCCAGCCCTGGTACAATCTGTGGGCAAGGCAAGAGCCTGTACAGAAATGCCTGGAGCTTGGGGAATAAGCAGGAGGAGCTAATCCTCCTGCTTAATGCAAATAATTATGACATCATAGGGATAACGGAGACCTGGTGGGACTTCACCCATGACTGGACCACGGGTAGAGATGGCTATACCCTTTACAGGAGGGATCATGTAGATAAAAGGGAAGGGGGTGTAGCTCTCTATGTTAAGGAAAGCTATGCATCCCTGCAAGCTGATGTTGGCAACCAGGGTGGATGACTGGAGACCCCCAGGGTTAAAATCCATGAGGAACACAGCATAGAGGACACAATGGTGAGAGTCTACTACAGACCTCCCACCCAAAGACAAGAGCTTGACGAGGAGTTTGCCCAGGAACTGGCTGAGGCCGCAAGCTTCAGGACCATGGTTGTCATGGGTGACTTCAATTACCTGGAAATCTCATGGGAGGATCACTCAGCAAAATCCGAGCAGTTCCAAAGCTTCCTATCATGCGTGGATGATCTCTACCTGACTCAAGAGGTCTACGGGCCAATGAGAGGTAAAGTGCTACTTAACCTGCAATTGGCTAATGGGGATGACCTAATCAGCGACCTAGTGATAGATGGGAAGCTGGGTGACAGTGACTATGAGCTGATCACCTTCAACATCCACTGTAAAGCTGGTAAGTAAGTCAGCAACATGGAAGTCCTTGATTTCATGAAAGCTGACTTTGACAATCTCCAAAGGCTTGTCAGTGAGGCCCTAAGGGACCACGACCCCAGGGGGAGGGGAGTTCAGGAACAGTGGTTGCTCCTCAAGGAGGAAAGGCAGCAAGGGGGCACAGCAGCCCCCCCTGACTCTCCAGGGATCTAGCAGACCTCCTGAGGCTAAAAAGAAAGGCCTACAAAGGATGGATGATGGGATTCACCTCCAAGGAGAATTTTTCTGCACTGGTCCAGTCCTGCAGGGAGCAAACCGGGAAAGCCAAGGCTGCAACTGAACTCCAGCTAGCTTCAAGCATCAAGAACAATTAAAAGTCCTTTTTCAGATATGTGGGGAACCAGAGGAAAAGCAAGGGCAATGTTGGACCCCTGCTCAACCAAATGGGGCAACTGACAACTGACACCCATGAAAAAGCCAACTTATTAAATGGGTACTTTGCATTAGTCTTTCATCAGTCCCATGGGAGGCCCATGCCCACCATGAGATGGGTCTGGGTGAGGGAGATCCCCTGACCTCCGTTAATGCTGACCTCGTGAAGGAACACCTTGAGAGGCTGGACACCTTCAAATCATCTGGCCCTGACAATCTAAACCCCTGGGTACTCAAGCAGCTGGTGAGCATTATAGCCCAGCCTCTGGCATGGATCTTTGAAAACTCCTGGCACTCTGGTGCCTGAAGACTGGAAGAAGGCCAATATGGTGCCTATCTTCAAGAAAGGGAGGAAAGTGGATCCGGCTAACTATAGGCCCATCAGCCTGACTTCTATCCTGGGGAAAGTCATAGAAAGGTTTATTAAAGAGGCCATCCTTAATGGACTGGCTGACACCCAACATACTGAGGGATAGCCAGCATGGGTTTGTTGCGGGTAGGTCTTGCTTGATCAATCTCATTTCCTTCTATGACCAGGTGACCTATCACCTGGAAAAGGGAAAAGATATTGATGTCATATATCTTGACTTAAAAAAAGCCTTCAATCTGGTATCCCTTGATCACCTCTTGGCAAAACTGGCCAGTTCTGGCCTTCGGTCCACCATGATCTGCTGGCTGGGAAATTGGCTACGTGGTCAGACTCAGAGGGTAGTATTTAATGGAAGTCAAATGTCATCATTTCCTGTGACTAGTGGGGTCCCCAAGGACCACTGTTCTTGGATACATATTATTCAACCTCTTCATTAATGATGTGGACATTGGAATCAGAAGTGGACGGGCCAAGTTCACCAATGACACCAAACTTTGGGACAAAACATCCACACCAGAAGACAGGCGGGTGATCTAAGCTGACCTGGACAGCCTCAGCAAATGGGCGGTTAAGAACCTGAAGGTGTTTAACACTGAAAAATGCAAGGTTCTCCACCTTGGGAAGAAAAACCTGCAGCATCCTTATAGACTTGGCAGTGCTACACTGGCTAGCACTACAGATCAAAGGGACTTGGGGGTCACAATTGACCACAAGATGGACATGAGCCTTCAGTGTGATGCTGCAGTGAGTAAAGTGAGTAAAATGCCGGCTTGCATCCATAGATGCTTCTCAAGCAAATCCCGGGATGTCATTCTCCCCTTGTACTTGGCCTTGGTGAGCCTGCAGCTGGAGTACTGCATCTAGTTTTGGGGTCCACAATTCAAAAAGGATGTGCAGAAGCTTGAGAGAGTCCAGAGAAGAGCCACGTGAATGATTAGAGGTCAGGAAAACAGACCTTACGACGACAGGCTGAGAGCCATGGGACTCTTTAGCCTGGAAAAGTGCAGCCTCAAGGGTGATCTGATGGCCACCTATAAGTTTATCGGGCTGACCACCAGGATCTGGGGGAACTTTTTTTCACCAGAGCACCCCAAGGGATGATGAGGTTGAACTGTTATAAACTACTGCAAGACCATTTCAGGCTGTACATAAGGAAGAATTTCTTTATTGTCTGAGCTCCCAAGGTCTGGAACAGCCTGCAATTGGAGGTGGTTCCAGCACCTACATTGAGCACCTTAAGGAGTAAATTGGATGCTTATTTTCCTGGGATCCTATGACCCCAGCTGACTTATTGCCCTTTGGGCGAGGGGCTGGACTCGATGACCTTCTGAGGTCCCTTTTAGCCCTAATCTCTATGAAATCTATGAATCAAGGATAACAAGAAGTCCTTTTTTAAATACGTAGGGGGGCAAAAAGAAGGTACCAGGTAATGTGGGGCCCCTGCAAGACATGCTAGGAAATCTGATCATCACACCAGACAGCAAAGCTAACCTATTTAACAATTTCTTTGCCTCCATTTTCCTGAGCAGGGACTGGATCAGCTCCCCCGCTGGGCTCCCCTGAGGCCCAGAGGAGGTGCAGCCAGGCCCAGGGTCATTGAGGACTGTTACCTGTCAGTTCCATGTTCTTGGGGAACCCTGTTACAGGACACAGACTATCTGACTCACAAAGACTCACCCCCCCCAACCTAAACAGAAAACCTGAAGCAGAGACTGCAGTAAAGTCTGGGATCAACGAAGCAGGGGAGCACTGCATGATGGGGAAGCTGTGTTCCAAATGCTAATCGACCCTTACACCCAGCTCAGCATGTATCAGACCAGTTCTAATCTGGATTTACAAGGGACTTCCCCCCCCCCACACACACACACACAACTCTAAGCAAAAGTAAGTTTACTAGGCATCTTGGGCCGTACATTCACCGGTCCCACTATGAGAGGCCTATATAAACTTAATTGGCTAAAACTCGTTTGCCAGGTTAGGGAATGCTGAGGCAATAGACTGAGTCAGAGGGGGTATGGGCAACATTTGAACAATGGCACAGGGTTCATCACAGCGTCCAGCCTGTTAGAGCCCTGACCACAAGTGTTGTCATACTTTTCCGGAGACGACTGGTGGAAGTCCTCTCCACAACAGGTTATGAACACTCCAATAAGTGCCTTAAGTCTGTTAAAAGACTATAGTAAGATCTAAAAGGTCATGCTAAGCTGAGGCTTGTTCACAGCAAGCAAAAATCCAAAAACCCCTTGTCAATAAAAAGGGTGTTTCTAAAAAAGCCAAGAGAGATATCTGCTATCCATAAAAATGTCAAGCTGGCTCCAAGTAGGTGTTTTACTGAGTATCAATCAAGTTCCTGGGATGTTCCACTCAGATAACCCCTTATCAATGGAGAGGTTGTTTCTGAAAATGCCAAGAGAGATATCTGCTATCCATAAAAATGTCAAAACAATTTGATTTACAATATTGACAATGCTTGAAAGAAACTAAACTGAGGGTGTAAAAATCTGTAAAAGAAGCAGCAGTGGGGGTGCTGACACCACTCAGTTTCTTCTGGAGGGGCTGCAGGAAGAAGATCATCTCCCTTCAAGGATCGTGCTGTCAGCTTTGCAACCCGAGTGCCTTGGACTGGTGAGATCCCAGCTCTCTCTCTCTTTTCTCTTCTCTCTCTCTAAGCATAGATTTCTGAACTTGAACTGTATTAGTTAAGCTTGAGCTAAGTTTCCCCAAATACTTAGTGAAACCAGGGTATACTGTGACTGTTTGTGTTTGTTTTTCCTTTGCACATCTATCACTACTAGTGTCAATATATATTTAATCTACTTAGCAATAAATAACTTTTATAGTCAAACTGGTGGTAACTGGGTATATTTTGCCTTCTTTACTTCTCTTTCCCCACTTGCTCTGTAGCAACGCCCCTCTTACCTAAGCTAAAGATCCCTGTGAAGCTCAGAAATACTGTGGGGTCTGCTCATCAAGAGGCTAAAAGATTGGGACGTGCTGAGTTCGAAACACATAAGGGGATCCACTTGTACAGGCTGGTTGACCCAGTTTGGCTCAGATGTGCCCTAATGAACTGAATGCTGGGGCATGAGGTTATCATCTGGACACCCAGCCAGATTCAGAGGTATTCTGTTTAACTGTGTGCTTGTGTCTGACTGTGGTTATTGTTGCCCTGATGAACTGATTCTTGGCATATGAGGGTGTCAGCCTGTGCATGCTGATCAACCCGGCCAGGTCAAGTGTGTCACGTTAATCTGTGTGTGTTTGTGTGTATGACTGATTTGGGGACTGGAGGAACCCAGCCCCACTGAACTGAGTCCTGCAAGATAGCTCCATTGGGGGTGAGGGCTTGCAGAATGGAGAGATACAGCTCTGTAGGGAAACACAAGTAACACATGCAGCACATTGATAGAATTACCAAGACCCTAGCCCTAATAAATGAGCACACCCCAAAGTAGCAGGCAATCTGGTAACAGGACCTAGTCAGGGAACTTCTGGAGGAACTAGATGTGCTCAAATCAGCAGGTCCTGATGATCTCCACCTCAGAGTGCTGAGGGTATTAGCAGAGGTCATTCTGGGAACCCTGGCACGGCTTCATGAGCACTCGTGGTGCTCTGGTGTGGTGCCAGAGGACAGGAACAGGGCCAGTGTGGTACCCATTTTCAAAAAAGGGAGGAAGGAGAACCCAGGAAACTATAGGCCAATTAGTCTTACCTCACAGATTTAGCTTCTAGTCAGGTGCCTGCTCTCCAGCCTCTGGTGTCAAGTCACAGCTGTCCACTGGGGACAGTCACAGAAGGTATTTAGTCTGAATGTGTAACTACTCCAACTATGAACTAATACTAAGACTAATGAACATTTAAGAAGCTGAAAGTAAAACATGTAATAAATCCCTGAAACAGATTTAAAATCCTATGCAATACAAAAAATGGACCCCTCTTTCCATGGTAGCAGGGCTTAGTCCATCTGTCTGTCTGCAACATTCTTGGGTAGTGTGGCTCCTGGTGGGGTGTGGCTCTAGCCAGTGTTGTGTGTGGTAGTAAATTTAGCTGGGTTTCTGGCCTACTTGACCAGAAAAACAGAGACCAGAAGTGCTGATACTGCTTATTTCAGTCAGATGTTCTGAGATAAAGATTCCTGCATGCCTTGTTCAGTTTTGATATATTACCCTGTATACCTCTGTTTTCTTTAAGTAAACTGCCTGTATATCTGCATGATTTACCATCATTTTGTTTCTCCAAGGTTGTATTTTTTTCCCTTTCTCTGTCTTAAGTATAAATATGCTTGTAAACTTAGAAAGTCCAAGAAATCCTTTGAAACAGACAAGTGGGTGATTCCCCTTGCTGTATGGAATTCTCCCTGTGATCATAGTATAGCCCTAAATAAAGAAAAGCTGGCTCTGTCAGTTCTAATTCAACCACAACGCAAAGTTTAATTTCTTCTACAATTTGGTGCCGTGACTCGGATAGAGATGCCTGAAATAATCAGTTGGGACACAGACATCTCTTCACTGAAGCCCTGGCACCAAACCAAGGTAAGAGACCTTTTGAAATCTGTATTGGGGCTTTTCAGTGAGAGGCTGTCTCTGTGTTTTCCTGATTCACTGCTTGAGGCTCACCCTATCCAAACTTTTTTCTACCAGAACTGTCATACCCACTGTGTAAGTAGTAACTGTGAGTAGAAAGAGTTAAGGTTAAAGACCCTGTGTTGCTGTTCTCAATGAAAGTATTTGTGAATTGAGTTAAGTTCTGTAAAGAACTATGAGGTCTGAGGCCAGGAGTGGAAACCTTGTGCAGCCGCCCCAAAGACAACAGATTTGTTCTGTGTGCTCTTCGAAAACAAGGGTGCAAGGTGGAAACTCTTAGAGTGTGAGTGTTTTCCACAATAAGTGTTGACCAAGGCTGAGACTAAAGAGATGCTCTTGAACCTTTTGCCTCAATGCAGAAATTCCCTTGTGTGAATTGAGAGTATGAATTGAGAAATACGAGCCATTAACCAGGTCTGAGACTAAGGTTGGCTTCAGCCGCCCCACGGCTGTCCAGAAGGGCAGTTTTGAAAGCAAGGGGGCCCAACTGGAACCTCATGACCCAGTGGACAGGTTTACTCTTTCCCCATCCTCATAAATGAGCTGTGTCTAACCATGAGTGACTGTATTGTGTGCTGTTATTGCAGTGGAGTTTTGTATTTGGGCATTAGCCACAGCATCTCTATGCCACTAGCAAATCTTACAACCTGACCGGACACCCTGAATAAGCCATTCCTGTATGAAAGACCTGTGTGAACTGAGTTTAAAGACATGGGGAGCAGAGAGTCTAAAAGACATACCAGCTCTGCCAAAAGGGACTCCAGCATTGTACATGTACACACACTATGGCCATAAAAGTTGTAAGTTTCTAAAGAAATGGAATTGGTATACCAGAGATGATTTTAGCTGGCAGTTTCCCCTGGAGGAAACATTTGATTTAGGTAAAATTGTTAATCTCCACAGAGACCTTGAGTTAAGAGGTAGTAATATACCACAGACTCAGTGGGACACATTGTTTTTATTAGTATAAAGAAGCTTCCAAAAGATGTAAAAAAAAATTATCTCAAGTTCAGAGTCTTAAGCACTCCCAAGAGAAACCAAAAACTCAGATAAAAAAATTAAAACAGAAAAGTGCACCAAAAGGGGGCCCCCTTCAATAGTACCATCAGCAGCAAAACAACTTTATCCACAAAAAACTGAGAATGAATCTGCAGAAGATATAATTGATTTTCTTAATGTGCCACCCCCATATCAGTCCCAGGTACAATCTGAACCTGAAGAAGTACAAAGTAACCAGACAGACTCTTCCAGCAGGATTAGCCCACCTCACCAGGAAACTATCACTCAACAACCGTCACCTGCCCCTGGGGCATGCCCACACCCACCGAAGACATGGCATCTGTCTCCTGAAATCTCAACTCCCTTCTCTTGTTTAAGGTCTGGTACCCAGTATGGTCCAGCCCCTTCTTTAAAATCTAAGAAGGCTCAGCTTATGAGCTTTACGCCAACTTCCAGGGCAAGGTCCAAATGGGGAAACTACAATCACAGTCCCTGTCCCCTGGACCCCAGGAGATCTCCTAAACTTTGTTAAACAATTTCCCAACATCAGAGAGGAACCCCAGAAATTTAGAGATGAATTGAAAACTGTAATCCATTGTTATAATCCAACATGGGCAGATTTGAACCAATTAATAAGAAGTGTTCTGCCCTCTGAGGTCTGCAACTGCCTCATCGCACAGGCTACTTGGCCTACTCAAGACCCCGGAATAGGAGATCACTTAGCAGATGCCCAAAGACACCTCCTTGAGGCTGTGCTTAAAATTTGCCCCAGGGAAACTGACTGGGCCAAAATACATAACTGTAAACAAAATAAAGGAGAATCCCCAGCAGACTGCATGGACTGCATGAAACTAGTATTTGAAAGACATTCTGGTATTAAAAATGCAGCTGAAACTGCCCCAGAAGCAGTTACTGCCACTTTTGTCCACGGACTTCTTTCTAAAGTCCAGGAACAGTTGTGCACTATTGCTATAGGTTGGCAGACTAAGCCACCTGCAGAACTAGCCACCATTGCAAATCATTGTACAACCTGCCAGGAAAAGAAAAAGGAATCCATAGAAATTAAGCTAATGTCATTACAATTAGAGACTTTAGGCAGGGGCAGAAGCCAAAGTTTCCATCAAGGACAGTTCAGAGTCAGGAGACTTGGTCATGGAATGGGATGAGGAAGATTTCAGTCCCAAAATAATGACAGTTGTCATTATTGTGGCCAACCAAGACACTGGAAGGCTCAATGTCCTCTCTGGCTTGACCAGCCGGGAATGACGTTTAACCTGCCACCACCTCCTCTCACTCAATTCTCTGTCCCGAAACAGGTAGCCTCCTGTTAGGACCAGCCTGAGGAAGAGTAACATCATCACAGCACCATCACTGTAAGAAAAAAGTTACTCAGAGATTTTATTCCAAGGTTTGGTATTCCTTAATCTCTAATCTCTGATAGAGAAACTCATTTTACTGGACAGATAATGAAAGAAGTCTGAAAAGTCCTGCAGATCCAACAGAACTTTCATTGCCCATACCATCCACAGGCCTCAAGCCAAGTGAAACGCCAAAAAGGCATTCTGGAAAAATAAACTGGCCAAAATTTGCGCTGAGACTCACCTAAAATGGCCAGATGCACTTCCCACAGCTCTTATAAGATCTATTGCCAGCCGAAAGACTGGGCTTAGCCCACATAAAATTCTAATGGGAAAACCCATGAGGGTCCCCATCTCGCCACCTGTTGCCTCCCAGTTTTGTAATAGACATTCACTTAATGATACCATTCTAGACTATTGTAAGGCACTAATGAAGTGTGTTAAGTCTTTTCATTCACAGGTACAAGCAGCTTTCCCCATAGAACCAAATGAGCCGTGCCATTCAATCCTGCCTGGTAACTGGGTCCATATGAAAGTGCATCAATGAAAGTCATCGCTGGAACCTCGCTGGAAAGGCCCATTCCAGGTACCCCTGACCACCAACACTGCAATAAAGTGTCAAGGACTCCAGACATGGATTCACACTTCACACAGTAAGAAAACTTCAGCCCCGTTAGACCCAAAGTCCTCCATATCAATTTTGTAATCAACCTCCACAAACTGGTAGTGAACCTAGTGCCTGCCAGCAAGAGAGCTCAAGACCAGTAGTGAGCCAAGCGCCTACTGGCAAAGAGGATTTGCCACTACAGAGTGAAGAGGATGTGCCCCAACGACACTACTATGCCCTTCGGGACAGGAAAAAGGCCTCTACCTAGTTCCTGTTTCCTGAGGTGGAGCTGGTTAATCATGATTTAGGTAGTTCTCAGTATTTCTTTTTGGGCCATCTTCTATGAATTTGACTCATCAGTTATGAGAAACTCTGTAAACCAAACTACACTTCCGCACTGACAAAGATCATTTCATGAAAATATGTTCCTGTGTTTAGTGAATCAAATTGGAATAGACTTAAATGTCTCTCGTTGTTAAGTATGTAGTCACATCCCTATCTATTCTACCAGAGGAATACCCATGATACTGGTACCCTTAAATGCAACTCAGATGTTAGCCCCTTACTATTCAGATTTTCATGGAAACAAAACTTGGCAGAATGTCAGTTGCAATCGGTCTGACTATGTACGATTAGCATATGCCACCCCTGGAAATTTCTGTTGGACCTGTAATGGATCTTGTGTTGCAGTAGGAGTCAGTAAATGTAAAGCAGAATTTAGTACCCAAGGTGCATGGATCAACAGTTCCTGGGACACCGGTATTCTTTCTGTTATGTCATTAATCAAAGGATTTTCTGGTTATTATTAAAAAAGATGAACTGTAATACAGGTGGATTTACTTCAGTAGCTGGTCACTATTTTGTATGTGGAGATAAGGCCTATAAAAATCTTCCCTCTGGTTGGAGAGGAATGTGTTATGTCTCCGCAGCGTATCCTGCCTTTACTATTAGATCTCATTTACCTAAAAAAAGAATTTGCAATGTTCACAAAATTACAGAAAATCAAATGTTTTGTGGTATAATGTTCCCCAGCTATGGCGCAGGCTTAGCTACATCCAAAATAAAAAAAAAATTTCAGTATCTCTGGAAAAGATTGCTAATGATACTGTTGATAGTTTTTAGAAAATAAATACAGAAACAAAGGAAATAAGGCAAATGACACTGCAAAACTGACTTGCGTTAGATTATATACTAGCCAGCAAAGGAGGATTCTGTGCTTTATAGGTAAAGAATGTTGTATTTATATTCCTGATAATTCAGAATAAATCCAGGATTTAAGTAAACATATTCGAAAAGAAGCAGCTGAATTGCATGAGTCAGACAGTTGAAATTTAAGTTTTTGCTTTAGCTCTATTTTCAGTTCCTTAGGCTCTACTGTCATTCATCATTTGCTAATCTAATATTGTTTGTTGTTTTTATTGGAGTATGCCTAGTGTTTATGATAGTACAATGTTGCTTAAGTTGTGCTACCAAGCAAATGTGAAATAGCCCATCAACCAGAAACAAAGTATATAATTTGTATGTTGAAATAGCAGAAAGTAAAGAGAAAGAAAAACAGACAGAGACCAGAAGTGTTGATACTGTTTATTTCAGTTACATGTTATGAGATAAGAATTCCTGTATGCCTTGTTCAGTTTTGATACATTACCCTGTATACCGCTGTTTTCTTTAAGTAAACTGCTTGCATGTCTGCATGATTTGCCATCATTTTGTTTCTCCAAGGTCGTATTTTTCCCTTTCTCTGTCCTAAGTATAAATATGCTTGTAAACTTAGAAAGTCCTAAAAATCCTTTGAAACAGACAAATGGGTGATTCCCCTTGCTGTATGGAATTCTCCCTGTGATCATGGTATAGCCCTAAATAAAGAAAAGCTGGCTCTGTCAGTTCTAATTCAACCACAATGCGAAGTTTGATTTCTTCCATGTGTTAAGGATGCCCGTCAAGAATGATGTGTGGAGCATGGCTCCAGCAGAGTGGGTCAGGTAGATCAGGCCATGTGGATGTGGAACGGAGAGGGAGGCTGGAGTGGCATGGGGCTGGATGCAGAGTGGAGGGATGGCATGGGGCTGGATGCAGAGCAGTGGTGGGGTGTGGGACTGGATGTGGGGGGGATGGTGGCACACAGCGGGATGCAGAGTAGCAGCAGAGCAGGGTGGTGGCAGCCAAGCACCTCCCTGCACTCGGGGGGCATAGGGCTGGACACGGAGTGGGGTGGGGGGTGACATGGGGTCAGATGTGGAGTTGTGGCAGCGGGTGGTGCACAGCTGGATGCAGAGCAGCAGCAGTGTGGGTTGGTGGGTGGTGGTGGCAGCAGCAACTGCATTCAAGCCTCTCCCCCACCCCTGCTCTTGGGAGGTAGCCTTGCGGGGTGTTGAATGGCAGCGCTCCATCCCTGCCTATCATTCTTGGTGGGCAATTCACTAGTACCCTAATATAATGCATCATCCATTGTTTAGTGCTACTTTGCTGCACTAGCTTACTCCATGTTTGGCTACAGGCCTCACAAAAATAGGCAATGGCTGGACCTCAGTGTCTTAACTGTACTGAAGTTATTTCACCTACATTAGTATCTAGACCAAGTCTGATATTTTAAATGACTGCGTATTCAAAAGTGTTAAGGGTAAAAGTAAGTAACACAGCATGTCTCCTCTTCAGTATACTATTTAATGTCTTGGAAATTATAGTGATGATAAGCTGCTCAGCTCAAAAACCCTATTCAACTGCTTAGTGTCAAAGAAAAATCTTTGGTTTCAGATGCCGATGGCAAGAGAAAGGTCAAAAGGCTAACATAACATGTTTCATCTTCATAGCTCTGTATCCAACCCCCTCCCCAGCCTAAATGTAGAGTACGTGCGCAGTCACTCTGGCATGAAACCCGAGTAGACAAAGAAAGCCTGTTTACAATCGTAATTGGCAGTCTCCTAATTATTCACACCTAGCGTGCTGTGGTTGGCCACTTAAAAATCTATAAGTTTAGAAGGATCCTCTTCTTTGGGGGGAGACCTCCAAGCACACTCAGGAGACTAGAGTCAGCGATCTGGCCAATCGCAGACCTCTACCCGCACTTGGCGGATTACAGGTGAATTACAGTCGACTCGTTCATTCTCACCAGTCCATGCACGAAAGTTTTTGAACCGAAGAAACTTGTAAGCTGTGTTGAAAACCTATATCGAGTAGTTACTGATCTGCAGACTGAACTGAACTTTTCTGGAACTGAACTGAATTTTTCTTCTTCCTCACTGTGTAACAACAAATTCTTGCCTACACTACAGTCTCCGGTCATTCTCCGGTCGTTCTCCGGTAGTGTAAGTAAAAATAAACTTTTCTATATAACCAAAACGCATTTTAATTCCCTGACTCCTCTCGCTCTTCCACCTGAATTAACCCCATATTCTACCCACGTCCAGCCTTGAACTACCCAGGCTCACAGTTCAAGGGTACACCGGTCCTCAGGCATGACACTTAGTTATCTTCAAACTTTTGAGAAAGGTAGGATTATGATCATATTCTGTGTTCTTCAGCCAGTCTGTCTACTTAATACATTAGTATCAAATGTAGCTTTAAAGGAAAATGTTTTCTCTTTTAGTAAATCTGGCCAGACAGTTATAAAGTATTATTGCAATTAAGTTTCTCTTTGAATTTGAATGGTCTAATTTAACTAATATTTGCCTTTGGAGAAAAAATAACCAATTTGACATTAATTGCTTTTATTTATTTCTCAGCATTGTTGCATACCTCCTGTAAACCAGTTTAATATTTCCAGTTCAGTATAGTACAGACATAACTAACTTTTTTTCCTGGTTATTTGATAGCAAATGGTAAATGGTATGAAAGGAAAAAGGAAGCTCTGGTACATTGGAGAGCCAGAGAAATAAGAATCTAAAGCAGAACAGTGGTTTAACATTTCTTTTTGTGTAAATCTTTCTTTTCTTATGTGAGTTACATGTAACTGGCAGATAATGTAAAGGGAAACGGAGCATAAAATTCTGGAAGATCAAACCCCCACTACCTTATAAATAAACAGCAAATATCTAAACTGTCTAGTTGGTTAAAGTTTGTTCTCAGCATACTTGGATGGTACCGAATTTATAAAAAATGCTATCAGAAAGAAAGTTATTACTAAAAAAAACAGGTGATGCACATGCACATATACACTCATGCGCACTACTACACCAGCAAGTGTATGACTTCCAGTTGTGGTGGCAAAAGCAATCTGTAGAGCTATCAAGAAAGGAATAAAGGAAAGAGTATCTACAAGAAAAACTTTTGGGGTAGGAGATGAATTTGTATTGTTATTCATTCTCTTTTGCTACTTCTCACTCATGAAAAGAGACAGATCCCTCCCCAGCCTTGTATCTCATATGTCTGAGTTATGTGCTTGTGAAGCATTTGACTTATGGATGAATAGATTCTTTCTTTGTATGTGAAGAATAGGAGTGGAGCATTTTTGGACCATTATTTCATCATCAATGGTGAAGGGTATATAAGACTAATCAGTGATGAAGGGTAAATTTGTGAAAGGTAATGGTGACTAGATATAATATATGGCTTATTTCCTAATTTTTACTGGGCGGGGGGGCAGTTGGAGGGGGAGGCCATTCCAAAGAATCTTCAGTGCCAAATCCAAAGGACAGTAGGAGTATTTGCTATTGTAGTTTCATTATCTTAGCAATATTTTTACTAACTTGAAATGAGTAGCTAATCTATCGAAAGACCACTTAAGATACAATGACAATAACAATAATAGTAATTTGCTCTTGTAGTGTGGATACTAAGGCGCACAGTTGACAGGCCAGAGGTTGCAATTTCAAGACCGAAGCAGAAGCACTCATTGTATGGCCCTGTCAGATTCCAACAATTCTGCAAATTCTGATAAATACCTTGTAACAATGACAGGAAAAAGGAAGGCCCTTGTACTATCAATTATATCTCTGTATATAATATATTTAATTTATGTGTTCATTTGAAACTGAGTTTTTAATTTTATCTAATCAGTTTCTATAGGCCACATAATAAAAAGGTTCAAGCTGAGTTGCATGCAGAAAAATAAAGTACAAAAAACATGTTCTTTTTCAATCTTCATACAAATTCATCTTTGTTCATATCCTTTAGCAAATAATGTCAGTTTCTGACTTTTTGATTCATAGTGTAATATAAAACATATCCTACTAGTCTAATCATGGAGTCTTTGTTTAAGCCAAGTATATAAGTGAATCTGATGGAGAGAATGATACCATATATGTGATTTTGAGTCACAGTGGTTTACAAAAAAATCAGGTTAGATATTGCTATTTTGGATTAATAAAGTATTTTGACTAAAGAAAAGGTGAGCCCCATTTAAAAAACATCCGACATAAATTTCCAAAATTCTGACTTCTGAAACTTTAAGAAAACTATTTCATAACACTCACAACTATGCATCAGATATCACTTGATAGGTCCAAACAAAGCTTTAGTCATAAATATACTCTCATATCTCAGTTTAGAATATGAAACTCATTTTTACAAAGATAAAAATTTCAACTTAACTGCCCACCGTGGTATCTATACAATTAATCATTAGATGCGGGGGTAGCACTGGATAGAGTCTTCCTGGACTTCTGGAAGGCTTTTGACACTGTCTCTAACCCCATTCTCATTAAGAAATGGGGGGACAATGGTGTAGACACCCACACAGTCAAATGGGTCGCCAGCTGGATGGAGGGCCGCACCCAGAGGGTGGTAGTGGATGGGTCCTTCTCAACCTGGAAGGATGTGGGCAGTGGGGTTCCACAGGGTTCGGTCCTCGGGCCCACACTGTTCAACATCTTCATCAGTGATTTGGACGAAGGGGTAAAAAGCACCCTGTTCAAATTTGCCGATGACACTAAGATGTGCGGGGACGTGGGCACACTGGAAGGATGCAACAGGCTACAATCAGACCTAGACAGGTTACAAGGGTGGGCGGATGAGAATAGGATGTGGTTCAACACAGAAAAGTGCCAGGTGATGCACCTGGGGAGGAACAACCGGCACCAAACCTACAGGTTAGGGAACTCCCCTCTTGTCAACACGAAGGTGGAAAAGTATCTTGGGGTCATCACTGACTCCAAGATGAACATGGACCGGCAGTGTGGGGACGCAGTTAGGAAGGCCAACCGCACCTTGTCATGCGTCCACAGATGCATCTCAAGCAGGTCCAAAGAGGAGATCCTCCCCCTTTATGTGGCACTGGTCAGGCCGCAGCTGGAGTATTGCGTCCAGTTCTGGGCACCACACTTCAAGAGGGATGTCGACAGCATGGAGAGGGTCCAGAGGAGGGCCACTCGCATGATCAGGGGACAACAGGGCAGGCCCTATGAGGAGAGGCTATGGGACCTGAACCTGTTCAGCCTCCAAAAGAGAAGGCTGAGGGGGGATCTTGTGGCCTGTTATAAACTAGTCAGGGGGGATCAGCAGGCATTGGGGGAGTCACTGTTCCCCTGAGCACTGCCAGGAGTGATCAGGAATAATGGTCACAAGCTGGCAGAGGGTAGGTTTAGGTTAGATATCAGGAGGCGCTACTTCACGGTCAGGGCGGCTAGGGTCTGGAACCAACTTCCAAGAGAGGTGGTGCAGGCTCCTACCATGGGGTTTTTAAAAGGAGGTTGGATGGGCATCTTGCTGGGGTCGTTTGACCCCAGTATTCTTTCCTGCCATGGCAGAGGATCGGACTAGATGATCTGCTCAGGTCCCTTCTGACCCTAGAAACTATGAAACTATAATTTTAAACCGTTGCCAAAGCTCTGGAGAGAAGCTTCCAATACCACATTCAACCAGCTTGGTTTCAGTGCTCAATATAGATAGGCTTTCCATTAATATTAGTGAAGTTAAAAATGTGACTTATTGCCATAATGTGTGTTGCATTCTGGCTTCAGTCTCTCTTTTGAGTAGACACCAGCATCTTCTGAGTGGATCCAAACAATGGATCCCTATAGCTCCTGCTTTTGGCTAGTGGTGTGAGAATAATGGAAAGCCAAGGCTGCAACTGAACTCCAACTAGCTTCAGGCATCAAGGACAACAAAAAGTCCTTTTTCAGATATGTGGAGAGCCGGAGGAAAAGCAAGGGCAATGTTGGACCCCTGCTAAACCAGATGGGGCAACTGACAACTGACACCCAGGAAAAAGCCAACCTATTAAATAGGTACTTTGTGTCAGTCTTTCATCAGTCACATGGGATGCCCATGCCTGCTATGGGACAGGGAAATCTGGGTGAGGGGGATCCCCTACCCTCCATCAATGCTGACCTTGTGAAGGAACACTTTAAGAAGCTCGACACCTTCAAGTCAGCTGGCCCTGACAATCTGCACCCCAGGGTACTCAAGGAGCTGGCGAGCGTCATAGCCCAGGCCCTGGAACGGATCTTTGAAAACTCCTGGTGCTCTGGTGTAGTGCCCGAAGACCGGAAGAAGGTCAATGTGGTGCCGATCTTCAAGAAAGGGAGGAGAGTGGATCCGGCTAACTACAGGCCCATTAGCCTGACTTCTATCCTGGGGAAGATCTTAGAAAAGTTTATTAAGGAGGCCATCCTTGATGGACTGGCCCAGGCTAACATTCTAAGGGACAGCCAGCACAGGTTTGTTACAGGTAGGTCTTGTTTGACCAATCTCATTTCCTTCTATGACCAGGTGACCTATCAACTGGACAAGGGAGAAGTCATATATCTTGACTTCAAAAAAGCTTTTGATCTGGTATCCCATGATCACCTCTTGGCCAAACTGGCCAGTTGTGGCCTTGGCTCCACCACAATCCGCTGGCTGGGAAATTGGCTTCGTGGTCAGACCCAGAGGGTTGTGATTGATGGCAGTCACTCATCGTGGTGCCCTGTGACCAGTGGGGTCCCTCAAGGCTCTGTCCTGGGACCCATACTGTTCAACATCTTCATTAACGATGTGGACATTGGAGTCAGGAGTGGACTGGCCAAGTTCGCCGATGACACCAAACTTTGGGGCAAAGCATCCATGCCAGAAGATAGGCGGGTGATCCAGGCTGACGTGGACAAGGTCAGCAAATGGGCAGACGAGAACCTCATGGTGTTTAACACCGAAAAATGCAAGGTTCTCCACCTTGGGAGGAAAAACCTGCAGCATCCTTATAGGCTCGGCAGTGCTACGTTGGTTAGCACTACAGAAGAAAAAGACTTGGGCGTCATCATTGACCACAAGATGAACATGAGCCTCCAGTGCGATGCTGCGGCTAGTAAAGCGATCAAAATGCTCGCGTGCATCCATAGACGCTTCTCGAGCAAATCCCGGGACGTCATTCTCCCCTTGTACTCAGCCTTGGTGAGGCCGCAGCTGGAGTACTGCGTCCAGTTTTGGGCTCCACAATTCAAAAAGGATGTTCAGAAGCTTGAGAGAGTCCAGAGGAGAGCCACACGCATGATCAGAGGTCAGGAAAACAGATCTTACGGTGACAGGCTGAGAGACATGGGACTCTTTAGCCTGGAAAAGCGCAGGCTCAGGGGTGATGTGATGGCCACCTATAAGTTTATCGGGGTGACCAGCAGGATCTGGGGGAACGTCTGTTCACCAGAGCGCCCCAAGGGATGACGAGGTCGAACGGTCACCAACTCCTGCAAGACCGTTTCAGGCTGGACATAAGGAAGAATTTCTTTACTGTCCGAGCCCCCAAGGTCTGGAAAAGTCTGCCAGGGGAGGTGGTTCAAGCACCTACACTGAACACCTTCAAGAGGAAATTGGATGCTTATCCTATGACCCCAGCTGACTTCCTGCCCTTTGGGCAGGGGGCTGGACTCGATGATCTCCCAAGGTCCCTTCCAGCCCTAATGTCTATGAAATCTATGAAATGGTGCTGTTAATTTGCTGCCATAAACAGAGCACATTGTTTTGTTTCATGTTTCTGTCTTATTTTAATTTTCATAAATAACTTCAGGTAAATTCAAAATGATACTTTTTTGAATTTGAAAATGAAAAATGCAAATATACCATCTCTAATATATTCAAACAAATTGTTTTCTTCCCTATTTATTTTTTAAATCTAAAGAAGTCAAAATTGTGATAAATATCTTTTGTTGACTTGAATCCATGCATTTTATCAAATAAAACATTCAATCAAAAATGCTTTCCCAGTTCTATTCCTAATCCTCATTGGATTTTGGCTAATGAGTGAGCTCTTTATAATTCTGGGTCTCACAGACTTTGATCCTGACATGATTTTTGAATTAATATAGACCCTGAAGTAAGTGGTATGTTGCCTCCAAGTTACTCAGTAGCTTATACATGTTCCTTCAGGATTTCACCTGACAGGGTGTGTCCAGATGATTGTTTACATGCCTCTTGCAGCATCTCAAACTTCTTTGAGACACTGCAAGACACACATTGGGAACAAAAACAAATTATCTGCACTTCATATTTGCAGTGCAGGAAAAAAATCTGATACCTGTATATCTAGATATCAAAAAAATACCCCAGAAGAAAAAAGCAGGGCAGGGCAGGCAACTGGAGGCTTGGGTCCTCCATAGAGATGCTCTGGTACCCAGCAGCCAGAGTGTCTCTATAGCTGGCTATTGTACCAGTGCTGAAGCACACTCCCTGCCCAGGCTGCAGTGTTTGGGACCTGGGCTCCATTCCAGGTAAGTAGGGGGTGGGAGGGGCTGGAAGAGGGGGGAACTACTGAGGTTGTGGGGGACCATAGGGGGGAAACTCAGAAGGGATGGGTCCCCCACTTGCCCCCCACATGGCCAAAGCCACCCACTCACTCCCCCACCTGGCTCCAGTCCCCTGCTTGGCTCAGCCTTCTGATCACCAGGGATCCTGGTTTTCTCTGATTAAAACTGCAAATTCTCTGATTAAAACTACCAAATCTATGATAAACATTAAAGGCCTCCCACAGCCCCCCACCCCCAGTGCTGCTAGCGCCCTGCACTCTCCCCCACAGTCTCAACAGCCCTCCTGATGCCCCTCACCACAGCTCCCCAGACCCACAAACACAGACACACTGGCACAGACATGCAGACACTGACACCCACCCCAACAGCTAAGTGTGTGGTGGGGAAGGGGTGGGGCAGGGGAAAGGGAAGGTGCTGGGGGGTAGATCAAGAAGCAGGGGAGCGTGCCCTTGTGCCCACTCCCAGGAGGAGGTCCAGGAGGTGAGAGCAGGGGTGCCACTCTGTGGGCCACACACATGCCGGTCATCCTGACAGGGGGTTCACACATGGAGGCTGCCACAAAAACTCTCCCACTGTACCCTGTGCTACCATCCCATGGCCACCTGCATGGCTTTGTGGGCAACTGTTGCAGGGTGTGGTAGTGGCAGTGCAGTGACAACCACTGTGTGCAGGCCACATACGTGCCACCCGGCCAAGAGGTGGAAAGGGGGGCTTGCATGCATGACTTTGCAGAAGTGTGGGGTGGTGGTGGCTGTCCTGGCTGGGGGGACTTTGCAGGCAAGTGCTTCCACCATAGAGCCATGCCCTTCACCCCTGGATCCTAGAGGTAAGTGGAGCTTGGGAGCTGTGGGGCAGGGCTGGGGAAGATCGTTGGGGGCTGAGGGAGTGGGGAGTGCTTCCAGCACCAGATGGGACACAACAGCCAGAAGCAAGGCCAGGGGGGTGAGGGCAGGGGTGCCCCTCTGCAATGGGCTTTATGGGCAAGCAATGTGGGGCACAGTGTGGTGATACCTGCCATGTGTGGGCTGCACACATGCCACCTGGATGCCTGCCCAGGGGAGGGGGAGGAGGAGGCTTGCATGTGGCCACCTGCACAGCTCCATGGCCAGCTGTGCAGTGGCAGCAAGGGATGGTAGCTGGGGAAGTGGGGGTGCTCGCTTGCACCAGCCGCTGCTGCTTACCTGTAGGGATGTGCCAGTGGTGATGGCCGCTGAATACAAAACCTCCCCATGCCGCTGTGGAGCCATGCCAGCAGCTGTGTGGCCAGATTCAGGGTGGCAGCAGCAGTGTGGTGGTGTCTGGGTGGCATGCAGCCATCCCCACCATCACCCCATGCTGCATGGCACCCATGCCCACCACCACACTGCTCCTGCCACTGTGCAGCCAGCTGTACAGCTCTGAGCATGGCTGCACAGCAGCAATGGTAGGTTTTGTAAGCAGCAGCCATTACCACTGGCACACAGCGGCTGCTGCTACTTGCCTGTGGGGCAACTCGTGGTTGTGCAGGGAGGTTTTTTTACTGCTGGCATGGCTCTACAGGTAAGCAGCAGTGGCCACAGCATGCAAGTCCCCCTGCGCCCTCAGCTACCATGTCTCACCACCAGTGCAGACCTGGCCATGGAGCTGTGCAGCCAGCTGCATGCAAGTCTCTTCCTCCCCCTCCCCTGGGCTGGCAGCCGGGTGGCACGTGTGCAGCCTGCACATGGAGGGCATTACCACACTGCACCCTGCATCACTGACATGCAAAGCCTGCCACAGAGGGGTACCCTTGCCCTCACCTACTGGCCCTGCTCCCACCTGTGGTGTGCCACAGCTAGAGCTGTGCCAGCCTGTGAGAGCTCTTTGCAAAAGCAGAGAATCCACAGATTTCTCTGCTAAAAAGGAAAATCCACATTTTCTCTGATAACAGGGAATCCATAGTTTTTTCTGTTTTTCCGTGGGAAATAGAAGATGCAAATCCCTACTGATGACTCCCCCACTCAGCTCCAGCCCCCCAAATGCTGCCCCACCTGGCTCCAGTGTCCTAATCACTCCCCCACCCTGCTCAAGCCTCCCCACACTCAGTTGCTGCAGCAGCAGTGGCGGCCCTTGGGGTCTCTATGGGCCTCATGGCACAGCCCCCACCATGTGGTATGGTGCAGCAAGGGACAGCAGGGCTTGGTCCAGACTGCCTGGGACCTGTGCTGCCACAGTGAACAGGTGCAGCCTGGCTCAGCAGGATGCTGAACAGCACTGCATGGTCAGGCAGCAAGGGGCTACTGGGGCTGCCACCTGTGGCTGGCATCATTGAGTCCAAGTGGCCCTGACAGTGCATGGCACTGAGTAACACCCAGCCAAGACAATCCATACCCATGTGATGAGAGAAAGCAGAAGCAGCCAGCAAAAGCAGAAGCAACAGAAATAAAAGATGCAGCCTGGAACAGGAAGAGGTGTGGCCAACTTCCATCCAGAGGCTCCAACCCCAGAAGCTCCTGTCTATTTGTCCTTCAAAATTGCCATTGGCTTTCAGGCCCATCTGGTAAATTGGTAGCTCCCACTATATGGGGGATAAAGGATGAATGGATCAATTGATTTCATGGGGCAACTAAGGAAAAAAACAGGATAGGAGTGATATAGGGTTCAAAGGGTCAAAAAGAGTACTCCAGAGGTAGATAGCAAGCAGGGCCCCCTAGGCTGCACCCACCTGTCCTCAAAGGCATCCAAGGAACTGGTGGTTGTGGCCTACTGGCACTCTGCATTCCCTCCCCTTTCCCAACCATTTCTGACTTTTTCTCTCCATCTCTATTCCTTATAGATAAGTATAAGTGAGCTCAGACTTAGGTTAAGCTTTAAACATTTTCATTTTGGTAGCAAGTTTTTGGTTTTGGATATCCACTGTTTTATATTGTATTATTATAATTTTTTAATTTATTTTTTTTTAATTATTTCATATGAATATTGTATGGTTTAGGCCTGTGTTTGTAAGTGAACCAAAGTCATGTCATGTTTCCATTTTATATGTCAAGCCTCCGTCCTCTGTCCTTTGCCTGGGCATCCCATGTTGCAACAATATGATTCATTGTACCCCTCCCATGTAAATTGATTCCCCAATGAATGAGAATGATTGGGCATGATTGAAATTCAATGGTAGCAGGCCTCTCTTGAATGGCCTATAACGACTGGGCCATCACCTTACATTGATTCTTCCAGGAACCACGGACCTCACCCAGGAACAGAGACAAGACCAGCATTTGAAAAACAAAAGAACCTGCAGAACCAGCAACTGTCACCATTACAGACACCCGAAACTGCACATCCCTGCATGGAGCACACATGCTCAGTACACTAGGGGCTGACCCTTGCCTGGGTGTGCCTCCTGTCACTAGGGTCACAAAAGGTCTGCCTCTATAAAGAGGGGCAGTGAAGACAGACCTAGTTGGAACGGTATTTCCATGTGGACCAGACCAGTTTCACGTCACCTATCCACCCCAGAGGTCCTCCCAACGACTCCCACTGGACAACATCAAGCTGAAGGAGACTCCGACTGGCCATCGTGGATCAACTTCCAGCCTAGGATAGGTAGATATTACCTGCATACCTCCTCCTACAATTCCAGTCTCTCTCTGTCTCTCTCTCTGTCTCTCTCTGTCTCTCCTCCTGGACTTCAGTGGACTTCAGCCCCTGCAAAAAGCCTCTCTAACCCCTGTTGCTATTGTGTGGTGTGTGTGTGCATGCGTGCGCGCGTGTGTGTGCAAGGGAACCAATTTGGTATTGTGTCACCATCTCCCCTGTTCAATAAAACTACTGTCTTTTGTAATCCCGAGTTGGGTCATGTTTTACTCAAACCCAGTCCCTTCCCCATCTTAAATTCCAGCCTCATTCTCGCTGTCTCAGCTCCAGTTCCCACCCTCTCTGCTAGTTTCCCCATCTCCTCCCAATTCCATCTCCCCTTTTCTGCCACCTCTCAGCCTCTCCTTGGCTTCCTGCTGTCCCTGCTGCTTTTCTTGTGATTTTCTGCTGCCCGTCTCTGTTTTCAGGCTTCCCACCGTCCCTGCACCTTCTGTAATCTTCCCCCCACCCCCCACCTCCTGCAGCTTCCCAGCTCCTATTAGTTGTTATGCAGTTCTCTCCAGCTTCCAGCACCTACTGCCACTCTTTACAGCTTCTCTAGCTGCCCTGGAGCCATCTTGTGGCTCCCCATACCCAGAGCCCCTCTTTAACACCTACACTTTCCTTTACTCCCATTTTTCCCTCCTCTCCCCATCTACCTTTTCAGCTTCCCCGTAGCTCTGGCTCCAGTCCCAGACTCTGAGCCAGCATGCTTCCCTATTCTGCAGGCTTTGGGCATTGTCTTTTAATTGATTAAGATCAATTAACCTAAAGTTATTCCAGAGCCTCTGTTTTTCAGCCCAGGCCCCTGTCGTCTAACAGTTCTAATCCCAGACATTGTAACTTTAGCCCCTGTAATGGCCAGAACCAAAAAAAGTAATAAGCAATTACTTAGAGGCATTTGGAACTTTTGTCTAATATAAAGCTTGTATTTTTGTAACCCGCAAATGTAACTTTTTGTGGAACTGACTAGGCCTCAAGGCAAAGCTATAGCTGTGAAATTAGCTGATCTAATAGTTCTTTCTTGCTCAGAATTTAGCCTTGATGATGCTAAAAACTGGATTCAACTGCCTAGCTTATCCAGCACATTTCAAGAAAGGACATCTAAAAAAACATAGTCAGAGACTTCTAAAGGGGGTGGATTTAGGCAGGGTAATGTTATTTTCAAACCTGAAGATGCTGTGTTGCAATCTGATTATTGGATAAACCCAAGTCTGGGTTGTAACCTTTTATAATAATTTTTACACCTTTTAATCCCATAGGGTAATAGTTATAAAACAAGATTGTGAATGGCCCTAAGGCCAGCAGATTAGCATAGGACTAGGTATAAAAAGTGCATATGTCAGGTGACCAACAGGAAAAAAAGGAAGGAAAAGGATGAAAATTGCTGTTCCAAGCTTTCACTCCGGACTCCCAGTGTGAGTGAGGATTGGATCCTGACCAAGGGACATTCCCCTGTAATCCTTTGGACAGCATAGATTGAGGACACCTGTCTTCACTGGAATCACCTGGAGCACACCTGGCATTGAGGGACTGCTGATAAGTTGTCAACCCATGTCTGTTCATTTGTTGTTTTAAACAGCCCAGGGGCTGATATTCTCGCAATGCCTAGCTAGCCTGTGACAGATTCATCTATTTATCTATTGTTATTATGTGTTATTATTTATTATTAGCTCTTTAATATTGCATTATCTGCTTATTGCATTTATCTTTCTGTTAACTGTTGTGTGTGTGTAAGCTATAATAAATTTGCCATTACTTTACTCCCAACTCTGCCTCCTCTATCCTGAACCAAACAGCCAAATACCTAAATTGATACACTCACAGTTTCCATCAGACCTGTGACAAGCCCCCTACACTTCTACTTTCCTCCCTTAACCTTTCTCTGGGTATCCCAAGTACACCAAGCACATACATATCACAATACCCAACTTAGGAACTCACTTGTGTGTATGTGTAGGTGGGTGGTATGGGTGTAAATTACTGAATACATGTATAGATGGATATTGTGTGTGCATGGTATATGAATTAGTAATCCACATATGTGTATTTAATGTGCAGGTGTTGGTAACTGTAACTGATTCTGTCTAAAATTGGTGTTTGTAGTGAGTGTGAACCTAGACTAATTATTTTGAATGTGCGTGTATCTGAGTTGCTAGAGTGAGTGAGTGTGTGTGTGTGTGTGTGTGTGTACGGCATTGTGTGCATGATATATGAATTAGTGATCTGTGTCTAACTTTTGGAGTGTATAGTGTATGTACCTGAGCTGGTAGTGTGAGTGTGTATGCCTAATAGGGGTTTATGCACCTAGTGTGTGCTTGATTTTTATGTGTGCATGTGCAGTTGTACACCACGCCCTCCTGTCTAACAATATTGAGATCCTGAGCATTGGCCTGACCCCTCAGGGCAACAAAAGGTTCCCAGCTCTGCTTCCAGCTCCTCCAATAAGAGGCCAGGCAGCTCAACATGAGGATGGGGATCCTGGAAGTTCAAGACCCCTTGCAGCTTGATACCATGCTAATACTGGTGGCTGTGTGGTAGTGGTTCTACCTACCATGTGGGAGATGCAAGTTCAAGTCCAGGGGGTTTGACTTTGGGTGAGTGAAGGAGCTGTAAGATATTTTCTTTTGCAGTGGAAAGGAGTCATTGTGTTTTCCCTTTTTCTCCCCCTATATTCCTTGTTATTTGACATTTTGTATTTTGTGTCTTTTATATTTCACCAACCAGTACTGTTTGTTCTGCTGTTTGTGTTCTATATTTTGTTAACTCTGTCTTTTGTCAATGGTTGTAAGTGTCTGACCTTTGTTGAATCCTGCCCTCTCAGGGCATTGTAGTGTCCCCTATAGCCCCTGGTTTATGTCTGTTCTGTTACCAGTACTGTTCTCTCATTTAAGAGCTATATGGTTAAGGCCCCATTGGTGGTCTGGCTCCGCGCTATAGGGGGAGGAGAGTCCCTACACATCCCACAGCACTTGTACACCTGCTTTGATTCCTTCAATTGGAGAGGGAGTACCTCTTGGTGTACTGACTGGGTTACACCAGTTCCCCACCACATTCCAAGTAAACTCACAGTTCCCCAGCATCCCAGGTGCTTTGCACCTTTCCTCACAAGCACACCCTCACCCCTTGCAGGGTGGTTGAGCTAGCCCTGTCCCAAAATGTTTTCTCTAGCTGAGCAAGTAGGCATGTTCTAGTGCCCACCCCCCTGACTTCTGGCCTGAGCCACTGCAGGCATGTGGCTGCATTTGTTGAAGCAAAAGTGACCATCTGTTCACTTGCTTATCCATCCAATCTATGCAGTTTAGACTAACCTGAGAAAATTGAATTGAGTCTGCTCAGGCATTTTTATTATCTGTGCTTAGCCTGGTAGGGTTGAAAATAGACATAAAACTGTATTCTTAAGCACAGGGGTATTTTGTACAAGTATACACTTATAATGATAGAACCGAATGTCATAATGCTGCTCATAAGGCAATAGATATTCTTTCTTCTGAGAATTATGAGAGTTTAAAAAAAATGTTTCCAATCACTTGTAACATCATAGGCCATGTATAAATGAAATGAAGGGTGTGTATGCACAATACTTTAAAGAGGGTTAAATGTTTTTGCACTGCTATAATCATATTGGTGTTTTCATGTGTCAGTGGTGTATTGCACAGTAATTCCATCCACTATAACAAATTTGGTGGTGTAATGCACCTTAAACGACTTGGGGCTTATCAAATTAAAACTCTTGCAAGGAGTTTTCATTTGCTGCCCTACAGCCATGGAGTGAAGCACCGGGCTCAGGCAGCTCAGGAACTCTGCAGGAAGCCCATGTAGGCAGCCTGGTGGCAGCAGCCTGGGAAAGAATGCTTTGCCCAAGATCTTCCACATCCCTGGAACCTACCTGCCTGCCTGAGCTGTGCAGGGGCCAATGCTTCCCTCTGCAGCTGCGGTGTTCCCTGGGACCCACCCCCTGTGGTTGGTGCCACCTGGGGTGGGGCTGCCACTGCCGCAGAGGCAGGCATCAGCCCCCTATCCCCCTCACAGCTCAGGGACCGCTCACCAGCAGCTTACCCTCTGCTCTTCTCCCCACCCCTGGAGGGGCAAGTAAATTCAGCTGTGTGCATGACATGGAGGTTTAAAGGTCCCAAAATGGAAGTAGAGTTTTTAAAAACCCATTGATTCAATTTAGGGCCCCTGTTTCATCTACACATGCCCTTAAGCATCTTGTGTTCTTGGGATAGCACCTCTTTGGCACTGTTCTCAGCCAGAACTATAAAACAGAGCCTATATTTCTGCATGCCTTTCTCAGAAGAAAAGCTGAGAAAGGAGGATGTCCCTGCTTTGAATGTTTTGCCTTAACTTTCAGTCTTTTAGAGTTAATGTGCAAGAAGAAATGTAGTTTCTTAAAGGGACAGTCTTATGTTCTATGAAGTTACTTCCTTTTTCCTGTGTCACATTAGACTATATTGAAAAATATCTCAATTCAATGGTCCTTAAGTTCACTGGTTCATTATGTTGCCCTGAGGGGTCAGGCCAATGCTTAGGATCTTGATATTGTGCTGTTAGACAGGAGGGTGTGGTGTACAATTGCACATGTGCACATAAAAAATCAATTAAGCACACACTCACTAGGTGCAAACACCCCTATTAGGCATACACACTCACGCTACCAGCTCAGGCACATACACTATATATGTGTATATGTTATAACTATATATGTGTATAAACATACGTATATGTTTATATATATATATATTATGTATATATGTAATATGTGTGTATGTATATGTATATGTAATACTATATATATGTGTATATGTGTATATATATAATATGTACATATATGTGTGTACGCATGTATATGTGTGTGTATATATGTATGTATGTGTATATATGTATGTATACATACATATATATACACACATATTATATATCAACACGTATATACATATAACTTTTAAAAATCAATACAAACCTAATAATAATACAATATAAAACAGTGGATATCCAAAACCAAAAACTTGCTACCAAAATAAAAATATTTAAACCTTATCCTAAGTTTGAGCTTATACTTATCTATAGGGAATAGAGATGGAGAGAAAAAGTCAGAAATGGTTGGGGAAGGGGAGGGAATGCAATAAATAATTTAAAAAAAATAAACTGGGGGTTTTACTACAATTATGAGTCAACTCCAACATAGTTAAATCACTTTTGAACAAAAATTAGCCAAGTTGAAAGATAAAGTATGTAAAATAACTGCATTTTACTGGGTCAGACTATAGGTCCATCTTGCCTGGTATCCTGCATCACACAGAAGGTGTCACCACTTCCCTGGCTGCTGTGGGAGCTGGGCCTGGGAGTAGCAGGAGTCTGAGGACCTGCTGCAGGCTCCTGCTCTTCCCACCATCACCACCATCTACTGGACCTTCAGAGGGAAGGGAACTGGGCTTCTGTATTACCACCAGTAGCACAAGACACCTCTGGCTGCTGCAGCCATCTGCATCCAAAGGGGACCCCACAACACTAGTGGAGCCCCTCCAGCAGCAACACAACCTTCCTGCTTGCCTGCCTGCTACCTGCTCTGGCAGCAACCTCTGTGTCTACATCCTGTGGTGAGTCTTGTGCTCCCCTCTCCTTCTCTTAGTGTTTTGTGAAATGGCCGCATAAGCCAGCACTGTGCTCCCCTTCTCCCTCCTGTATATGTCCCTGCTTTTCTTTGTGTTCCCCCACAGCCCCAGTCCCTCACTTATACACCATCCCTACACAGCCCCTATCCAGTGCACCCAGAGGAGGCACCCTGGGCACATCACAGCAAGCTACCTTTGTCCCCCAAGGCAGAGAGGAAGCTCACAACTCCACCCCATGCACCACTTGCCCCCTTCCCACCTAGCCTCTCATGGCAGGGCCAAAGCCCCCTGAGAGGACTGCCATTTCAGTAGCCCCTAACCAAAGGGTAAAAATGAGCCTGGGGAGACCCCACAGGGCCAGAGGTTGGGGTGGATCTGGAGGTGGAGCCCTCCCTCTCTGACCACGTGGCAGAGGTGGGAGCCCTGGGGCTCATGCCAATGGATGCTCAGATGGAAGATTCCCTTCCTCAGGCTCTAGGGAGTGTGCTGACATCACCCTGGTACTTGAACCATATCCTCCAATACCAGTTGAAGCCACCCCTGCCCCAGAACCCAGTGTGTCCAGTGGCCCCAGAACCGAGGGCTGAACAGCAGGGTCTTCCACTGGAAACCTTTCCAACCCTGAGGGGGAGTCTTCAGGGGAACCCCTGACATTTGCTTTGAAAGTCCAAATACTATCCCCTCCACCACCCTGAGAGCTGTATCTCTCCCAGTGTTGGGGGATGTAGTGGATTGGGTGGTTCAGGCAGTGATCTGATAGGCTTCTGCTCCCATGGGGGCAGAGGAGGGGGAAACACTTACCCCACCCAGCAGCTAGGAGAAGCTCACTGAATCACAGGACCAGGAGGAGGGTGACCAGGAGTTTGTGGGCTTTATAGACCTCACAGACCTCTCAGTCCTGATGGTACCAAGGGATGATCTGCTCCAATTCCTGGAGAACATGTGCCACTCTGAGAAGAAGATGCAGCTTGACCTTGACTGATGGGGGGATTTCTACCAAGTCCTCACTTCAATTAGGGCTCTGGTGGGGGAAGGCAAAGGGCACAAGTGGAGCAACACCAAAAACTACCATCAGGCCCACAGCTCTTCCATGACACTCTCTTCACCAATGGGGGGGTTGTGGGATTGCTGATGGGCTCGGTGGCTGGCATTGCCTCCTGCAAAATCCCTTCCAAGTATAACAACAACCCCACCAATGAGGCCTCTCACTGTGGCAACCTTAATGTGTGTGGCTGTAGGATAGGCCTCTGCAGGTGCCAGGTACTCCCCTTTCTTTGGGAGTGGAAGGTAGTGTGTAAATTTCCTGTAGGAGACCTACACAACTACAGCCTCTGAAGCCAACTGTGGCTGGAGTGGGGAGACACAGCATACTTCAGCCAGCTCAAGAACATCCTGTGGGGTGGTCACTCTGTTTTCCTCAAGCCTGCACCCAAAGTTCCTTCTCATTGTTAAAGTACTGCAAGCCACCTGCTATATATCTGGGTCTGGGCACAGGGACTTGTCCTCAATCTAGTAAACATCTATGACCCTGTGCATGATTCAGAGGTGATCCATTTCTACTGGCAGGTGGCCACCTACCTCAATACTCTGAGCCCTCATGAGTGCCTGGTCCTTGGTGGGGACTTTAATGTCAACCTCATGGAGCAGGACCACACTGGCAGGAAATGGAACCAGGCCACTATGGATATCTTTAGGGATATACATTCTGGTGGGCATCAGCTGTGCCCACCACCCTGACAATACCATCTTCACCTATGCCCACGTGGACAAATAGCGGGCATGCCACTCCTGGTTAGACAGAACCTATGCATCTATGCTAAACACGACCCACTGCTCTGACACTGGGCCATCCCCTTCAATGACCACCACCTAATATATGATTGGGTCACACTGAAGCCTGAGTATCTAGGGCTTGCTTACTGGAACTTCAACAACAACAACAGTATGCTGGAGGACATGGGCTATGTGGCTTCCTTCTGAGAGTTCTGGCTGGCCTGGTGTGGGCAGCAGCAATCCTTGCTCTTAGCCTGGAGATGGTGGGAAATGGGAAAGTTGTGCATCAGGCAGTACTGTCACTGCTACACCCAGGGCCACACCTAACAGTAGGAAGCAGCTAGAGAGAACCTTGAGAGGGAAGTGCTGGAGTGCTGGTCACTGACCCAGACAACCCATCCCTCTGTGGAGAATGTTGGGAGAGGCAGGAAAAGCTTCAAGTTCTGGACAAACACTGTGCCTGTGGCATGTTCTTCCACTTGTATGTCCAGCTTCTTTGGAAGATGGACTGTGGCTTCCACTTCTACACACTGGAGAAGAGGAGGGTATAATAAGAACATCGCTTGCCTCCTGGAAGAGGATGGCATCCCCTTCATGGATGCCAGTGAACTTCAGAAAAGGGTGAGGGCTTTCTGTACACAGCTCTTCTCATCATATCTGGCTGATGTCAGTGCCTTCCAGATCCTGTGGGAAAGGCTGCCTTAGGCCATCACAGGAAACTGGGTCCAATTTGATGGCTCTCCCATGCTGGCTGAACTCTCAGACACTCTCACAACAAAGCACCAGGCATTGATGGGCTGACTGTGGAGTTCTAGCAAGCCTTCTGGGATGTCGTTGGCCCAGACCTTGCCAGGGTCTGATTTGATTCATAGATTCATAGACATCAGGGCTGGAAGGGACCTCGGGAGATCATTGAGTCCAGCCCCCTGCCCAAAGGGCAGGAAGTCAGCTGGGGTCATAGGATCCCAGCAAGATAAGCATCCAATTTGAGTCCAAAGGGAACAGGGAGTCCCCTGGGAGTCTACTGTATAGACTGCCACATCATAGTGCAAGCCATATCACTGTGCCTGAGGTCCATGGTGGCAGACATGGTTCACCCTGACCAGGAGTACATAGTTCCAGGATGCTCCATCCTCAATAACCTGTACCTGGTGTGGGGCCTCTTGAAGCTCACTCAGGGATGGCCTGTCATTCACCCTCCTTTCCTTTGACCAGGAGAGGGTGCTTGGCAGGGTGGATCATGAGTACCTCATAGGAATGCTGAGGGCATTCAGCTTTGGTATCCACTTCGTATAGTTTCTCCAGATGCTGTACACCTCTGCAGAATGTACAGTCAATGGCAACTGGCTGCTGATGTTCCCTTTGTTTAGCAGGGAACTTTTCAGTGAACTAAGTCACAAAAAAGGAAGCTTATAAGAATTGGAAACTTGGACAAATAAATAGGGAGGAGTATAAGAGCTTTGCTTGGTCATACAGGTATGAAGTCAGAGTCAAAGTGCAACTGGGGTTGCAGCTAGCAAGGGACATGAAGGGTAACAAGAGGGGTTTCTACAAGTATGTTGGTAGCAAGAGGAGAATTAGAAAAAGTATGGGTCCCTTACTGAATGGGGGAGACAATCTTACAACATAATACAGAAGAGGCTGAAGTGCTCATTGCCTTCTTTGCCTCAGTCTCCACAGGTAAGGTCAGCTCCCAGACTACTGCAGCAAGCACCACAGTTTGGGGAGGAGGTTAGCAGCCAGAAGTGGGAAAATAACAAGTTAGGGACTGTTTAGAAAAGATGGAAATATGCAGGACATGGTGGGGGGGGGGTGTTGGATGCACTTGAGGGTGCTGCGGGATTTGTCTGATGAGATTGCAGATCCACTAGCCATCATCTTTGAAAATTCATGATAAGAAAAGGGCAAACATTTTTAAGAAAGGGAAGGAGGAGGATCCAGTGAACTACAAACCTGTCAGCTTCACCTCAATCCGTGGAAAAATCATGGAACAGATCCTTAAAGAATCCCTTTCTAAGCACTTGGAGGAGAAAGTGATTAGGAGAAGTCATCATGGTTTCATCAAGGGCAAGTAATGCCTAACCATCCTGATTGCCTTCTATAAAGAGGTGACTGGTTTTCTCAGGGAGGCCAGTAGATGTGGTATACCTTGATTTTAGCAAGGCTTTTGATATGATCTCCCAAACATTCTTTCAGGCAAGCTAAGGAAGTATGTGAATGCACTGTAAGGTGGATAAAAAATTGGCTGAAGCATCAGGCTCAGAGAGTAGTAATCAATGTGTAGTTGACAGGTAATATCAAGTAGAGAGTCCCAGGGTCAGTTCTAGGGCCAGTTTTGTTCAATGTCTTCTTCATCAATGACCTGGAAGATGTCATAGAATGCACCCTCAGCAAGTTTTCAGAATATACCAAGTTGGGATGAATAGTAGATATGCTGGAGGGTAGGCTAGGATTCAGAGTGACCTAAACAAATTGGAGGATTGGACCAAAAGAAATCTCATGAGATTCAACAAGTACAACTGCAAAGTTCTGCACTTAGGACAGAACAATCCCATTCACCAGTACAGGATATGGGCTGCTTGGCTGGGCAGCAGCTCTGCAGAAAAGGATCTGGATGTTACAGTAGAAAATAAGATGAATATGAGCCAACAGTGTGCCCTTGTTGCCCAGAAGACTAACGGCATACTGGACTACACTGATAACAGTGTTGCCAGCAGGTCAAGGGAAGTGATTATTCCTCTCTATTCAGCACTGGTGAAGCCATACCTAGAATACTGTGTTCAGTTTTAGGTCTCTTACTACAGAAAGGATGTTTACAAATTGAGCAGCATCGGCATAAGGATACCGGGTGTAGGAAACCCTGGCAGGGATACATATAAAGGATAGCCAGGTTGGTTTGGGATTTATGTTATAGTCAAGGGGCTTTGTGTTTTTGGTTTTGTTGTTAACACCGGAGGACCAGGTGAGACTGTAGGGGTTGGAGGAGGCCTCATGGGAGCTCCCCAGTAGTGAGGGGGGTTCCTGGTGTCGGAGAGGGTGCTGTGTTTTGGGGTGTCCTGACCCTGGCCCCAGTGTGGGCAGCACTGGGAGGAGCCCAGTGGGCATAGGACCTGGAGAAGGGGTCTGGGGGTCAGGTAAGGCTGAGGCTGCCTGAGCCCCAATTGGGAGGAGCCCAGTGTGAGTGTAAGCAAGAAGCCCAGTGGGCGTAAGCCCTGAGAAGGCAGGTAAGGGGGCCAGGTAAGGCTGAGTCTGCCTGAGCCCAATTGTGAGAAGCCCAGGGGGTGTAAGACCTAGGAAGGGGGGCTGGGGGCCAGATAAGGCCGAGGCTGCCTGAGCCCCGATTGCAGGGGAATCGTGAGGCAAGGCCCCAGGGCGGGCAAGGGAATCATGTGGCAAGGCAGCCCGCCTTTAATGATATTTACCAGCAAGATGTGGCGGGCGAGATAGAGGGTGCATTTAAGACCTGATTTGGCACGGTAGGTAGGGGTGCTAGGGGAGTTCACGGCACCCCTAGGTCGTCCTGCCACAAGTGGTGCATTGGCCAGGAAATGCTCAGCCGTGCGTTGAAGTAGGAGCAAGAATGAACCCAAGGGCTGTGATTGTAATTGTGGACGGACATTTTGGAAGTCAGGCAGTGGGACCATGACTCAGGAGTGGGTCCAGAAGGTTTATACCCATTGCCCAGATTTTCTTTTGTGGGAGGACAAAGACGGAGGCTGACCCAGGAGGGGTAAGGCCTAGATAATAATGATGCAAGCAAGGAATAGGGGAGGTTGGAGAGCTGGCCAATTCACAGAGCAAAGAAAGAGGGAGGAACCAGAGGATAAAATAGACCGGCTAGAATGGGAGCCGGAAGTGGCCCAGGCTATGAGAGCACAGGCCGAGGATAGGCTGCAGAAAAGTTATGCATGAGCAGCAGAAATGGATAAGGTCCTCCTGCAAGAGGTAGAACAGATTAAGATAGTTTCATAGTTTCTAGGGTCGGAAGGGACCTGAGTAGATCATCTAGTCTGACCACCTGCCATGGCAGGAAAGAAAACTGGGGTGAAACGATCCCAGCAAGATGTTCATCCAACCTCCTCTTAAAAACCCCAGGGTAGGAGCCAGGACCACTTCTCTTGGAAGTTGGTTCCAGATCCTAGCCACCCTGACCATGAAGTTGTGCTTCCTGATATCTAGCCTAAACCTGCCCTCTGCCAGCTTGTGACCGTTATTCCTGGTCACTCCTGGGAGTGCATGGGGGAATAGTGATTCCCCCAATGCCTGCTGATCCCCACCTGACTAATTTATAACAGGCCACTAGATCCCCCCTCAGCCTTCTCTTTTGGAGGCTGAACAGGTTCAGGTCCCGTAGCCTCTCCTCATAGGGCCTGCTGTGCTGTCCCCTGATCATGCGAGTGGCCCTCCTCTGGACCCTCTCCATGCTGTCCACATCCCTCTTGAAGTGCAGCACTCAGAACTGGATGCGGTACTCCAGCTGTGGCCTGACCAGTGCCACACAGAGGGGGAGGATCACCTCTTTGGACCTGCTTGAGATGCATCTGTGGATGCATGACAAGGTACAGTTGGCCTTCCTAACTGCCTCCCCACACTGCCGGCCCATGTTCATCTTGGAGTCAATGATGACTTCAAGATCCTTTTTCGCCTCCGTGCTGACAAGAGGGGAGTTCCCCAACCAGTCGGTATGGTTGTTCTTCCCCAGGTGCATCACCTTGCACTTGTCTCTGTTTGAATCCCATCCTATTCACATCCGCCCACCCTTGTAGCGTGTCTAGGTCTGATTGTAGCCTGTTGCATCCTTCCAGTGTGCCCACGTCCCCCCACATCTTACTGTCATCAGCAAATTTGAACAGGGTGCTTTTTACCCCCTCATCCAAATCGCTGATGAAGATGTTGAACAGTGCGGGCCCGAGGACTGAGCCCTGCGGAACCCCACTGCCCACGCCCTTCCAGATTGAGAAGGACCCATCCACTACCACCCTCTGGGTGCAGCCCTCCAGCCAGTTGGCGACCCAATTGACTGTGTGGGCATCGACACCACAGTTTCTTAATGAGAACGGGGTGAGAGACAGTGTTGAATGCCTTCCAGGAGTCCAGGAAGACTATGTCCACTGCTACCCCTGCATCTAATGATCTGGTAATCTGACCATAGAAGGCCACCAGGTTGGTTTGACAGGACCTGCCACTGATGAACTCATGTTGGTTGCCCCTAAGAATGCTCCTAAGATGTTTAAACATGCCCCTAAGATGTTTAAAGCCAACTATGAAATGCTGGAAAAACAACGGTTGTCCTTGGAAGGAGATTTGAACGTCCTAGGGAAGGAAAAAGGAGGAGATGTGCACCCAGTTACAGAAGGTGGAGGTAGAGAAAGAAAAGCTGGTACAGCAGGTACAATATCTTGAAACCCACCTAGCCGACAGCCAAGCTAAGGAAGAAGGAGCTAGGGCAGAGGTTGCACAGTTACAATTAGAAGTGCAAAGAAGAAGGCGGTCAGGATGGGTCAAGAAATTCAGAAGCCCCATCTTTTGCCTCCTCTGGAACTTTTTGCAGAGGTTCTGGCTGCATTTCTCCCCACACCTTTTTTAAATGCACTTCCTGTCTAAGCCCTGGGACCTCCTTGTTGACCTCCTCCTGGCTCTGGCCAAGCTGGCCATCCATAAGACCAGGAAGGAGGCTCTGGCTGGGGGGCCCAGTAGAGTGTAGGGTTTTCTTCCTGGCACTCCTCCAATCATGTCTTCATGCAAAATTTCACTGGTCACTGTCCACAGGCTCCCTCAATTTATTCAGGGGCAGTGGGTGCTGGCTGGTGTCCTCTGCTTGGTGTCCCCTTCTGAGTCTCTTTATTATTAACTTATGACTTCATACTCATCCTTATTTTCTTTTTTGTTATCCCAATAAATGAGTATATGCGTCTTCAGTGGCCTCCATTCATAAGGGAAGCTTATAGTTTTCCATGATGGGTTGAGGTCATGACCATGTGGCACATTAAGTAGGCCTGTGTAACACAGTGGCAGAGACTGAATCATGAAGTGGGTTACTCTAATGATCCAGGTATACACAACTGTGGTCAAAGTCTGACCATGAAACATCTGTTGGACTGCTAGCTCCTGGAATAGCCATAGAACATGGAAGACCTTGCTATTTCTGTTATTGTAATGACAAGAAAAAGAAGAATAGGGGTTCTTTTCAAAGGTGGAGGAACAGTTTGTGGCTTATGAAATTTGTTAAATAAAATATCAATGTGGAAAAGAACCACAAGGTGGATTATTATGTTGGAATTTTATGAATGATCACAGTCAAATACAGGAAGCTTTATCTGTTGTGTGTTCATAAGTGGATATTCATTTGGTTTGCATCATTTAAAAGGTGCACTATATTATTTTTGTATAAAAAGATTTTGTATGTATGCTCTTTACAGTTTTAGCTTCATTCATTCATTTCAGAAATTACAACAGGGCTGGCTGTTACAAAGAAACTAAAGTCAAAACTTAAAAGTTCATTTACAGTTGATTTCCCCCTTTACTTTGTCCTGTAGTCATTTCAAACTATAGATCATTGAACCTAGTATTATATACAACTTGAGCTGCCAGAGATAAAAGGTATTACAGTTACTGTAGTAGGAAACCTGCATATTGCCAAAAGGACACTCTTAGGCAGAATAAATACATTAACAATTGTGTTGAGCTAAATCAATAGGAAAATAGTAATTTTTTTGTCTCAAAGGATGTGCTGCTACTGCAGAAGTTCTTTGTCTAGTACACAGAGGGCATATAAGTCAAAATTCATAATTTCAAGGCCTGAAACTGATTTGTAGTATGGTTTTGGGCTGTACTCTAGTTGGAATATTATAATATTATGATTAGAAAAGATTTCAGGAAGCCATCCCCAGGGGCACATTTTGGGGGGAGGGGCATTAAGTGGTGCAGTTGCACCCTGCTTTGATTCTGGTTTCACCCAAACTTTGAAACCAACTGCCTAGGAGATGCAGTATCATTTCTATTCAGCCAGCACTGAGGGAGCCAACCAACTTCATGGCTCATTATAATCTACCTGGCTCCTTTTAATCTCTATTCACTTCATAGGTGCTAATGACCCTCTTTCCTTTTTAATAGTTTCTGTTTCACTTTTCAAACTATTCTTTCTTCTCCAATTTTGCTGTCTGTTGGCCATTCCTGATAATGTGTCTCTTTTATTTCATAGCCCTGAAGACCGTTTTTAACTCTAGCTAAAAACCTTAACTCAGGTGTGGTAATATTAACTCAGATGTAGGCATGACTGAAACTGAAGTACTGGGGACAATGTCAAGATGCACAGAAAGAGTCAATGTGTTTTGTGAATCAGAATAAGAGATGCACGTTTAACTAGAAAACTGCACAACTAATGAAATAATATATTTTGACTATTTTACCTAGTCTGTGTTTTTTAACTTTATATATAAATCTAGCAAATACTACACTTTCCAATACATTTATATTTGGTTTTACTTTGATCATAAACTGCATAATATAGTACTAGGCCCCTACCATAAAGCTTCTAGTTTCTCTTTAACTAGAGAAAAAAAGTGTTGTGTTATATGTGATGATCAGAGGTTCAGGTTTTCTGTTTCCCCCAGAAAAATGGAGAAAACCACAGATTTCCTGTTTTTATCAGGGAAAAGAAATTTTCCTTTTTAGCAGAGAAACCTGTGGATTTCCTGCTTGTGCAAAGAGCTCTGCAAGCTGTCATTGCAGCCTCATGTTACAAATATTATTAGGAATGCATAATGAATAGAGTGTTGTTAGAACTGCACAGTTTGCATCTCGTATCTGATAAGAAGAAACACTACCAAGGACCCTTTGTGCTAAAGTATCACTCCCTTTCTTTCTTGGCCAATCTGTCAGCCTTTCTCACACTAAATCACACACTCCCCTGACATTCACATGCAGATTACAGAAGCAGTAATTCAATTGACTGTGTGTCCTTGAAAGAGGGGAAATTTCAACTTTTGGTGACCTAGAGAGTTTTCTGAGCATGCGTAATTAGCTGATGCATATACGCCTATCCGCCCCGCATACTTACGTAGTTAATTATAATGAACATGCGACGTATGAAGTGACATATTTACATATATGTTTGTATGAACCGGAAATAAGTTGTAAGAGTTCCTGTTTCGGCACACGTGCCCAGGAGGGGGAGGATATTAGAGCCGACTGCTGGTTTCCTCGGGGGCAGAGTAATCTGAGACTCTCTGTCTCCGCTCTGACCCTATTTGCAAATATACCTTTTGTGTTGCTAATAGTGTGTAGCTGAGGAATTATTATTCGCGAGCCTCCAAAAGAAACGAACCGCAAATTTTTGCATCACTCATGTGCAGGAAGCATGTCACCAAGGCAGTGTGGGTAAACAGCAGCAGGGAGATACCTGTGCATATCTGTTGCTATTTGCCATGCTGGGTTGCACTCATTGGGTTGAGGGGCCCCTGTGGTGCAGCATGGAGTAGCAAAGCTATGTGGAGAAGCTGTTCACTGGTGTTCTCTTCAGTCCTGCTTCTCTCCCTTGGGGCCTCCCCAGCCCAGTGGGTGTGACCCAGCACAGCAGAAAGCAGATGAACTGCACAGGGATCTCACCACTGCTCACCCCATGCTGCCCTGGTAACATGCTTCCAGCTCCTGCCACTGCTTTGCGGGGTGCAGTCTTGCACTATTTCCCTCAGTGCAGCCCTGCACACAGGAGGTGCATCACCAGGGCAGTGCAGGGCAAGCAGTGATGAGATCCCTGCATGGCTCCTTTGTCCCCAGACATTCTAGGTCACAGGGCAGCAGGGAACAGTGGGCCTGTATCTTCTCACTGGTGTTCCCTGCTGATCTGCTTCCCTCCCCTGTGCCCTGGCATGGCTGGGGACAGAGGAGCCATGTGGGGTTCTTACTGCTGCTCACCCTGCACTGCCCTGGCAATGCATTCCTGCGTGGAGGGCTTCAATGAGGGCAGCAGCTAGGGCCTGTGCCCCTCAAAGCAGTAGCAGGAACTGGAGGCACATCACTAGGGCAGTGGGAGGTGAGCAGCATCAAGGAGATCCCTGTGCAGCTCCTTTGCTCCTTGCCACACCAGCTCATGCCCATGGGGGCTGGGGAGGCCCCAGGGGAGGGAAGCAGGGAACAATGGCTAGCATCTTATCCACATGGCTCCTGCACATGGGGCTGCACTGAGGGAAGTGGCATTGGGCTGCACCCCTCAAAGCAGTGGCAGGCACAAGAAACACATCACCAGGGCAGTGGGGAAAAGGAGAGGAAGTAGTGGCAAAGAGATCCCTGCACTACTTCTCTGCTTCCTCCTGTACTGGGTCATGGCTGTAGACTGCAGGGACCCCAGGAGAGTAAAGCAGGGCAGAACCCTGAGCTTGCAGCCTGCTCCTGCCCTGAGTATGGATCTGGGGTGCACTGGTCCCCCTACCCCCGGGAGTGCATGCGGTAGCGGGGACCCTCCCTACCCAAGCCCACAACAGGGGTGTGTGAGAGCATGGGGCTTGGGCAGGGCAGCTGGGGGCTGGGGGATAGTACCCATGGCAGCTGGGGGCTATCTCCAGCAGGGATGTGGGATCAGGGGCTGTGAGTGGGGGGGAAGTGGGGGCTGTGGGTGGGGAGTGAGGGGCACCAGCAGTACCAGGAGGCGGGGCGGGGGGGGGGGGGGAGAAACTGTGGAGTCCCTTTTAATTTTTATCACAGATTTTGTGTTTTTTAGCAGAGAACACGTGGTTTTTTTTTATCAGGGAGAGCTAGGATCTCTGGTGATGATATGCCATACCTCCCACACCCACCTTTTCAGAAGAAGAATCCTAAAGCGACCCAAGCTAACCCCCAGATGAAGGCAGGATCATCCCTGACTAAACTACCCTATACAAGTGTCAATCTAACCTGTTCTAAAAAACGTCTGTGTATGAATATTCCACAGCCTCCCTGGGTAGCCTGTTTTCAATGCTTAACTACCACCATAGGGAGAAAGTTCTTTCCTTGTCCAACCTAATTTCCCTTGCTATAAATAAAGACATTGCTCCTCATCCTTTCCCCTATGGCCATAGAGAATAATCTATGTCTGCCCTCATAAACACCTTTCAGGTGTTTGAAGACTGTTATCAGTCTTCTCCAGGCTATATAAGCCTAGTTCTTTCAGCATATCGTCATAAATCACATTTCTCAGGCTTCTCATCATTATCATCACAATGCATGCATGATTCCTGTTGCAATTTAATTAAATAAGCATGTGTATATGTGATTAATGTCTTCTTTTAGATATTGCTAAATCTTAAACATTGAGGGTCAGCACAGTTAATTCTTCTTGGGCATGGTAACTCTGTCTAGTGTAGATAGTCATTTGAGTTTATCAGTCTCCTTTCTCTACTCTATTTCTTTTCATCATCCACCACTGTTTAGTAGCAGCATCTGCTCCTGGGGACCTTAAGGCGAGCAGATTCCTCCTCTACATAGGTCCTGATGCAATGTACCATGGTTTCATACCCACTCAAGAACTTGCCACCGTTCTACCTTGGAGTAGGTAGGTCAGCTACGTGTTACCTTAGGTGCAGATTTTTCAGTTCTATATTTTAACAAATCTCATCAAAATAAAGAAATATAAATAAATAATGAAAGCCTGTGATATGGGTTTTATATTAAAGGTTTCAAATTATTCTTGAAAAGACTTAAATGTTCCATGTGTCATTTTTCCTTAAATTATAATCTATTACCTCACTCAAGTGGAATAATAATGCTTTGGAAAACTAAATTTATCCCAGGTGCTCCATCAGGTTTATTTTTCATTATGTGCTAATCATTAATGGCATTTTTCCATGGAGTGGCTGCCAATTCTGGCAAGCAAGCTTCCAGAACTGATGTTTTAATCTTAAATATAGATACTAATTAAAGATAAAAAAAAATTTGTTCAACACTGAATGGGGAATGTGAAACCTGGCTTGGTGTTTGATGTGTTTCTTAAACAAGAAGAGAATATTTCTGGATTTAAACCTATATTTTAAAAGATTTATCTTCCCTTAGGTAAGTATGGCTCACTGTCCTAGTGGTGTGGTCCTTACACTAAATGCATGTGATCCTGGATATAAATCCTACACTAACTATTTTTGAGGGTATTTTGGCTCTGATACAATGACACTGAGTCATATAAATGTCTGTCTAGTTATTGGCATTATTTATGGTGTAAACCTCTATAGTTTTTAAATCCCAGTTTCAACAAATTGCTGCAAGTTAATTGGACTTAAAAATCCTGAAGAACTTTGATGAAAAGGGAAAACTTGACTAAAGGCTGAAGTATTTTACTATCACCATCACCATTGTCAGCATGCTTCTCCCATTATCAGACGGAAACAAAATGGGACCTGCTTTAAATCCACAGAATATGTTACAAAAAAGTCTGCATAATTAAAAATTTCTCTGAGATTAAAATATTAATTTAATATTAATTAAAAATATCTCTGAGACAAACTCCAGATAAGGCCTCAGACACTGTATTTGGGGAAGACTGGAATCAGGATCATGAGCAATAAAATGTATTTAGGTACTTCATACATGTATATTAAGAAACATTTTTTTCCATGGTTGTTTTGAATTTAAAGATACAAGACAAATAAAGAGGTAATATTATACATATTTTATAAATAGAATGGGCAGAGAGGTGAAGTGACTAGATTATGATTATTACTGTAATAATGTGAGGAACTGAACTTGGATCTCCTGATGCAATGCTTTGTAGTGCCCCAGTCAAAAGGCAGTGTTCTTTCTCAATAATGCCTTGTCTTTTTTTCTGTCTCTCTATCTAAAATGAAAACACAATGCAAATGATTGCAAACATTGAAACTGAAAAAATAAATCTTTTAAATAAATATTGGTACAATAAGTAATTGTATTTTAAGCTATGAATTTCTATTTTCAAAAAAAGGTGCCTGCAAAATTATTTAAGCAAGCACTAAGCTGCCTCTTCCATAATGAAACTTGTAACAAACATTCAGCTGCATGTACAGGAAGCACAGAATTAATAATTAATTTCTGACATAAAATATATTATTTTGTAAAATAATTTAACCAGAGTATATTTTCAAAAAATCAAGCTGTCGAATCAACAGACTTTTCCCTTGTGCTTCAGTTCCATTCCAGAATAAATTACAAGACAAAGAAAATAAACCAACTGACATTAAAACACATTCCACAGCTTTAGATAAACATGTGGCAGCTTTCCCTGTGTAATTTAGCCTGTACATAAAAAAGATGATAATGCTTTTTAAAATGTGATTCAGGGATGCCTGTGATAAGAAAGTATATTGTTCCAGGTCTGGACTGAACTAGAACGTGCTAGACAAAATTCCTGACTCTGTTACAAATGTCTCCTATGTGAATAATTTAGGGAATTGAACAGGTAATAAGTGGCTTGAATCAAGCTCATTTTATTTAATGTAAACCATTCTGGGCTGTGATATTTGATACTGTGGAGAAACGGTATCAAAGACCCTACTGAGAACAATCTAAGGATGATGTTACACGTTACAGTTCATACATGCTAACTGTAAGGTATGTTAAGCAGTATTAAAATTAGCACATGCAATTTCATGGTAAGGTTTAGTACCATCTCCAGCATGCACAGCTATGACTTACTATTAGAAGGGGTATGAACAAGGGCATGGCTAGGAGCTGCCAATACTCCCCTGTTGTTCCCCATTTCTCCAGCAGCTCCCTGGCTATCCCTCACCATTCCCCACCATAACACCTTACTCACAGCTCTTTTTTTTTTCCTGCATTAGTGCTCAGACACTCCCATCTTCAGAGCATTTAATACCTGAGCAAAATCATGTTTAACATGCTGGGGTTTTTTTGTTTGTTTGTTTGTTTGTTTTTTTTACCTGAAGGGAGGCAAAATCAGAACATAATTAACAAGCTAAGTTCTTGATCCAAGAACTGGGACTATATTCCTCTCCAGTGGTTCTTCAAGAAACTATGATGGGTAAGAGATGGCATAAGCATAAGAAAACAAAAAACCCAGCATGGATATAATTATTAAGTATAGTGATATACTTAATAATTATAGAGTTTTGTACCAAGGGCTGAGGTAGTTAACCCTGTAAATTTTATTTCATTCATTTTGCAGCTTCTTAATATTTTCTCTCACATCTGTCTTACCATTTAGATACAAGGTGACCTTTATTGGACAATTTTTAAACATACTATATTACACAGTAATTAGTCTCATTTTTTTCTATTTTTCTATTGGCAGGGTTTACAGATTGCTATTTGCTATTTTTATCTTATTTACTTTTGTAAATGTCATATAAATGGTAGCAATAGTAGGTTCTGAAAAGAAATAAGTGGTTACAACCTATTTTGGAAGATTTTTCTGCACAGCATGTGATGAACTGTATTAATCATGGAGGGCAACACTTCAAATCATTTTGTTCTCTATTGGTAACTATTTATTTTCATTTGCAGTAGGTGGGGGCATATATAATTTAAAGAAATGTTTCTATCAGAATATTGTTCTCCTGCTGTTGCTCTGACAGGCAAAATTGAAGCCTGTTTTACCTTTCCTACATTTTGAAAGTAAACTATGAGGTATAAATACAGCAAATGTACCCCAAATGCTCAAAAATTAGGAGATGTAAAGGAAGCTATAAATCTTGTAATCCTGTCAAAAATAGACTGAGAGGCAAAGAGCACATATTTAATAGACTTGAAATCTATATTTGAAGTCTTTTAACTTAAAGCATCAATCTCTTTGAATTGTGTTATATAGTGTAAATCAATGCATTTTAGACACTGTTAGTTCATTCTGCGATCAATGCATAAGTATGGTGGTACCACTTATGTTTAAACTCTAGCCCCTTTTATCTGTGATTGCCCAGGCTTGGGTTCTTGTGGTATATTCTGACTCTTTCTGCCATGTCTTAATTATTTTATGATGTTATTATTCGGGAGGTGTTACTTCTTTTCTACCACAGTCAGACACTAGCGATCCACATGGGGATTTAATGGGGTCACAACCTCTCCCGTGTCTCTTTGAGATGCCACCCAAAATTTCAGTCACAAATTGAATCACAATCTTATTTGGATTAAACAATTTTCTTTATGTCTTTTTGTGATTTTATTTGTACATCTATACCAACCCACAGCTAGACAGGCTGTGGTTATTGTATGCCATTCAGGTAACTCTTAACTTTAACTTCAGAAATATTTGGCTGTCTTACTCCACTCACATATAACTCACACTTTAGGATAATTATAATTTAACAGAACTAAACAAGGAATTTTTATTTATATATTTTTTTCTTTATCATACAGGTGGCCCTGTCTCCAGGTGAGATCTTATCTCTCCAGAACTTCCTGTGTACTCCTGTTTTGTTTTTTGTTTTTTAAAGGATGAGGGAGTAGCTGGCACTCAGACTCTTTCTCCCTTTAAGCCAGTCTAACTGGCTCCACTAAATGTCCAAACACAATAAAAGAAACAATAAGCACAGATGTTGCTATAACCTGAAAGGCAGCTGCTTTTCTCTCCTTGCCACTGTCCAGGCCAAAGTTCCTGAGCTGTTTGGAGTATGTATGTATGTATTTATTTATTTATTTTCTTTTTGAAAAAGAACCCTCCCAGCTTAACAGGATCTGGTCAAACTCTCTGTTTCAGTCAGGACCAGGCTTCAGTCTTCAGGGTTCTCTTTCCCCCAGCAGACTTCTCAGGTTTTTTCTTGCTGAGTTGTCCTCCATTTCTCTCTCTCCCAGCGTGTTGCATCTACCCTCCTAGGGCTGCTCTATCTTTATTGTACAGGTGGTCTGGAAATGGCATTCTCCCTCTATATCTTCTCTTCTCCCCTCCACTCAGTCTCATTCCCTGCAGTAAGTATCTGATTTTTTTAGCCAGTTCCTCTTCACCGTAAGTATTTATGCAAGTAAATCTTTATCAGTGCTAATGGTAATTGACTTAAATTCTACATGGAGACTAGGGACAGACATTACACATAAACCAGTTTAAGTGATCATAAACTGGTTTAAACCTGTAACTGAACATATATTCAGTGCACATAAACCAGTTTGAAAATGTCTGTCTGAAACCAGCTTGACATAAAACTGGCTATATTAGACTTAACTGATTTGGGTCAAACTGATTTATGCAATGTTGTCCCAGACCCCTTTCTGGTTCAAGATAAACCAGAGTCCCCCAGCATCACAGCATGCTCTTTGGGCTGGGTGGTACTCTCTGATCTACAGCAAGGTTGACCCCTCCCCTCTGCTCCCTGGCTGCAGCTCGGACAGAGACTCTGGCTGTTCCCTCCCTCCTCACCACTCCCTACAAAGCAGGAATTCCCTCCTTCCATCTGCCTTGCAGAGAGCTGTCTGTGTATTTGCTAGTAGACTGTGAGTCAACGGGTAGAATCAACAGGTAGCTGGTAATGTCCTTCTGTTGTTTTTTTGTTTGTTTGTTTTTTAATGGGATGATAAACACTGGGTTAGAGCTGATAAACACTGTTATCAATTACCTGCTGGGCTAATCAGAGCATCCTGCCAGGGCCTGGCCATGCATTCAGTCAGGCCATTGGTGGGCTGTACTGAAAGCTAAGGTGCTGGATGAGTCCCACATGGTAAAGGAGATCATGGGGGCCATGCACCGCATGGTGCAGGGGTGGCTCATTCGGCAGGCTGAGCTCACCCATAGGTTCATAGTCACCAACAACGGGGCCAATATGGTCAAGGCTGTCCATGATGCCAACTTGGTTGGCATCTGCTATGTGGCACACAGGCTGCACCTCATAGTGAGGGATGCCTTGGAGGGCGACAGAGCTGCTAGTGATGGCGCTACCACCACTATTGCTACAAGTCAAGTGATTTCAAAGTGCAGGAAGGTGGTGGGCTACTTCCCTGCAGCATCAAGGGGGCCAACATGATGCGGGAGAAAGAGGCAGAGCTGAGCACCCCACAGCGCAAAGTCATGCAGGATATGGAGACTCAGTGGAACTCCATATACCTGATGCTCGAAAGGCTGGTGGAGCAACAGAAGGCCATCCATTGCTTCAGGAGATTGGGATCAGCAGCCCCCTGAACAGAGCTGAGTGGAGTACCATCTCCCAGACCTTGGTGGCCCTCAAGCCCTTCCTCGAGGCCACCAAGACCCTTAGTGCTGATTATGCCTTCCTCAGCCAGGTGATTCTCATAGTGAGGGAACTTGAGAACCAAATGGAGAAGTTCCAGGGGGATCAATGTTCCTAGCTGGGGCAGGGCATTACCACCAGATGTGCAGGCACTAGTACCTGCCAGCTGAAGGAGGGCATCAAGAGTGGCTACCTGTCTTACTGAGGATATGGAGCCACTGTACTGTGACCCATTGGCCTACTGAGCAAGCCACAGCCAGATGTGGCAGGATCTGGCCACGGTTGCCTGACAACACCTGTCCTGTCCACCCACCAGTGTTCCAAGCAAGAGGGTGTTCAGCATTGCTGGCGATGTTGTGACACCCCACCACACCTGTTCGTACACTGCTTTGGTGGAGCAGCTGGTGTTCCTAAAGGTGAACCTCCCACTGTTGGGGTTCCCCAAGCTCCACCTGCAGATGGACTGAGTGCCACCCTCCTCATTCTGTTTGCATCAATTCCCTTTTTTTGAGTTTTTTAAAAGCCAAGTAATGCCATGCTCTCAGCTGGAGCGGACACTAACTGCATCACCAGCCAGAAGGGGAAGAACATGTCCTTTTCTGAGTTCATTCACCTGCTGGGTTGGGGTGGAGGGGGGAAAGGGGGATGTAGCAGTGCAGGTAAAAGTGCAGAGGTATCTGGGGTGTCAGATGTCTGTCAGGTTGCAGTTTGCCAGAATTCCACTGTCTAATCTATATTGAGTCCATTAGTTTATGTACCTAGGAGGTTGATGAAGTGAAGTTCATAGGGACAGCTGTGAAAAGTGGTTTGAATTGTAATTTGTTTCCTCTCAGGATCAGGCCTGAGAAACTGGAGGCAGAGTGTTTTTTGGTGAGGAATGTGCCCTCACAGGTAGTTGGCTTTTGTTCTGTTTGATAGATTGTGGTGTGCAGTCTGTGTGGGGACTGGATAGGTTTTGTTTTTTAATCTGTAGGAATTTGGCTTCAATTCTTGTGATGAGTTTAGGCACTTGTTTGAAAGTACAAACCACCTGGATGGACGGACGGAGCAGCAGCTTCTGCCTGAGAGGAAAGAAGGACTGTCTGACAGTTTGGCTACCTGAGATGCTGCTGGTGCTACATTAGTCAGTCACTAAGTTATTTTACCTGTTGTTGTGTAAAGTGGTGGACTGGACCTGAGGCTGTAGGGGAGGAGTAGGCCTCACTGGGGCACAATGCCATGTTGTGCAGAGGCCCCCAGTCCCAGGAAGGGTACACCTTAACACACACACAGTGTCACCCACCCACATCATGTGTTTTGCCTGTTAGCAGCCAGAGGTACAGGGCCCCAGAAGCCAGACTCCCCTGCACCTAACTCCTTGACAGCTGGCAGGCTTCATGGCCTGGAAGGGCCTAGCACCCAGGCCTGAAGTAGCTCTTTTCATCTGCCCCTGCACCTAAAGAGACACACACACAACTTGCAGGCTTCATGGGCTGTCAGGGCCTTGCACTCAGGCCTGCAGTAGATTTCACTGCCCTGTGCCCCAAGACAGATGCAGTCGCACAAGCAAGCACCCACCCACATCAAGAGTTTTGCCTGTTAGAACCCAGAGGTGCAGGGCTCCAGAAGCCAGACTCCCCCAGCACCTATCTCCTTGATATCAGGCAGATTTCATGGCCTTATCAGGGGCCACCACTCCTGCACACACAAGGTCATCTATGTCATGAGTTTTGCCTGTCAGCAGCTTGAGGTACAGTTCCCCCCAAACCCATGTACGTATCTCCCTTCAAGGATCGTGCTGAGAACTTTGACCTGTCAGCTTTGCAACCCGAGTGCCTTGGACTGGTGAGATCCCTGCTCTCTCTCTCTCTTTTCTCTTCTCTCTCTCTAAGCATAGATTTCTGAACTTGAACTGTATTAGTTAAGCTTGAGTTAAATTTCCCCAAATACTTAGTGAAACCAGGGTATACCGTGACTGTTTGTGTTTGTTTTTCCTTTGCATGTCTATTACTACTAGTGTCAATATACATTTCATCTACTTAGCAATAAATAACTTTTATAGTCAAACTGGTGGTAACTGGGTATATTTTGCCTTCTTTACTTCTCTTTTCGCATTTGCTCTGCAGCAATGCTGCTTTTACCTATGCTAAAGATCCCTGTGTAGCCCAAAAATACTGTGGGGTCTCCTCATCAAGAGGCTAAAAGATTGGGACGTGCTGAGTTTGAAACACATAAGGGGATCCACTTGTACAGGCTGATTGACCCAGTTTGGCTCAGACGTGCCCTAATGAACTGAATGCTGGGCCATGAGGTTATCATCTGGACACCCAGCCAGATTCAGAGGTATTCTGTTTAACTGTGTGCTTGTGTCTCACTGTGGTTATTGTTGCTCTGATGAACTGATTCTTGGCATATGAGGGTGTCAGCCTGTCCATGCTGATCAACCTGGCCAGGTCAGGCGTGTCACGTTAATCTGTGTGAGTTTTTGTGTATGACTGATTTAAGGCCTGGAGAAACCCAGCCCCACTGAACTGAGTCCTGCAAGATAGCTCCATTGGGGGTGAGGGCTTGCAGAAGGGAGAGATACAGCTCCATATAGAAACACAAGTAACACAAGCAGCACATTAATAGAAATGCCAAGACCCTAGCCCTAATAAATAAGCACATCCCAAAGTAGCAGGCAAATCTGGTAACACCACCTCTACCATGAGTCCTTATTGCATTTGCCACTAGACCAATATGGTTACAACCTGGATAACTGACACATGGAAGACAGACATTTTTAGCCAATTTTTAAAAAATGAAATATTCTTAATGTTACAAGGAAGTGGCAATTTTGGCCACCTGAAAGCTGAAATCCTGCTTCTGCCTTTATTTGAGGTAATTTGCATCAACAGAAAGCTCAGAGAAACCTCATGACATAAGAAATGCCTTCCCAGATGACCATTCCATCTCTTTACTTCTCTGTGAAATATGAAAGACCATAACCAGAAAAAAATATGACTACATCCTGCTTACCACCAGACAACTTTGAGGTAAACAGACTATTCCAACTTTTTTCTGAGCCTCATCTTCATATAAAATGAACCAATGAAGAAATGATCTCCAAAGAGGAGATTTTACTACACCTTCAACTCTCCTATGAAATATGAACTTTCATTTCTACCCAGGAGAACTTTTACAATCTTTTCTCCTATGCCTAGAGAAGGGTGTTTGTGCCTGGCAGCTTACAATTAAAGAACTTTTTCTTGCAAAAATCTAGTTAGTCTAATAAAAGACATTGCCTCTACTATGAGTCCTGATTGTTTTTGCCTCTATACAACCTCTATACCTGGTTCTTATATGCAACTTTCAGAAATTAGGTGCGGTTGGGTGGTAAACCAATATCTAGTGGAGAGCTTCACCAATCTCCAATACAGCAATTATTTGGACTTGGGTTTGAGGACTAACAACCCTTACTGTTGCCATCATTTTATTCCAAATTCTAATTGGTGTATTTTTAATTATACAAAAGATGCATGGCTTTCAGGGCTCCCATCCACCAATTTGGATGGAATAGTCTCCCATCCACCTTCTCAGTTTCATGTCATCTGCAAGCTTTCTCAAGAAGCTTTCTATGCCAGTATCCAAATAATTAATAATTATGTTGAATAGTATTGGGCCTGGGACAGAGCTCTTTGGGACTTCACTTGAAACCTCCTGCCATTCTGACATGAATCTACTTATAATCACCTTTTTCTTGTGGCTAATACAGTTGTTTATTCATCTTATAGTAGTTTTGCCTAGCTCACATTTATCCCATTTGTTTATGAAAGGCTCAGTAGGATCTTGTTAAAAAACTTGCTAAAGTCCAGATACACTATATCTATAGCATTCCTTCCAACCATCTGAGTAGTTATCCTGTCAAAGGAGATCAAGTTTGTTTGACACAATATATTTTTCATAAATCCATGCTTTTTCTCTCCAGATGCTTTCAAATGGATTTGCTTACAATAAGTTCCAGTAATTTCAAGGTTATTGAGATGATGCTAAGTGGTCTGTAGTTCTTTTTTTTGTTGCCTTTTTTAAAGAGGGTCACTACATTGGCCCTCTCCTAATGATCTGGTACCCCACCCAACTCCCACAACTTCATGAAGTTCATTTCTAGAGGCTCCAATTTCTCCTCTTTTAGTTCCTTTAGTACACTGTGATGAAATTCATTAGGTGCTGCTGACCTGAATTCATTCAGACCAGGGGCAGGCAAAGTCTGGCCTGAGGGTTGGATATGGTTGGCAGTGGACTTAATTTCCCAGAAGCTCCTGCCTGTATGGCTACAGCTGGTTTCCATGGAGGCCCAAGCCAAAGCTGTGCTGTGATAGGATGGCTGAGGTTGCCATGGAGATCATCCCCAGCCATGCTGGCAGGGCATGCAGCAGGGCAGGGCAGGGCAGGGCAGGGCAGGGTGCTGCTCCAGAGCCACTGGCATCTTGCAGTGGAAGCAGCTTGGTCAGGTTCAGGGCAGAGCCGCCATCTACAGCCTGCATGCTCTGGTACCTTGTCAAAAGCCTTCTTGAAATCCAGATACACTACATTCACTGTATGTGGATGTAATGTATGTGCTCCCCTCCACAGAGTGTCTGGGGCAGAAAAGGTGATCACAAGCATCCAGTATAGATTTATGAAAAATAAATTGTGTCAAACTAACTTGATCTCCTTATTTGACAGAATAACTACTCCAATCATTGGAGGGAATACAATGGATGTAGTGTATTTGGACTTCAAGAAGGTTTTTGACGAGGTCCTGCATTACCCAAAGATCTGCCATTTTTCCCATCCCTGACTCAGACCCATCAAAAGCTTTCTGATTGTTTCTTTTGTTATTTCATACCTCAACTTGTCCCCTTCCTTATCCAAATAATGCCTGTGAGATATTTGGCTGGCACTTAATTTTTTTTTCTGAAGACATAGGAAAAGGAGCTACTAAGGAGCTCTGCCGCCTTTTCATCTTCTGTTAAAAGTTTCCCTGGTTAGTTAACAGTGAACCCATAGCTTCCTGGGTCTTTCTTCTCTGGCCAGCATACTTAAACAACTTGTTATCTTTAACCTCCCTCACCAGGTTCAGCTCATTCTTTTTCTTTGCCTTCCTGATTTTGTCTCTGCAGGTTCTGGCTATATCATGGTAATCCTTCTTGGTCACCTGACCATTTTTCCATTGCTTGAATGCTTTCCTTTTGCATTTTAAGCATCCTAGAAGCTCTTTGTGTGGTTTTATTGATCTCTTGCCATTCTTCTTGTGTTTCCATTGTGTTGTAACAGTTTCATGTAGGGTTTCCAAGATGTGACTTTTAGGAGCTCCAAGCCCTCCTAGGTGCCTTTATCATCCAGTCTGTCTTCCAAAGCCACCATGCCTATTAACATCGTGAGTCATATGAAATCTGGCTTTGTAGCATCCTAGATTTGAAGAACTCATGCTTTCCCTGTCTCAGGATCTGGAATGCTGTCACCACTTTCCATAGGTAACACTTTGTATTTCACTTAGCTGGGTTCTGAATTAGCTGTTGCAACTCAGGAAAGGGACCCTGGAGTTATTGTAGATAGTGATCTAAAAATACCAGCTTAATGTTCAGTGGTGACCAAAAAAGGCAATAAAATGTTGGGCATCACTAAGAAGGCAACTGTAAACAAAATGGAGAATACCATCAAGCCTCTATGTATATTTTTAGTCTGCCCCCATCTTGAATACTGTGTTCAGTTTTGGTCTCCACATCTCAAAAAAAAGATGTAGAACTAGAAAAGGTAGAGTGATATGAACCCAAACTAATCATCGGTGAGTGCACCTACATGAGATGTTTACTGTGGAGTTGCCTAATTAGCTCCACAGTAGAGTCTCAGTGTCTACATGTGTGGCCCTATTAGCCTACAGTACACTAATAAATGCTGCTGTAGATTAGTACTTGTAAATACAAGTACCATCCTATGGAGGTATTATTTAGTGTTCCACAATGTATGTGTAGAAGCTGACAGGGCTGGCTGGGACATAAGAGTGCTTCAGTGTGGGGGCTGCCTGCCAGCTAGCCCCACATTGGAGCACCCTCATGCCCCAGCCAGCCCCTCTGCAGCACATTGAACCAGGTAAGGACAGCCCTGGGCTGGTAAGATTACACAGTCCTGAGCCCTCTGCAATCTGAGGATGCTTCAATCAGGCTCAATGTGCTGCCCTCCTAGGAGCACATGCAAATGTGGAACCTGAGAGCAATAAATATCAGCATGAACTGCTCTGGAGTTTATTGCATCATGGTAATTGCATGTATAGATGCACCCAGTTTGGAGCAGATGACATACCAGGATAGATTTAAAAAGGCTAGGAATCTTCAGTTCCTAGAAGAAGGCTAATGGATGGTATGATAGAAATCTATGAAATCATGAGGGTCTAGACCAAGGATAGGGACAGACATTCACAAAGGCTGAGTCTGAATTGGTTTAATCTTTGCAGGTTAGTCTAACTTGGCTAGGCTGAACCAGTTTGTAACTATACGGACATCCCCTCTCTACTGAAAAAAAAAAAAAACCAGGTGCATGTCTGCAGTGGCTCAGGCTAGAAGCAGGGCCTGGGGGTGGGGGAAGTAGTAGAGCAGCTCCAATTTCCCTTTAAAAGTGCTGAGCTAAGGGGGGCATAGCCAGGCCCTGGCAGGATGCTCTGTTTAGGGAAGTCTTCCTGCACATTTTCAGGCTTTTCCCAGTTTACTGCTTAAGGGCTGGAAGTGTTGCCAGCTGACCTGTCGATTACCTTCAAAAAGCACTAAATGGACACTGTCCTGTCTGCCTGTCCTAGTGAAATTGGAGACACACATAAAGACACCTCTCAGCATTAGTTAGCATACCACATGCCTAGGGTCTGTGGAGCTATGGTCCATGCTGTGGGACATGGGAGTGAGAAAAAGGGGATCCCTGCTTGATCAGTGAGCAGCAAAGGGGTGGGGGTAGGGCACGGGAAAGTCAGGCAGACCCTGCTGTGTCTGCAGTCTCTGCCCAAGCTTTGGCCAGGGAGCAGGGGTGGGGCCAGCTCTGCTGTGGAGCAAACAGTCCATCCCAGAGAGCATGCCAAGATTCTGTGGGAGTCTGGTTTAACTTAAACCAGCTAGGAGTCTGGGGCAGACATTGCATAAACTGGTTTGACCCAAATCAGTTAAGTCTGATACTACATTCAAGTAGGTTTATCTCAAAATGGTTTCATCCATTTTCAAACTGGTTTGTGTGCACTGAATGTCTGTTCTGTTAAAGGTTTCTGATCTCTTAAAATGGTTTATGTGTAACTTCCGTCCCTAGCCGAAGTGAACAAGGAACTACTGTTCACCAAGTTTTGAAATATTAGAACAAGGGAGTACCCACTGAAATAGGTAGGTGACATGTTTAAAACTAACAAGAGAAAGACCTTTTTTTTACACAATACATAGCTAAGTTATGGAATTCAATGTCACAGGAGGAGGTAGAAGTAGATAGAATAGCAAGTTCAAAAAGGGATGATAGATGTATTAATGGCAATTGAACAGAATGGTTGGAAATGTTTCCCCTGGCATCTCTAAACATATAATGATGGTTACCAGGGAGGATACTGAATATGGGATAGATCACTCTAGAGATATCCAGTTCAATGCTCCCCTTTTACAACATCCACTTCTGCCATTATCAGAAACAGAGCACTGGGATAGATGGACCATTGTTCTGCTCTAGTAAGATGATTCCTATGTTCTTATATTTACATTACATTGTACATTTTTTAATTGAATATAGAAATTCTCTAGGTATTTTGCTTTCACATCCTACTTAAAGCATGGCCCACAGGACCTTTGCCGGATGTAAGTGTCAGGACTAGACACTCATTTGCTAGTCATCAGGATAACATTTTATTTTATTTTATTTCTACTCCACAAAAGAAGGGAAAGACACACATTACACCCTCCACTGAACAAAACATGCAATTGTCCCAACCTGTGAAGTGAAACCACAATCACTTGTTCTAAACAGAGATGACCTAAATATGTGGTAAAGGAATTAAGTTCTTATCAATTTCAGATATCAATTTATGACTCCCCTGGGAATGAAAGCTTGGAGTGAATAAATTGTAGAGACCTGGTGAAAAAAAACAACAAAACATCCAGAAGACACAAGAATTTTACAACACTGAAAATTAGAGAAATTCAAAGGCTTCTTTTGCTTTTAGATTCATCTGCACTGCAGATATGTTTACCATGATACCCTTTTCGGTATAATTGAAGAAAGCATAAAGCTGTAGAATAAGAACTTTATTTTTTTTCTTTCAATCCAAATGCTTAACTGAATACATATAAGCCCCCTTTGAAATAGGTATGGATATTAACTTATGTAACAAAATAATTTCAGTCTTGATCGTCACAAATGATCTAAAGACCAGAAATCAGGAACAGTTAACAGGCAACAAAATAGCCCTAAGAAAGGTTAGGGCAATTGATTAGTGGAACATCAAGACCAATAAAAGTGATAGATCTCATTGTTTACACCTCTGGAGTGAGGAACTATGAGCCATTATGTCAATTGACTCCTTTAGCTGGTTGAATAGTAATGCAACAGATGCTGTACCGTGAAGCAGAACTCAAAGCAGGGTGTTTCTTTCTATCTTGGTCAGAAAGTCAATTTACCCACTTAATACATGCACCTCACTATTGGAGAGCTAGTTTTCACTGTGTGTGTGCATGAGTGTGGGGGAGGTATGCATTGTGTGAGGAGAAATAATAATATTTTGAAAAGAAGGTCAAATTGTATTCATGTTTGAAGTTTTTTGAGTGCTAGACTTCAAAACCAGTATCTCTTGTACTTTGGTGCACTCGAGGCACTAAAATGTTATTTAGCGTATTGCTGGGTTTTTTGGTTTTAGCCATGTTGGTCTAAGGACATAGGCAGACCAGGGTCTTTGGATAGATGTGATATCTTTTATTTGACCAATTGAGTAATTGGAAAAAAAGTTCTTTCAATATACTCTTTCTTGAAGAAGTTGAATTCTTTCTTGTTTTAAAAGCAATAGAGACAGATTACTACAATATAGAGACAAAGGAGTTAATATTTCTCAGAAATATTTTTCAAATGAAAATAGTTCTCAGTTCCAAAGAAAAAAGAGGGGTGATGGTACCCTTTTGGATTTTTGGCAAATGGGAGCAAAAGATTATCTGAAAATAGCTGAGAAGGATATCATCTTAAATTAATTGTAGGGAAAGCTTATCCTCAGGGGACACGTCCAGATGGGCCTACCCATGCCTCTTGCCACCTCTCAAAGCAGTTTGAAATGTGGCAAGAGGCACACTGAAAACAAAAAATATTCCCTGTACTGCATATTTGCAGCGCAGGCTCAAAATTTCATATCTTGGTATCCAGGTATCAAAAAATAACCCACAGAATAAAAGTGGAGCAGGGCATGGTCCAGGATCATGCCCTGAGGCAACCAGAGGCCTGGGTTCTCTAAATATATGCTCTGGTAGCTGTCCAGAGGATCTCTATGCCTTCCATTTGCCCTGAAGCTACAGCACTCTGCCTGCCTGTGCAGGGCAAGGAGGAGTGCAGGCTGCAGTGACCTGGACCGAGGTTCTGTTACAGGTAAGTAGGCAGTGGGTGGGGCTGGAAAGCAGGAGGTATGAGGATGTGGGGGACTTTGGGGGGGAATCTCAGGAGGGGTGGGTCCCCCACCTGCCCCCATAGGGACCACATGCTCCTCCACATGGCCCCAGGCTCCACGTGTAGCCCACAGATTACCAGCAGCAGCAGCGGCCATTGGGGCAGTCACAGCCTGCTGGCACAGCCCCCCCATATGGTCAGTGCAGCTTATCCCTGGCTGCCTGGCACCTGGTGCTGCCTGTGCCATACCGCACAGGCCTGGCCTGGCTCAGCACAGCATGGTGCCACACACCTTCGGGCAACTCCAGGCTACTCAGGCTGTCATGTGGGGCCCTGTGTCACTCACAGGGTCCATCTGTTATGTTGGGCTCGGTTCTGTGTGCATGGGCTCTACATGCAGTCAGGCCAGGCTGGTTCTGTGCATGCAGATCCCAGCCCAGTGCAACAGGTGGTCCCTGTGAGCAATACAGGGCACCATATGATAGCCCAAGTGACCCGGAGCTACACAAAGGTGCAAGGTGCCATGAAATGCCAGGCTGGGCCTGCACAATATGGCACAGGCAGTTCTGGGTGCCAGGTGGCTGGGGTTGAACCACACTACGCTTTGCTGCAGGGGTGCTGTCCAAGGAGACCCCAAGTATCCTGATGGTGGATGCTGCTTCTCCTGGCATGACATGCAGTCCCTTCAAGCTGGGCTGTGACCCAGTGCTGCCTGAAGCTGCATGGCCCCACACCGTGTGGCACCGAGCCAGGCTGGTCCCATGATGAGTGGCACAGGCAGTACCGGCTCTGAGGTGATAGGGGCCACACTGCACTGCTGGGGGGCTCTGGCTGCAGTGGGCCCTGAGCACCCCATGGCTGCCACTGCTGTGGGGGTGAGCTGTAGGCCCTGTGGTGGGGGGGGACTTGTGTGGGGAACCTCTGGCCCTGTAGCATGGCTGGGGCCCAGTAGGGGGAGCTGTGGCACTGTGAGGGTAAGGTGTGGGCCCTGCGGGAGGGGCAGTTTATGTGAGTAATGCAGGGCAGTCCTGCAAGTAACACAGGGTCCCATGTGACAGCCTGTACTGTGTGGAGAGAGGGGGCTCCACCCTGTAGAGTGCTAGGGGATGCACCTCTCCTGAGCATCCCCCCCCACAGCTCCCCTGCAATCCACCTACAACACACACATCCCAAAGCCACCCCCATTTGAGCCACCCCACCTCACCCACATACCCAGCCACAATCCCCAAACCTCCGTACAAGTTCCATACCCCCCCAAACCTCACCCTACAAGCCCTACACCCACCCACAAACTACCCTAACCTGTCCCTCCTCCAAAGTGCTTTACATTAGGGCTGTGCAAAACAGCACCATTCCAATTCAACTTCTGTTTTGACAAATTGACAGAACAGTGTTTTGTTTCAGGTTTTATTTCATTTTGAAAGTACTGTTCCATTTCATTTAATCAAAACTGTTCTGCTCTTTTGATTTGGTGACCTGGTTATAGAAGGCCACCAGGTTGCTCTGACAGAACCTGCTTCTGATGAACCTGTGTTGGTTGCCCCTAAGCATAACCTCCCCTGCTGGCCCCTCATGGCCATGTGCCAGGATAATTCTCTCGAAAACCTTACCCAGGATCGAGGTAAGACTAACTGGCCTCTAGTTTCCTGGGTCCTCCTTCCTTTCTTTTTTGAAGATGGGAACCATGTTGGCCCTCTTGCAGTCCTCTGTTACTACACCAGAGCACCACGAGTGCTCGTAAAGCCATGCCAGGAGTCCTGCAATGACCTCTGCTAATTCCCTCAGCACTCTGGGGTGGAGATCGTCCCGACCAGCTGATTTAATTACTTCCACTCCCTCCAGAAATTCCCTGACTTGATCCTCACTGAACCTAAGCCTGTGTGTGCCTCCCCTGGAGCCTGCAGGGGTCCCAGTGAGGGGGCTGATCTGGTCCCTGCGCAGGAAAATGGAGGCAAAGAAATTGTTAAATAGGTTAGCTTTGTCATCTAGTGTGACAACCATATTTGCTAGAGTGTCTTGCAGAGGCCCCACATTACCTGGTACCTGCTTTTTACCCCCTATTATTTAAAAAAGAACTTCTTGTTATCCTTGATCTGGGTAGCTAGTCCTGGTTCCATCTCTGCCTTGGCCTTCCTGACCACCCTCCTGCAGCCCTGAGCAACCTAGTTATAGTCCTCCCTGGTGATGGCCCCTCCATTCCATTGTGTGTTCACCTCCCTTTTATCTAAGAGATATTCCTGTATGCTTTTGGTGACCCATGAGGGCTTTTGCACCCTCTTGCCCCCTTTGATCACCTCCCTTTGAGCTTGGAGGAATGTCTCCTTAAGGAACAACCACTCTTCTTGGACACCCAAGTCCCCTCCCCTCCAGTACCTCAGTCCCCCCCTGACTATTCTTTTTACACCATTAAAGTCCACCCTCCTGAAGTCCAGGGCTGCTGCTTTGCTGCAGGCCTTTGCCGTCTTGCACTGGATGGTGAATTCCAGCAGCCGATGATCACTGTCGGCCAGGTGGTCAAACACCTGCAGCCCCCTCACCAGGTTGTTGCCTATAGCCAGCACCAGGTCCAACAAGGCATCTCCCCTGGTGGGGCTATGTACTTCCTGGGTTAGATGAAAGTCCTGTATTTTGGCTAGGAACCTATGTGAGTGGTCAGACCTAGCTGACTGCTCTTCTCAGCAGATGTCTGGAAAGTTCAGGTCACACATGATGACCACATCCTTTGACCTAACTACCTGTGTGAGCTGACTTAAGAATTCCTGGTCTAGGTCTTCCCCTTGCTTGGGTAGTCTGTAGTAGACCCCCACAATTAAGTCCCTTTCCTCTCATCTTCCTTGTATTCTAACCCAGAAAACTTCAGTGTGCCCCTCCTCTGACCTTGTGCTACTTGATGAGGATGTGTATTCTTGCTTATGTAGAGCGCCACAGCCCCCACCTTTTCTCCCTGTCCTATCCCTCCTGTACAGCCTATAGGCCTTGATATTCACTGCCCAGTTGTGCATTGGGTCCCACCATGGTTCTGTGAGCCCCACTGTGTCTGGGTTGGTGTCAGCTAGCAGGAGGGTAAGTTCCTTCTGCTTGTTCCCCATACCATGAGTGTTTGTGTAGAGGCATTTGAGGCCCCCTGAAGATGTGTGCACTGCCCCCCTAATCTCAGTACTTCCCTGGCCCCTGTTGCTTACCTGAGTATTTGTTCTGCTTGTCATTGTGGGTGACACTTGGCTTAGTGGTCCAAGGCTTCCTTCACCCTCATTTTCCCCTTCCCCCAGTAAGCCTAGTTTAAAGCCCCCTGGAGGAGATTCCCCACACTGCTGCAGTGGTTAGAGGGTGCAGGGGCCACCCCAGGTTATGGCTGCTCCAGCAACCTAGCTGAAACAAGGTGTAGTGTCCCCAGATACCAGCTGGCCAGGCCTCAGAAGCTCCTGTCTATGTCCATCCAATTACCATGGGCAAGGCTCACCTAAGTAGTAGTGCATTTTTACAGGTGACATTGGACAAATGAAACAACTAAATTCTTGTAACAACTAATGAAAAAACAGAATAGGAGTGTCCTGTAGGTCAAAGAGTCAACACATGAAAATAAGTGCACCTGAGAGGGACATCAAGCAGAGCCCCCTGGGCCACACCCACCAGTCCTCAAAGGCATCTAAGGGGCCACTGCCCAGCACCCACTGGCCCACCCACTCCTGCCTATTGTAGTATAGGAGGTCTCTGATATGGGTGACACCAGTCAGGATCAACTTCTGTCACAACCTGGACACCACTGCCATCAGCACCTCTACCTGGGTGTTCCAAAGGAGGGGCTTGACAAGCAGATCAGGACCCTGGGAAGTTGTTGCAGGGGACCTGGAGGTGGAGACTAGTCTCCAGGCCTGGATAAGGTCCTGGTAGAACTTTGGCAGCCCTCACAGGTCCTGCAAGGAGAAGCCCCACAGGCCAAGGAGTTGCCAGTCATATTCTGGGGAGGCCCCAGAAGTAGTGGAGGAAGGAGCTACTCATAGGCCCCATGCTGTGTGACAACTGACACCATACAGAAATTGCAGCAGGACTTGAAAGTGAAATGTCAAGACCTGGCTGGGGAGGCAAACCAGGCCATGGCCGTCTTCCCACAAGGGGAGGCTCAGGACTTCCACATTGACCCATTGCCATCCTTGACAGAAAAACTACAGCACCCATCTCTGGAGCCCTTCCAGGACCTCAGAAGGCACAGGCAGGGTGTGTAAGCAGTGTCAGAACATGGACAGGACCAGCTGGTCCAGCACCAGCACTCTCCCATGCAGGGAGAGACACCTCAGGAGCTCTGCCCATGCCCAGAGCTGCTCCACTACCCTTGCCTCCAGCTGGTGCCAGTTCTCTGGTGGGGAAGGGTCTGTGGGGGACAGGTGTATCCCCCAAGTAGAGCAGCAATCCCACACTCCAGTGGATCCCTCAGCCACCTGCCACGTCACCCACAACCAGGCAAATGCTTTTTACTTAGTAGACCTGGGCCATAGGTGACTTGTAGGGGGTGCATGGGGGTGCACATGTCCTCCCAACAGGACTAGTTCCCCCCGATAGCTGACACTGATAATGTTAACACAGCTGGTGCCTCCCTCCAACAGGGCTGCCACCATTGGTGACTTCTGTGGGTGCCCCCCCCCCCAGATTCAGGAGGCACCAGTCACTCATGACCCGGGCCAAGGAGATTGATGAGTGCAATGCTGGGTAGGTCTATACTTGTGCCAGGTTGCCTGAGTCCTGGACCATGAGGTGTACATTATCAGCATATGCTAATAGGAACAGCCACACCACTGGCTCCTAGATCATGAACCCCACCAACCCTGCCACCCACCTCTGCAGGAGAACAAGGAAGGGCTCAAGGGCCAAGGTGTACAGCTGGCCTACAGCGGGCAACCTTGATACACCCCTGTCCTGAATGGGATGGGCTCTGTCAGGGTCCAGTTGAGCTTGACCAAACACTCTGAAGAGACTTAGAGCACCTGGAGTGTTTGCATGAATTGGGGCTTGAAGCCAAAGGCATGCCTTTGAGAAGGGCCAGTAGAACTCCGTAGTCAGCCAATTGATGCCCGGTGCTTTGTTGCCAGGCATCAGATGGAGGGTGGCCAAAAACTGAGCCAGAGTGTGAGGAACCTCCAGGCAGTCCAAGTCACCCACACAGAAGTCCCTCCCACAGGGTCTAACAGGCTTCAGCATCAGATGGATCAAGGGAGAAAAGCTCTTTGTAGAAGGCCTGCACTTGCTGGTGCATCTCTTCTGTATCCATGAGGGGGGTGCCATCACGCACCAGAAGGCAGATGATGTACTTCTTGGCCCCCTGCCTCCTCTCCAGGGCATGAAAGAAGTGGGAGTCATGGTCCATCTCCCAAAGGAGCTGGACAAGCAAGTGGACAATTGCACCACAGGCGCAGTGCTTGTCCAGAGCACAAAGCTCTTCTCACCACTCCCAACACTCTCCACAGAGGGACAGGTTGTTTGGGCCAGTGACTGGACACTTCTCCAGCTTCAGCACTTCCTGCTAAAGCTGCTTCGGCATCGCCTCCCTCTGACATGTGTGCCCCCAAGTATAGCTGAGGCAAAAAAGCTAGATACGCACATTCCCCACATCTCACCATCTCTGAGCCAAGAGGAAAGTTGCCTGTTGCTCCCTCCAGGCAAGCCAGAATTCCTGGAAGGCCTCCTTGAAGCCCTCATCCTCCAGCAGACTGGCATTGAAATGACAGTAGGCCCAACCCCAGATGCCCAGGCCATAGCATGGGCTGGGACCAGACAAGGTGGTGATCACTGAAATGGGTCAGCCAGATGCCACAGGAGTGGACCCGGGTCAAGTGCAGCAAAGACATATAAACCAAGTCCACCTGGGAGTGGCATGCCTATTCCCCCCCCCCCACATAGGTAGAGGCAGGGGGGTCGGAAGGATGATGGGCACGCCAGACATCCACCAGGGAGTAGTCCATCAGGATCTCCCTAAGAATGCACATGGCATCCTGGTTCCACTCCCTGACCAATCCATCTCATGTGTCTAGAGTGACATTAAAGACCTCACCAAGGACCTTGCAAGGGTTGAGGGTGCTGATGTAAAAGGCCACATGGCAGAAAAAAATCATCCAACTCCGGGTCCTTCACAGGGTTGTACACATTCAAAAGTTCCAGTCACTGCACTTGAACCCAGAGGTGCAGCAGGCAGCCCAGCACCACTTCAACTTCCTGGAAAATGTCCAGCTGCAGTCATGGGGAGAACAGGGTGGCCATCCCACAAGAGGTGGCTGAAAGGTGACTAAAAATGGCCCTGTCTCCCCACTCCAGTCACCAATTAGGTTCATCAGCTGGAGTCATCAGGGTGTCCTGCAAGAATACCACGGCATCTCCGGAGACGCTTCCTGTAGCCATGGAGGTTAAGGGTCATGATCTAAAATGACCTCATGGCTAGTGGGGTAGACTGGAATGATCAGCAGGGGCTTTGCACATCTCAACACCCGTTGTGGGATTTGTTGGTTCATGCAGCACCCTCCCATAAATATTAAGGTCATCTATAAAACTGTGGGCCTGCCTATAGATCCAGGCATTGCAGCTTTTGGGCTCCCCGCAGTAGTCCAAGGCAACCTGTTCCTTGCTGGAAGACCTCTATGTGTAGTCACAGCCAAGAAATGCAAGTAGCTCACCCCTGGGGACCACTGGGACCAAGAGGTCCACAGGCTTAATGGAGCCTGCTTGTTCTTGGGTATCCTCCTTCTGGTCCTGGAGCTCCTTAGGCACCATCTGAACTCCCCATTCAACTAAGACCCTGGACTCTGGTTGGGATTGAGAGAGCTCTGCATCCTCTTGGGATGGGGGTGGGGGTGGGGCTTCTCCACAAGTTGGCAGGGTAGTGCTGGAGCCCCAGAGGGATTGCACAGGGAACCTGACAAGATTGTCCTGTTGATTAGGGTACCCCACCCCGACCCACTCTGGTGTGGCACCATGGGGATGCTGGAAATGAGGTTTCTCTGGGAGGCATGGGGAAGAGACCCGACAGACACCGGTGTGGTTTTAGTGTCTGCCTCAGGGTCCTGGGAAAGGGGACCTCCCTCCTCAGGACTCACTGTAGTGAGCCTCAGGGCCCCTGTCTTCCCCAAATCATCAGGTGGGGGCAGGGCTCTCTGCTGCCAGAAACTTCCTTTGGGTCAGACGAGGCCTCAGCCTTGGCAACCATGGTCTCAGGGGGTAGGGTCTGGCCAGCAGAGTGAGGGGCTTCCTCCATGGGCTGTCCAACAGCCCTGAAACCTCCCCACAAGGATCACCCATTTGAACTTTCCCAGGGGTGGGGTAGCAGGTGCAGCTGGGGAGACCCCAAGAAACTGGACCTCTCCCTCCCCCTGTGTGGTGGTCTTGGGAGGGGGGAATGAGTCCTCCACATCAGAGGGCTCCAGCTGCATCCAAGCCTTCGTCTTACCTTTGCGCCCAGAGGGGACCTGAACCAAGTCAGCCATGGGGTGGTCCTCAGGTACACAGGTTCCAGTAGGAGAAGGTGAGGGTTGCAGGGGGAGGCGGTGGGGCAGCTTTGGTGAGGGCATCACTAGGGGCAGGTGAGCCCCATTCCCTTTCTCCCCTTGGTTGCTACTGCCCTCACCTGGTTCCTGCCAAAGTAGGTTTGGGAGCAGGGTCCCCTGAGCGCCCAAGGGGGCTGGATGATGTGGCTGAGTTGCCAGGGAGGCCTGAAGGGGGAGGGGTACTGGTGGCAGGGGCACCCCTCTTGCAAGTGTGACCTGCAGATGCCTTCTCCTCCTGACCAATGGGGCACTTAGGATGCAAGTGTCCCGGGGTGCGGCACTGGAAGCATCGCAAGTCCCCCACATGTATAGAAAACCCTGACCAGAGCCCCCTGAAAAAGAATCACAAGGCATCCCTCAGTCTCCAGCGTCATTCCTGCCACCAGCTGGATCATAACCTAGTGACAGAAAGAGCACACATAGTGGAGGCTGGGATATTGGCACCCCAGAAAGAGGGCCACCACCAGGGAGATAACTCCCCAGGTGTTGGAGCTGGGGGATCAGGGCCCAGTTAGGGATATAGGGTGGGACACTGCTGAGGACCATCCTGGTCCCCAGCTCTTCTAGGGATTCAAGCGGAGTGTACTTGCCCTCTAACACAAACCCCCTCTCCACCACCTTTTGTATGATGGCCTCTGAGGCAAGGAAAAAGACACCCTTGCCAAAGAAGTGGGAGGCTTCCATGATCTTGGGGGCCCCCACTACCTTAGCCAGGGCCTGCACCCAGGTCTCAAAGTGCAGGATCTCATGCTGCAGTAGTTGGCACTTCACCCTGAGCTGAAAGGGCCAGTGTTGAAGATCATTCTGGGAGCCCCTCTGGCCTCCAGTGAGGCACTCAGCAGCAGAACAATAGGCAGTGAAACAAAGCAGGATCAGATGCAGTGAGGCAGCTGTGAGGGAGGGCAGGAACAATCAGTCAACTAGGGAGCAGTTCAGTGCAGGTGTGGTGTTGAGTGGTACAGGGTAGTACATTAGGGAATCTCCCTCTCTCCTGAGAGGGGGCAGCAGCAGAACAGATGGTAGCAGTAGCAGCAACACCAGCAGCAGTGGTAGTAGCTGTCCAGTTCAGCCACTCAGGTTATGCTTCAGGTGAAAGTGGAGGTGGAGGTGAAGGGGTGGCCTGACAAGGAAGTTGTGGGAGGCAAGGAACCTTTAGGCTATGGCAGTGATGTTGGCAGAGGGCCCCACAGGCAGTGCAGGCTCCCTCCTCAGGCTGTCCCCTGACTGCAGCTTGGTGGTGGACTTGGCATCAGGCTGGAACAGGGGTGCAGAAGCTGGGGTGCGGTACTGGGGCATGGTGCATTGTGATGGGCCCCTCCCTGACAGGGGGAAGTGGCATGCAGCAGAGCACCCTCCCAATGGGGGGGCGGTCAGTAACAGCAGCATCAGCAGCACAAGACAAGAAGAGGTGCAGCCATGTTAACCCCAAATGCTCCAAGAACAAGCCAGCAACTAACAATAGCCAGAGGCAGAAAGGGGCCTGGACGTCCTTTCTGCAGAAGCTCCAGTGACCAAGCTTGCAGCAGTAACAGCAACAGCCTGGGACAGGAAAGGGTGTGGCCAACTTCCTCTGAGATGCTTTTCCCTCAGAAGCTCCTGAGAGCAAGTAGCCCTGAGCTGTTTCCCAGGGCAGGTTTTTATATTGCTGGGGCCAGAACAGGTGCTGGCCCCAGACTCTAGCTCCCCCTGGCTGCAGATCTGGGAGGAGCTGGGCAGGGCTATTTTGCCCCAAGTGGCACAACTTGCCTGCACCACAGTGCATGTCTGGGCATGTGCACTGTAGCAAAAATCCCCAGCTCAAATTTGTGCCACTCCTATTTGAGCTGCCACAAATGCACATACCTGCATGTGGGGGCATGCCCAGGATTACTGTTTGATTATATTTACCCCTTTTCCATCATGTTAAAAAATAATAGAGATTTACTTTCCTAACTTTCTGTTCTGAGGGAATTGAGGCGTATCAGGCAGGACTTTGACAGAGTCTTCATGATACCAATTAGCCAAAATAATCTGGTTTGTACTCTTGTTGAGTTTCCATCCCAACCCTGGGTTAAAGGGACAAACAATTTCAACCCAACAGTTTTCAAAATGGTTGTTTATTTGTATTAAAATTGTATGAGCTAACCAATTTAGCTTCTTCAACTTAGATTGCAGTTCATGTCATTGGAGGTAAGACAGGATTTGCAACTTTATTAAGAGGTATATCTATTTCAGAAATATTCAGAACATGAACTTGAGTTTCTGGCTATACATTCCAAGATTGATCTCATTGACTATATAAGCACTGACAAGCCATCTCAGACAACTACATTTACTGTAATGTAATTAACCTTCTAATTAGTACCTGTCAACTTATACTGTTATACGTATGTTGGTTTATGTGGGACATGTTATGGTATGGTATAAAATGCATATGTGTATTAGTCATGGATATTGCAGTATAGTAGATCCTGAGTATGATCTTTCAAGTACTAAAGTGAATGTCTGAAACAGGCAGCAGGGACAGGCTGCACCATGCACATTACTAGGTGGTTGTCTATCAATAATTGATTACAGGCACTAATACAGCGGTATGCTGCTGTGAAGGACTCTTAAGGAAGTGGGAAGGTACAACAGTACAGCAAAACATGGAAAGTTCAGAGATACAATACATATCAGAAGAGGCAAGAGTAAACAGGGGAAGGTTCCTCTGTTCTGTGATAGCCACTAGTAGCTGGGTTTCTGTGAGTGTGTCTACATGTGCATTAGACCCAGGAGCAGTTTACTTATAAGTAAACTACTCATGAGGAAACACTCCCAGGTAGGCATCTACACATGTAGGGAAACAGGAGCAGATTTGTCACTAATGACAGCTAATATTTAAAGAACCTGTTCTTGTTGTCTTTAACCTCCCTCACCAGGTGCAGCTCATTCTTTATCTTTGCCTTCCTGATTTTGTCTCTGCAGGTTCTGGCTATGTCATGGTAAGCCGCCTTGTGGACCTGAACATTTTCCATTGCTTGCATGCTTTCATTTTGCATTTCAGGCATCCTTGAAGCTCCTTGTATGGCCATATTGATCTCTTGCCATTCTTCTTGTGCATAGGTGGCATGTAGATGGTGTTAGGGTGACTGAATTTGGATATTGGGGAGCATTGGATTTACAGCTTAATAAAGGATTCAGCCTGTGGCCAGCAAAGCTGCTTACCACAAGGCAGAATGATATATTAAAAATAACATTGCAAGATGTGTAGGTAAGCATTTTCCTAACAATGTGGTAGTGTGTAGGATATTTGATTTATTGTGTAAAAAGGAAACAGGATGCAGACCACCAGCTATCATTAGGAGATAAAGCAGAGACCTTGAAGATGGTGAAAAAATCATCAAGAAACCACAAAAGACTGAGAGAAACTGGGTTCACAGTCTTACACATACACTCATAGCAAAAAGTCAAACAAATGAATGAAATGCATAGGCAATCCCATGCTAACAAAGTAAACCGTAAAAAGAGGTGGGGCTTGAGATAGGAGGGCATATGGGTGGAAGAAAGGAGAGGCAAAGGTCGAGTAAATGTTAATGAGCATGAACCAAGGTGTATAAATTTGGAAAGAACTAATGTTCATTGCTGCTTCCTGGTTTTTCTTTTTTTTGAAGAGCTCACTCAAAGCTGTCTCCATTTTGAATAAAACTTGTGAAGCAATGTGTTCTGGTGGGGCTCCCTGCTTGCTTCCTGAGGAATGGTATCCCTGAGCAATTGGATCATTATCTCCCTAGCCATTGGGTGCCACAAGGAGTAGGGGTCTAACAGGCAGGGTATAGTGGGGGGCCCTTTCTCCCCCTGAGATTTGCCCTCACTGGCCAGGGAGTGAGGGTGCTAAGAGAAGCACCAGCAGCACTTTTGGTTTTGCTGACAGCACTTCTGGTTTTGCCACCAGTGCTTCTGGGGTCAGTGATTGGCTGCTGACATGCCCCCCCCATTGGTGATCACCCACTGGTGTCCCACCCCCAGGCTCAGGAGGCACCAGTCACCCATGTTCTTGTGTTTCCATTGTGTTGGAAAAGTGTTATGTTGGGTTTCCAATACTGTGCCTTTTAGGAGCTTCCAGCCCTCCTGGGTGACTTAACTTTTCAGTCTGCCTTCACATGGCACCTTGCCTATTAACTCACTTCCTGGGGCCCTGCAATAGGCTCTGCTGACACCAGGGGGAGCTCTAGTCTTCCCCTGGGTGCTAGATCAAGAGTTGGCAGGGAACACCAGGGCAGGATACAATTATCTTCTGGCCAGCGTTGAAACATTGCTCTCTGTCCTTGGGGGGCTGCCTGATGTTGAGACAGGGACAATGTCCCCCTGTTCTGGCATCACAGAGCTCCCAGTCTCAGCTCTTTGATCAAGGCAGAGGACTTGTAAAGAGCTGCAGAGGAGGGACAAATTCCATCCCCTCCCCCAATCTAATGGTGGGGCAGCTAGCAGTGAACCACCAGCTGGGGGGGATTCCCCGCCCAGCTGGGGGCTTGCTACTAGCTGCCCCACCAGCAGATGAGGGCAGGGGGCTGGGACCTGGCCCACCCCCCAAGTTCTGTACCTCAATTGCTAGATTGGGACGTGGGGTTGGGACCCACCCCTGACAGGGACAGTTCCCTGCCCTTGCTCTACCATTGTAGGGTAAGGAGTAGAGAACCTGCTCCCTGCTTATCTCTGTGATTGTAGAGATGGGTGTGGAACAGGCTCCCCAGCCCCTGCCAGTATTTTTATTTACTATATATTGCAATATGACAATCTGAAAATAGGTATTTATTATGGCAGCTGTTTTATAATTGCAATAGTAGCTGTTACTTCCATTGTAACAAAATGACTTACTGCTTTGGAAATTTTGGGGAACCCTTCATGCACAGCTAGGTAATGATCCTATCATCAAGTCCATACCTATCCGTCTGCATGAAGGTCATTGTGGAACTAGAGTTTTCATTTCCAACACTGAGGACTTTTTAAGCAGACAAATGATGTTATAACCAGGAAGCACTCAAGTGTTATTAGTCTCTGTTATTTAATAATATATACATTTTCAGGGTGCATCTACACACGCAATTAATGTGAAGCAATAAACTCTGGCACAGTTTGATCTGGAGTAAAGTGCTCCTGAGTGAAGAGTGCTATGACAGCAGCAATTGAGCTAGGGTGGAGGAGGCTCCTGGCTGGCTGAGCTGACCTGGCACAATTTATTTCCTCAATAGTACTATCTTACAGAGGAGTTAATTATTTTACTATGCTATAATACCAGCACACACATAGATGGTGATGCTTTACTGGGTGTGTCTACGTGTGCATTAGAGCCAAGAGTAGCTTACCCCTAAAAGTTCCCAGGCAGGTGTCTACATGTATAAGATAGTCAGAGCAGATTTGTTGCTAATGGCAGCAAATTGTTCTCACCTCCTGGGGCCTTGAAATGGGCTGCTGCTGCCACCAGAGGAAGCTCTAGGCTCCCCCTGGGTGTTAGCCCAGGGGCTGGACGTGATCACCAGGACAGGCAAGGGCCCAGACATTGGTTCTTGTCTCCAGTGGGCTGTCTGCTGCTGCAGCAGGGCCAATGTCCCCTAGCCCCAGCAGAAGTGAGTTCCTGGCCCTGGTTCCCTGATCAGGGCAGAGGACTTGGAAAGAGCTTCAGGGAAGGGGCAGGTTCCATCTCCCTGCCCCAATCTGCCTGTGGAGCAGCTAGTAGTGAGTCCCAGCTGGGTAGGGAATCCCTGCCCAGGAAGGGTTTTCCTGCCCAGCCAGGGTTTCACTACTAGCTACATCACCAGTGGATTGCTGCAGAGGGCAGAAATCTGCTTCACCCCTGCAGCTTTTTCCAATCTCAGCACCCTGATTGCCTAATATGGGTGTGGGGCTGAGTCTTTCCCCTGACTAGGACAGTTCCCAGCCACTGCTCCATAATTGCATTTTTGTCTCTGGAGAGCCTTTTCTCTGCTCAGTTCCATGATCATGGACTTGGGTGGGGAATAGGCTGCAGAGCTTGTTCTTTGCTCAGCTCTGCATTCATGGCGCTAGGTGGGGAACAGGCTTCTCAGCCATCACCAGCAAGGAGCTCCCGGCATCAGCTGCAATGTCATGGGGCTGGGATTATCTCCCAGCCCCACACTCCCAGATTGCAATATCAGAGTGGGGGGGCTTGGAGTTCCCTGCTGCTCAGGCAGGGGGGCATTGTCACTGCACAGGCTTGGGTGGCAGAGTCCACCCCAGGAGCAGGCAGCTCCCCAGGGCAGGGAGCAATCTCCCATCACCTGGTGGCTGGTTGAAAGGGAGCAGATTTGCTCCCAGTCAGACATCTACATGAGCACTATGCCAGAGTTAGTAATCAGAAGTAAATTTGCTTCTTGTATTTGCAGGTAGCAAATTCACTTCCAATTAGTGAGATTTACTGTACAATATGCATGTGCTTGTATAGATGTATATACTTACTGCCTAGTAAACTATGCTACTTTTCAGTAAAGCATCTCATGTAGATGCACCCACTGGGTGTGTCTACACAAGAAGCTGTCACATTAGGAATGAGCTACTGAGCTGCAGCTCATTGTTATGGAAGTGTTGAATCACCAGGCACAAACTGTGATGGCAATGCTACTGTGAAGTAACAATGTGTACTAAATGACTGTGGAGTAACAACTGTACATTCAGCTGATTGTGTAGATATGGGGTGAGCAAAATACAGACCCTGGGCTGGATTCAGCCCATGAGGCCATTCTATTTAGCCCATGGTGCCCCTAAAAATGTAGAAAATTAATATTTATCAGCCCTTGGTTCCTGTTAAAAATGACAGGAACCAAAGGCAGTAGGACCCAGGGGAAGCCTGGTGGCCTCCCACAAAAGCAGGGCTGTCTGACCCCATCCCACCCCCAGCCAGAAGCCCCAACTCGGGATTCTGGCCTGGGAGCATGTGGGTGCCCCGCACTAGAACCTCAGGTAAATGGCGGGGAGAAGGGCAGGTGTGGATCCCGGGCAGGGAAGGACCATCAGGTGGGAGAAAAGATGAGCGGTGGGGAGGAGAAAGCAACCCCTCCCTCACCCCATGGCCAGTGCCATGCTGCAGCAGCTTTCAGCCCATGTGGGGCTGACTATGCTTGCTCCGGACAGCCCCATTTGGGCTGTGAGCACCTGCAGCAGGGAGCGCTGGCCATAGGGTCAGGGAGGGGCTGCTTCCCCCCCCACACACACTCAGCTTTTCCCTGGGCTCCTTCCCTGCTCCTTCCTGGTGCAGAGGAAAGTGCCCTCTTCCCTGATCCAGCTGCTTACAGTCTGCACGGGGCTGTCCTGAGCAGACACAGGCAGCCCCAGGCTGACTGCAAGCAGCTGCAGTGTGGGGCACTGGGCATGGGGTGGTAAGGGGCTGCTTTTCTCTCCCCATGCTCATCACCACCTTGTAACCCAGCCCCACTGCCAGCCTGGTCCCTGCACTGACTCTGGGCTCACCCATCAGGGCTGTGCATGGCAACAGCAGCTGCGGCCCCCCTGCTTGCTGCACTGGGCAGTGTTTTCCACTGTTGCCTGTGGGCTGTCTAGCACATGAGCTCTGGGGTGGGTTACAAGCTGGTGCTGAGCATTGGGAAAAGTGGCCCCTTGCTTGCCCCTTGGCTGGCACCCTGTGATGTAGCCACTCCAGACAGCTCCGCGTGGGCTGTGCCTGCAGCAGGGAGTGCTGGCTGTGGGGTGGGCGAGGTGCCACTTTCCCCATGCTCACCACCAGCTTCTTCCCTGCTGGAAAGCAGGGGGTTGGGGTTGTGTGCTGCCCCTTGCCTGTACTGCAGGGCTGCGGGGTACTGGGTGTGAGTGGGCAGGGAGCCAGTGGGAGCATGGGGCCTGCACCAGTGTCCTGGGGCCAATGCTGGTGGGGCCCAGAGCAGAGCGGCAGAAACACAAAGTCCCAGCTGGCAGGGGCTCTATGAAGCCAGACCAGCTACCCCCTCTCCCTGCTGGTGGAGCCCAGCCCAGCTCCACAGACCCCTGGCAGCCTGCACCCTGCTCTGGGCTTCACTGGTGCTGCCCCTCGGACATTGGTCCCAAGACATTGGGACATTGGTTCCAGGTTGATGACCAGGGGGCGGAGCACCTGTCAAGGAGTGGGGCACCTGTCAAGGGGCAGGACTACCCATGCAGTCCTCGACAGCCTGCCAAAACTGGGTGAGCAGCCCTCTGCCAAAATAATTGCCCACCCCAGTGTAGATGCAGCCACTGAGGACCTGATTAGTCTACTCTGCAGTAAAGCTACACATACATGTGCCCTTCATGGTACTATTTGTGAGTCATGTAACCCACATCTTTTGCTTAACTGTAATGTTTCTCTGCCAATATCACATTTGTGGGATTTCTACAGCTGGGTACATATATATCCAGATCATGAATCCTGTTCCATGAACCCATGAACAAACCCACATATTATGTTTCAAGAGGTAAACTTTATCTCTCAATCAGAATATGTTAAATTTCTATCTGTTTCAGTTCCCAGAAGGGAGGGGTAATATTCTTTGCTGTTGAAGATGGATGGCTCACTTATTGTTCACAGGAGGAGAAAAAATTGCCAATCATTCTGCACCACTGGAGTCTGGAGTGAGCTGCTGAAAAAGGGGAGGATAAATGCCATTGGAAAAAAAACAAACAGATGCAAGATAACTTTTCAAAGCAGATAAACACATTCACTAAAACAGGTGGCTAAAATGTGCAAAAGACAAACCTAAAAATGGCATGAATGGAGAGTTTACTTCACTTTAAATTACTGTCACTAATAACTTAGCAGGTGCACTGCTTTGCACATCTGACAAATACTTTTTTACTTAATTCCTTTACATGGAAAAATCATTAAGTCACAGCAGTTCTGAAGTGTACAATTAATTACTTATTTCTTTCTCACTGAATTTTAGCATGCAATTTCCAAACTTGGGGATATGGTAATTCCTGATTTTTTTGTAAATGAATTCATTTTGCAGCAGTATGGAATAATGGTCATGGTGAAGGTAAAAATAAAGAACCCAAATCCAAGGCTGTAAAGCTTCTTCTATTCTGCTGTCCAGTCTTGTGGAAAGCGTGGTTTATATGAGTCAGAGTGAGCCATCGGAACACTAGGTCTTATTGAATTTGTATAAGATGTCAGGCTTTACCATTGTCCAGCTGGGTGACCTTCAGCAGGTTATCTCTCTCTAAACCTCCAGTTCTCCAATGAGAGAATATTAATTATTCTTTTGTTAAAATACATTGAAAGCTCATGATGAAAAGTACTATATAAGTTCTAGGTATAATATAATCTGATAGGTCCATTAAAGCATTATGATACACTTTGGAGAAAATTGTGGACTCTTAGAATAACTGATTCATTGATTTCATTTCACTTGTTGTGCAACAGCACTGCCTTTATGCTCCTCCTCCCCCTCACACCCCATTCTTGCCAGCTACTTGGTTATACTCCTAGTTGCAATGAAGCCACATACACAGAATCCTCTGGCTCCTAAAGAGGATTATGTTTAAATCCCAGATTAATTCCCTCCAAATAGTGCTTTCTGGTCCACTAGTGTGAGAAAGAAACCAGCTAAACTTACTTTTGTTGACCACTTTTCAATCTTCATTGTCCTAATGAATGTAGGTCTTATAGCTTCTTTGAAATCTGATTCTTCCACTGTGCACTGTTGCTTATAAACACAGTATGGTTAGATATAGTCTGAATAGGAAAATGTATGTCTTTTTTTCAACTAGGCTCTCTTTGGGGACATAGGGGTGGAAAACGTGTATGGAATCAGGATTGTTCTTTCTTTTGAAGTATCAGTTCATACTGTACAACCTTGGCTTTCAGGTTAATAAATGCCCATTATGTGGCATCAGGTAAAGTCCATAATGTTGAGAGTCTGAGCAAAGATTACAGAATTGTCTGAAAGATTCTCATAGCTGCAGCCTGTATTCTTCTCTTTCAAAGTGACCACTAGCCAATCAATAACCAAATGTTCTTTAATTCACTAAAGGATATAGCTGTGTGAATTTCTTATTTTGAATTTACCTGTATTTATATTTCTCATTTTTCATCAAAACTTTTTCTTCTTTTTTACTCAAACTAAACATTTTGTTTTTGTTTGGGATTTTCCTTTGGCTAAATATCAAAATTAAACACAAAAAACTCAGCCTTTTAGAGATTGTTCTCTAATCAAAACAATTTAACATATTTGATATGAATTGGTGGATTCTTTATATATATTAAAAAGCATTTTGGGGGGGAAATAGTTTCAAACCATTTTTTCTGTACTCTACTGAAAAGCTATTATTAAGGACCCAATTCTGAGAGATGATTTGGGTTTGCACTAAACCTTACATCATCTATAAGAAGAAAGGGGGCTTTTGGTAGCATCTTGGCTTTAAAAACCCTCTAACTCTCACAGGATATGAAAGACATAAAACTAATCAATATATGGCAATGTAATGGGAAATCAAAGAAAACTGCCTGTTTGTTTTTTTTAAAGCAGATTGATTTCATTCTTCAAAGAGCAAGACAAAAGATCACTAATATTATTAATAGATTCAAAGATTGTAGAGAGAAAAGGGACTACAAAGGATCATTGTGTCCGACCTCCTGCCCCTGGCAGGAAAGAGGACCATCCAGCCTCCTCTTGAAGACCTCCAAGTTAGGTCATAGCCCATTCCACTTGGAAGCCCGTTCCAGATTCTGTGCCCCCTTGCTGTAAAACATTTCTTCCTAATGTCTAACCTGAATCTACTCTCCGCTAGTTTGTACCCATTATTCCTAGTTACTCCTAGGGGCATGCTGGTAAATAGCACTTCTCAAATTCCCTGTTGTCCCCCCTTCATCCCCTCATCCATCTCTTGTGAAGGCTGAAGAGATCCAGATCCCTCAACTTCCCCTCGTAGGGTCTTTCATGGAGGTCACTAATCATGTGAGTGGCCCTCCTATGAACTCTCTCCAAATTCTCTGTCTCTCTCTTGAAGTGCAGCACCCAAAACTGGACACAGTACTCCAACCCTGGCCTGACCAATGCCACATAGAGGGGGAGCATCATTTCCCTCAATCTGTTGGTCATGCATCTGTTAATGCACAAGGTGTGATTGGCCTTGTTGATGGCCTCGCTACACTGCTGGCTCACATTCATCTCGGAGTCAACTATGACTCCAAGATCCCTCTCAGCTGCTGAGGAGGTCTTCCCCCAACCTATAGGAGTTCTGGGGATTCCTCCTCCCTAGGTTGAGTACCTTACATTTATCTTTGTTGAATTACATCCTATTGCATTCTGCCCATTGATCCAACCTGTCCAGATCAGACTTTATCTGCTCCCTGCCCTCCGGTGTTAACTTTGCCCCATAACTTGGTATTGTCTGTGAATTTGCAGAGGGTATTCTCTACACCCCCATCCAAATCACTGATGAAGGTATTAAATAACATTGGTCCCAGTGTGATCCCACTGCCCACCTCCTTCCAGGCCGACAACAACCCATCCACCACCACCCTCTGTGCGGTCCCTAAGCCAGTTGGCAATCCACCTGACTGTGTAAGCATCCACTCCACAGCCTGCTAGCTTCCATAGTTTCATAGTTTGTAGGATTGGAAGGGACCTAAGCAGATCATCTAGTCCGACCCCCTGTCATGGCAGGAAAGAACCACTTCTCTTGGAAGCTGGTTCCAGACCCTAGCCACCCTGACTGTGAAGTAGCGCCTCCTGATATCTAACCTAAATCTACCCTCTGCCAGCTTGTGACCATTATTCCTGGTCACTCCTGGCAGTGCTCAGGGAAACAGCAACTTCCCCAGTGCCTGCTGATCCCCCCCTGACTAGTTTGTAACAGGCCATGAGATTCCCCCCATAGCCTTCTCTTTTGGAGGCTGAACAGGTTCAGGTCCCGCAGCCTGTCCTCATAGGGCCTGCCTTGTTGTCCCCTGATCATACGAGTGGCCCTCCTGGACCCTCTCCATGCTGTTGACATCCCTCTTGAAGTGAGGCGCCCAGAATTGGATGCAGTACTCCAGCTGCGGCCTGACCAGTGCCGCATAGAGGAGGAGAATCACCTCCTTGGACCTGCTCGAGATGCATCTGTGGATGCATGCCAAGATGCGGTTGGCCTTCCTGACTGCCTCTCCACACTGCCGGCCCATGTTCATCTTGGAGTCAATGATAACCCCCAGATCCCTTTCCGCCTCTGTGCCAATAAGAGGGGAGTTCCCCAACCTGTAGGTATGGTGCCGGTTGTTCCTCCCAAGGTGCATCACCTTGCACTTGTCTGTGTTGAAACCCATCCTATTCTCGTCTGCCCACCCTTGTAACCTGTCGAGGTCTGATTGTAGCCTGTTGCATCCTTCCAATGTACCCATGTCCCCCGACATCTTAGTGTCATCAGCAAATTTGAACAGGGTGCTTTTTACCCCCTCATCCAAATCGCTGATGAAGATGTTGAACAGTGTGGGCCCAAGGACCGAGCCCTGTGGAACCCCACTGCCCACATCCTTCCAGGTTGAGAAGGACCCATCTACTACCACCCTCTGGGTGTGGCCCTCCAGCCAGTTGGCGACCCATTTGACTGTGTGGGTGTCTAGACCACAGCCCCCCAGTTTCTTAATGAGAACAGGGTGAGAGAAAGTGTCAAATGCCTTCCGGAAGTCCAGGAAGATTATATCCACTGCTACCCCTGCGTCTAATGATCTGGTGATCTGATCTATTATTAATATTATTAATAGATTCAAAAACTGTAGAGAGAAAAGGGACCACATCCTATTCCCTATGAGAATAGGATGTTAAACTGTGTCAAAGGCCTTTAAAGTCCATGTAGATGACATCAGCCTCAGCTCCTGTGTCAAGGCAGTGTGTGATCTGGTCATAAAAGGCTATAAAGTTTGTCTGGCAGGATCTACCTGTGAGAAATCTGTGCTGGTTTCCTTTCAGCATCATTTCCCCTGCTGGACCTTCACAAATGTGCTCTTTGATAATTTTTCCAGTATTTTCCCAAGGATAGAAGTAATACTGACTGGTCTAAAGTTACCTGGCTCATCCCTTCTCCCCTTCTTAAACATGGGCAACACATTGGCCCTTTTCCAGTCCTCAGGGACCTGGTCAGAGCACCATGAATACTCAAACAGTTATGCCAGTGGCTCAGCTATGACCCTGGCCAATTCCTTCAGCACCTGTGGATGGAGGTCATCCAGATGAGCTGACTTGTACCCATCCAGCCCTTTCAAGTGCTCCTTAACTAAGTCAGCACTAACCTTTGGCTACCTAGTTCCTTTTGGACACCTGTCCATGTTCAAGGTGGGGAATTGTCTTGGTCAGTACTTAGGAATACAGAAGCAAATAAATTATTGAAAAGCTCCACCTTTTTCTTGCGTCAACCACCAACTGTCCTGATTTGTCCTGCAGGGGCCAAATGGTACTCTGCACCTTCCTTTTGCTTACTATGTATCTGTAGAAGGGCTTTTTATTGTCCTTAGTTCTTGAAGCCAACCTAAGCTCCAGTCCTGCTTTGACCTGCCTAACTGATTCCCTGCAATTGCACACCAGGGAGACGTATTCCTCCTTGGTGGCTGCCCCCTGCTTCCACTGCCTATAAATCTCTTTCTTTGCCCCCAATCTTTTCTGGATTTCCCTGTTCAGCCAAGGAGGGAAATTTTACCTCCTTACTCTCTTTCCTGGGTAAGGGGATAGACTCCTTTTGTGCCCCAAGGATCACTCCCTTGAGAAACCTCTAATCCTCCTGGACCCCCATTTGCTTGATACTCTTGAGTTCTGCCAC